>NC_136802.1:4174130-4308586 GCF_951216825.1 Electrona antarctica | reverse complement strand
CAAAGAAAACAAAAAGCTTTAGTTTTGGGTCAGCCAGTCTAAATGTCATGAAATGGTGCTCCGTGCCGTGGCTCAAATGCTGAAAAGAAATGGGCCTTGATATGAAAAAAGGTTGAAAACCAATGATCTACTGTAGTTCTCCAACCTCTTGAAAATGATCATTATGATGATGCATTTTCCTGATGCTCTCAAGGAGACAGTATAGCAGCCGTGCAGTGTCAAAGCTATTCGAAATGGCCTGTAGTTGTGCCTGAATAAAATGTTATTTTTAATGTTAATACACTGCAACTGGCACATCTGCAGTGCTTGGAGGTTGTTATCCTGTCTTACTACTAATATTGCTGCTATTCTGTGATTATTCCATTTTTTAATCCCCTTTTTTATTGTTCAAATGTTTACAATTATTGCCGTTACAAAGTCTGACTCAGAATCGACTTCATTGTCATATCACAAGTTTACAGGTGTAAAGAAGTGGGTCAAATTATGTTTTGTCTAGTGTGTGCGTGCACACACAGATTTGGTAGTTTTCGTGAGAAGAGAGAGGAAAGAGCAGGATAGAAGCAGGTAAAACATCAATCTAATCAAAGATAGCATACATACAGTATACAGTATAGGCCATACAGATAGCATGTTTAGTAGCATGTATGTGGGGGCGACTGTGGCTCAGGAGGTAGAGCAGGTCGTCCAATGATCCATGGGTCGGCGGTTCGAATCCCGGCTCCTCCTGTCTACATGTCGAAGTGTCCTTGGGCAAGACACTGAACCCCAAATTGCTCCCGATGTGCTGGTTGGTCCTTGCATGGCTTCCGCCGCAATCGGTGTATGAATGGGTGAATGTAATGCACAATCTATGTAAAGCGCCTTGGATAAAGGCGCTATATAAATGCACCATTTACAATTTTATAACGTTTGCATCATACGCATGTGTGTTAGGGCATTCACTTCTAGTCATTTTTACTAGTTGCCTAGTTTACTGGTCGACTAGTCGACTAGTTGTTTAACTACCTATTATGTAAAAAACAAAACTGTGTACATTGGTGACTATAACTATAATCTACCTGATCTTGAGGCTTTTTGATCCCTTATCAGTTGCTTAATGCCCTAATGCAGGGGTGCCCTAATGCAGGGGTGCCCTAATGCAGGGGTGCCCTAATGCAGGGGTGCCCTAATGCAGGGGGGCCCTAATGCAGGGGGGCCCTAATGCAGGGGTGCCCTAATGCAGGGGTGCCCTAATGCAGGGGTGCCCTAATGCAGGGGGGCCCTAATGCAGGGGGGCCCTAATGCAGGGGTGCCCAAAAGGTAGATCGTGATCTACCAGTAGATCACAAGGGCTGTGCAGGTAGATCACATGACATGCCCCTAAAAAGTATTAAAAAAAACTATTTTTTGCATCTGCCACTTGAATTAAGGCGACTTGATTGATTGACATCAAAAAGGGCCTGTCAGCTCAAACCCACTATTTTGTTTTCAAGAGTGTTGCTTGTTGCACAAACGTCAGTAGCATTACAGATTAAATACAACAAACCCTAGCTATTCCATTTCTCCCCCTCTATTTCCAACTCCAAGTGCATTTGTCTTATATGTAACGCCAGCTCTGCTATTCCATATTTAAACTATTTTCAGCAATGGTATAATATTATTTTTTTCGGCGGGTAGATCTTGTTGAGCTTGTCATTTTGAAAGTAGCTCTCAAGTCAAAAAAGTGACTTATTATCAGAATATTATCATGGAACGACCTGCAGTCCAGACTAAAATTGGCCTCGAAGATTTCTTTGAGAGGTTTCATGGGGATCATCTCAGATGTACATGCACGTGTGCAGATGTGTTCTAGTAGCCTTGGTATGAAGGCCTCCATATTTATTATTGCTTTTAACCCATTTAGACCTGAGGACGATTCTACAAATGTCTTCTAAATCCTGTTTCTATGTCAGTGGTTTTCAAACTATTTCATGTCAAGGAGCCCCAAACATCTGTAATTGGCCGTCGACCCCCATCTGAAAATATGTTGTTCCAGGGACCTCCCCAGAAGCAAAGATTTGAGTTAAAAATGTTCGCTCTGAAATAATATATATTCAAAGATTTGTGCCACATTTTCACGTTTTTTCAAAAATAGCTAAAGTATAACATAATGCTTAAAACACCACAAGGGGTTCCCGTCCAGAATGGGTTTTTAATGCTGTACTTGTGAATTTTCTCTGTGTGCAATTTTGCGCCCTGTTTACCTAAAGTGTATCACTTTAGAGATATTTTTGTATTATATTTTATAGGTACTTTATGGTGGTACCATGGATGTATTATTGGCTGTTGTTGTGTAATTTGTCATGTATGATGTTGTAGCTTTGAAGTGTCATTTTATTTCTGCCTCTTGGCCAGTTCCCACTTGAAAAAGAGACGCAGTCTCGACGTGTTTTTACTGGTTAAATAAAAGGTCAAATAGAAATGCTGGTGTGTACATGTTCTTCAGAATATTAGCGTCATGTGCCAGGTGTGTACATGTTCTTCAGAATATTAGCGTCGGGTGCCAGGTGTGTACATGTTCTTCAGAATATTAGCGTCAGGTGCCAGGTGTGTACATGTTCTTCAGAATATTAGCGTCGGGTGCCAGGTGTGTACATGTTCTTCAGAATATTAGCGTCAGGTGCCAGGTGTGTACATGTTCTTCAGAATATTAGCGTCGGGTGCCAGGTGTGTACATGTTCTTCAGAATATTAGCGTCAGGTGACAGGTGTGTACATGTTCTTCAGAATATTAGCGTCATGTGCCAGGTGTGTACATGTTCTTCAGAATATTAGCGTCAGGTGCCAGGTGTGTACATGTTCTTCAGAATATTAGCGTCAGGTGCCAGGTGTGTACATGTTCTTCAGAATATTAGCGTCAGGTGCCAGGTGTGTACATGTTCTTCAGAATATTAGCGCCATGTGCCAGGTGTGTACATGTTCTTCAGAATATTAGCGCCATGTGACAGGTGTGTACATGTTCTTCAGAATATTAGCGCCATGTGACAGGTGTGTACATGTTCTTCAGAATATTAGCGTCAGGTGCCAGGTGTGTACATGTTCTTCAGAATATTAGCGTCAGGTGCCAGGTGTGTACATGTTCTTCAGAATATTAGCGTCAGGTGCCAGGTGTGTACATGTTCTTCAGAATATTAGCGTCAGGTGCCAGGTGTGTACATAATTAAACGTGCCACCATGAGGTGGCAAAAGCACCAGCAGTGCAGTGCAGTGTCCCGTACTCGTTCATAACCCATTCTGGGCGGGAACCCCTTTTGGTGTTTTAAAGCATTATGTTATGCTTTAGCTATTGAAAAATAGCAGATCTACAAGCTCGTAGCACGGCACAGAGTGCCGCGCTACGAGCTTGTAGAACTGCTATTTTTTGATAAATCATGAAAATGTGGCGCAAATCTTTGAATATATATTCTTTCAGAGTTTCAGTTTTTAACTTAAATCTTGAAAATGTGGCGCAAATCTTTCAATATATTCTTTCAGAGCGAATACTTTTAACTCAAATCTTTGCTTCTGGGGTGTCCCTGGAACAACATATTTCCAGATGGGGGTCGGCGGCATATTACTTAATTTTTGGGGTCCTTGACATGAAATATTGAGAACCACTGACATAACAATATGAGGTTTTTCAGAAAAAGAATTTAACTTAAAAAGACATTTTTAAATGTATTTCGACGTCAGGTCTAATTGGGTTAAGGCGCAGACAGTTGGGTTCACTAGGTCATGTTTGTGCCGCGAGGCGCTGATGAACGGCCAATGAACCATGAATGAACTATAAAAAGTGCCCCTCGGGGCATAGGTCTCCACCAGGGCAGGTCAGGTTGTGGCCTCCTGGTGGCGCTATAATAGGCCAATGTGAAAAGGGTGCCATTTCTTCATACGCCTTTGATGGCAATTGGATGATTTGAGGCATTTTGTTCCAAAAATGTGTTTTGCAAAAATCAACCTGTTGGTGGCGCTATAACAGGCCAATGTGAAAAGGGTGGAATATATTCATCAGCCTAGTAAGAAAATGTGTGAAAGATTTCACATAAATTGCACGCTGCGTTCATGTTTTGAGGCTTTTGTTCAAAACGGGGCAATCTTGCAAACTGTGAAAGCCAATTATAGCCAATTAGGATGGAATATGAAATATCGGACAGATCCGACTTGAGCACATGACCATAGAGATACTGTGTCACGATTTGTGAGATTTTTGGACAGAATCTGGAGGAGTAATATCAAAAAATGTGTTTTACAAAAGTGGGCCTCCTGGTGGCGCTATAAAAGGCAGATGCGGAAAATGCAGGTCAAAGGTTTGTCCTTAGCCTCTAGGGAGTGTGCATGCAACGTTTCACACAGATCGGTGCAGTTTTAGGTAAAAAATGTGAAAAGCTGCCTCATGGTGGCGCTATAACAGGGCGTTCTGGAAAATGTGGGGCAGAGGTTCATCGTTGGCATCCAGGGAGTGTGTGTGCAAAGTTTGGCATCGACCGGGTTAACGGTGCCGGAGATTAGCTGGTAACAGACGGACGGAAGGACACACACACGGACGGAGTGCAAAACATACTCCCTCCCCATGCCTTCGGCCTGGTGGAGACAATGAACCAGAACAAAACAGTTTTTACTCATACAAGATGTACCAATAAAACTAAAACGTTGACTGAATCTGGTTCTCCCTGCATGTACTCTTCCATTGAGAAAGTTAGACGCTGGTGTTGTCAATGCCCATGTCAACCCGTCTGTAAACCTTTTTTTGAGGGGCGCTATAGCCCCTCCTATATTCAGCTATTAGTGTAGATTTTCGTCTCACACACACCTTAAATTCCCATTGACAATGAATGGAGAATTTTCCGTCATAAGTGTCTGAGCAAATAGTAGTGTCTATTTTTCGTCATGATGATGTACGATGATAAGAGCGCCCCTCACTTCACACAGGTGTGATTGTATGCTTTCCGTCCGGAAACATTAGTTGGACCATATACTGCTTTGATGCCTGTTATTACAGCCACTATGGTTGCATGCTGAAAATAGCAGATCTACAAGCTCACGTTGTGAGCTTATAGATCTGCTATTTCCAGCATGTAAAATCAATCAACACGACGCCATCAAGGCCCGTTAAGATACATTTTACTAAATCAACTGTAGATTTAGTCGACTAAAATCTTATAATATGTACTCGACTAAAACTAGACTAACACTAACACATTCCAGGTGACTAAAATGAAAAAAAATGAAAACTATTCATGACTAAAACTAAAACTTTGCTGTCAAAATCAACACTGTTGCACACAGTCACTAATATGGCTCAGTAGGAATCCACAGGATATGTAGGGCTAATAGGTCTATGTGCTTCTGGTCAGTAGGAATCCACAGGATATGTAGGGCTAATAGGTCTATGTGCTTCTGGTCAGTAGGAATCCACAGGATATGTAGGGCTAATAGGTCTATGTGCTTCTGGTCAGTAGGAATCCACAGGATATGTAGGGCTAACAGGTCTATGTGCTTCTGGTAACATAACAGGATATGTAGGGCTAATAGGTCTATGTGCTTCTGGTAACATAACAGGATATGTAGGGCTAACAGGTCTATGTGCTTCTGGTAACATAACAGGATATGTAGGGCTAACAGGTCTATGTGCTTCTGGTAACATAACAGGATATGTAGGGCTAATAGGTCTATGTGCTTCTGGTAACATAACAGGATATGTAGGGCTAACAGGTCTATGTGCTTCTGGTCAGTGGGAATCCACAGGATATGTAGGGCTAATAGGTCTATGTGCTCATTCTGTACGCCCGTGGCCGGGCAAACAAACATTTTGAAGAAATGTTGAAGAAAACATGACCCCTGGGTGGCCACTGGTTGACAAGCAGTGGGCCTACTGTACTGCCTAAAGCTCATAAGCTCAATATCAGCTGGGATCCCCCCCCCCCCCCCCCCCCTTGGAGCAGCAGCAGATGATCGTCATTTAGCCTAGAAAACAGACAGTGCCGTGTGGGCCTGTACATCAGGGGTGTAGTGTGTGTGTGGGGGGGGGGGGGGGGTTGGGCAGTGACGTACAGTGACACGTAGACCCTGCATGTCATTTAGTCTGGATAACAGACAGTGACGTCATGTCTACATCACATGTAGGCCCGCTAACCTATATAAGTGACCCACACAGTAGGACTGCATTCCTTCAAGTCATTAGTTCAAGGTGATATCAGGACTGCATTCTATTACAGGGTGAAACCTAAAGAAACTACTGTGTGAAATGCTTCGTTGGACGGTGAACCTAAAGGGGCTTCCAGAGACATCGTATGATGCTGTTGTAGCCATGGACCACAAAGTGTACTGCTTTAGAGGAGACTTTATCGGGTCGGACTGAAGTGCATGTCTTCAACACGGTGTCTTTATGGAATTGAGCGAAATGTTACGTCATGATGATGTATAATGATAACAAGAGCGCTCCTCACTTCACACAGGTGTGATTTTTGAGGGGCGCTAGCCCCTCCTATATACAGGTTTAATGTTTGTCTTTAGTTCAATGTTTGTTTTGTAAACACCATTGACAACGAGGGGAAAATGTACGTCATAATGTGCCTCTTTACGTCATATTGTCTCTTTACTGTTAATGGCTTTTAATGTTTGTGTTGGCACCGTTTGTTTTACATCACCTAATCAACATGAGTTAGACTTTAATATATTAGCGTCCCTCACTTCATACGGGTGTGATTTTTTTTATTTTATTCAGCTCGGGGCTTTATATATATATACTAAAGTGTGTATCACTGATTGGGCCTTCACTGTGTTAAAAGCCTTTGTCAGTAATAATAACAACAACGTGGTAATGGTGAAAAACTAACAGATGGTCTTGCATAAAGCAAGCTAAGCCAATTACAGCACAGAGCCACCATCATAAGAAGAATTGCACTGGTCTCCCTCACTGAGCACCACAACACTATAACTAACTGCTACTAAGCTGGAGCAGGGAGTCCCCACAGGGGCGTGCACATAGAGACGTCAAAGGGGGCTTCAGTCCCCTGCCCTTTTTAGCCTTGCCGAGCCATGAGGCCCATAGGGGCAGGAGCCCATCTCCTGTTTCTGTAGCCATGAGGCCCATAGGGGCAGGAGCCCATCTCCTGTTTCTGTAGCCATGAGGCCCATAGGGGCAGGAGCCCATCTCCTGTTTCTGTAGCCATGAGGCCCATAGGGGCAGGAGCCCATCTCCTGTTTCTGTAGCCATGAGGCCCATAGGGGCAGGAGCCCATCTCCTGTTTCTGTAGCCATGAGGCCCATAGGGCAGGAGCCCATCTCCTGTTTCTGTAGCCATGAGGCCCATAGGGCAAGAGCCCATCTCCTGTTTCTGTAGCCATGAGGCCCATAGGGGCAGGAGCCCATCTCCTGTTTCTGTAGCCATGAGGCCCATAGGGCAGGAGCCCATCTCCTGTTTCTGTAGCCATGAGGCCCATAGGGGCAGGAGCCCATCTCCTGTTTCTGTAGCCATGAGGCCCATAGGGCAGGAGCCCATCTCCTGTTTCTGTAGCCATGAGGCCCATAGGGGCAGGAGCCCATCTCCTGTTTCTGTAGCCATGAGGCCCATAGGGCAGGAGCCCATCTCCTGTTTCTGTAGCCATGAGGCCCATAGGGGCAGGAGCCCATCTCCTGTTTCTGTAGCCATGAGGCCCATAGGGCAGGAGCCCATCTCCTGTTTCTGTAGCGTGAGGCAGCTTGATGTACGTACAAGTACACCCCCTGGACATGACGCTAGTATGTCGCAGGGACTTACCCCCAATCCAACCCTTGATGCTGAGTGTCAAGCAGGGAGGCACTGGGTCCCATTTTTACAGTCTTTGGTATGACCCGGCCAGGGATTGAACCCCGACCTCCCAGTCTCAGGGCGGACACTCTCACCACAAGGCCACTGAGCTGGTCCCCTGCCCTTTTACCCGTCTGTAAAACAACTGCCCTTTCACCCGTCTGAAAAACAACTGCCCTTTCACCCGTCTGTAAAACAACTGCCCTTTTACCCGTCTGTAAAACAACTGCCCTTTCACCCGTCTGTAAAACAACTGCCCTTTCACCCGTCTGTAAAACAACTGCCCTTTCACCCGTCTGTAAAACAACTGCCCTTTCACCCGTCTGTAAAACAACTGCCCTTTCACCCGTCTGTAAAACAACTGCCCTTTCACCCGTCTGTAAAACAACTGCCCTTTCACCCGTCTGTAAAACAACTGCCCTTTCACCCGTCTGTAAAACAACTGCCCTTTCACCCGTCTGTAAAACAACTACCCTTTCACCCCTCTGTAAAACAACTGCCCTTTCACCCGTCTGTAAAACAACTGCCCTTTCACCAGTCTGTAAAACAACTGCCCTTTCACCCGTCTGTAAAACAACTGCCCTTTCACCCGTCTGTAAAACAACTGCCCTTTCACCCGTCTGTAAAACAACTGCCCTTTCACCCGTCTGTAAAACAACTGCCCTCTCCAGACCACGAATGTAGCATTTATACTACATGGTGAAAGAAATGCAAATTATGCCACTCCTTTCCCTCTGTGCCATGCCGGAAGGCAGCATTTCAGGAGAATAGCTTTTTTTCCCCCAAAGTCTCCTGAACTTGAACACAGTATTTTGCGTCAAAACAAATTTGTTTAGAAATCCATGTCGTACACACCGCATCTCCACTAGCTAAAGAGCGATGCGTTGCGCCCCGAAAATAGCTGATCTACAAGCTCTCAACGCGTCGCGGCACATTGTGAGCTTGTAGATCTGCTATTTTCACCCCAAATGTGCCCTCTTACGGGATTTCAGCCCCTGCCCCTCTAACACAACTCTCTGCACGTCCCTGAGTCCCCAGAACCAGGGGGTTCCCTTCACTTCTATGGCAAAAATATCACATTTATAAGCTCACAATGCAATATTATATATATATATATATATATATATTCGGGTGTAAAATAAGCTAAATTCATCATAATCCGTGAATCATTGAATGTCTGTCTCTTGTTGAGAGAGGAACGTGGATGCCAAGGAGGCAATGCGGCAGGCGTGCGTGTTTGTGTACGCACGCAGCAGCTCCCTATAGTCCCTACTACAAGAACCAACCACACCAAACCAGTTCCTTCCCCACACACACACACACACACACACACACACACACACGATAATAATAAGCCACAATGTATCCGAATGGATCCATTTCCTTAAAAACAATTGCACGTTTGTTTGTGTGCCTTTTTCCACAGTAACAACTACAGTATGTCAACAGGTACGCCCCATCCCGGTCCGGGTACACAGACCGGGTAAAGTGGTACTGTACACACACCGGGACCGGTACACATACCGGGTACACAGAGTACAGTTCGTTCTGCCTCAAATTAAACCACATGATAATGAGGATACATTGATGTTCCGCGTTAGTCATCGAGTCAGTTGCTGGTAACTTTGTATACTTTATTTATTATCGTGGGTGACATTGTTGCCAATCATAATAATACTCACGGTATTACATACATATAGTTACTTAGTTACAGACAGTAGCCATCGTTACATTACAGTGTTACATTGTTGCATCGTTGTTGCTACATGGTTTTGGGGGCTGGGGTCCCACTCAGACAGTCAGTCAGTCCCTCCTATTAAACTAATTGCCATGATCAAAAGAAACATCGCATTTTTATACATCTTTCCTCAGCATAAATAAAGTGAGTGATATTTTGGAGGTTGCCTGCAGTGTTTTCGCTACATTGTTGCAGTGCCTGTGATGCTTTATTATGGTAGCATCGCTGCTTCTTTGCGTCAGTGAGTGATCAACGCGTTGTTGTTGCAGCCATGCAGATATGCTGATAGATGGGGGGGGGGGTAGTCTACAGATCTACAGTGCCTGGGATGTTTTTATTTTCTCCTGATGAATTGAAAATGGTGGACCCTGTTGTAAACAAGTGATCATGGAAGGTGTCGTCCACAGACACACACACACACACACACAGTAACAGTATTTTGTATTGACTGTCTTGTTTGTGCCTTTCGGTTTTGAAATATTCCCATTCTGCACACTAGTAAAATGAATGTTCAATAAAATCAATGTGTCCAGTCAGTCAGTCAGGCCTGTCTGCCTGTCTGTCTGTCTGTCTGCCTGCCTGTCTGCAGCTACTAAGTAGGCTAGACATGCTGTGTCTTCTCTTCTTCTACAATAACATTATGTGACATGTTCCCATTCATAGCGACACACACACACACAAAGCCAAAGCAAGCAGCATTACATAGCCTACCTGGGGGTGGAGAGGAGGGTTCGAATCCTCGTTCAACAATAAGCTTCCATGTGAGGAGAAGAGGGGCGGTGAGGTGGTCCGCGGCAGGGCAGGCAGGGGGTCCTCTCTCTCTCTCTCTCTCTCTCTCTCTGCGCCTGCTGTGTGCTCGTCGGCACTTTGTTCAACAACAGACAGACAGACTACAGGGTCCAGCGCGGAGGACGGTGCGTGTTGTGTCGGTTGTCCTGTTCGGCTTGCCGTCGCTCGCAGTGTGGTTGCCAGGTTCTTTTTGGGTGGGTGGGAGAGAAACAAGCAACTCGTGTCTATGAAAAAAGACAAGCCCAAAAGAAGCGAATATACTGTAGTAATAGGCCCCCTAGGGTCACCACTAGGCCGCTGGTTCTCAAGGTGGGGTCCCTGAGGGTCCACCACAGCTAAATGATAGTTATAGGAACCAAATGGACCCTTAAGTTATGGGTCTGTAACTAAACTCTGAGAGTGTACAAAGGGAACTTTACACACCCCCTTTAGGGTCCATTTGTACACTCTCAGAGTTACATTAAAATTGATTTTACAATATACATTGGGGGTCAATGGAAAATATATCGTAAAAAACTGGGTCGTATTATAATCGGGGACTTTTTAGACCAGGGGTGGGCAACTGTCGATGGCGAGGGCCTTAGTATATATTTCCACACTCACTCCAGAGGGGCCACAGTGCATATTACTGTCGTAGCAAAAATAGCCAATCTACAAGCTCAAAACGCGTCGCAATGCGACGCGTTTTGAGCTTGTAGATCAGCTATTTTTTGCTATATTTGAATTGAAAACCTGAATAGTTTTTTGCTTTTTTTTAATTGGAATCCTTTTCAGTAAGCTTTGTATTGAATTTCAAATGCATTTAGTTAGTTATGTTAACTTTATGAACTGTGAACATTAAGTACTAGTCATTTCATACTAGTCATGAAGTAATTAAAGCGGGTTTGGAATTGTAAACAGCTGAAATCAATCAGTATTCTGATATTAACATGCGGGCCGCGTTACAAAACTTTGTTTGTGCCAACTGCTGTGGACATTTTAAATAATAAAATGTTTAAATAGTTCACCTAATACCCACTGCTCATGATCACTGTTGCTGTGTCTATGTGAATGCATTTTATATAGTATTTTAATGCACTTGTAATGTATTTTTTGTAATGTTTTATTGCTGTAACTGACTGCCCGTGTGCCAAAGACGAATTTCCATTTTATGTAAATTTAATGGACAATAAAGTTTTCTTTATCTTTATCTTTATTAAGTGAAGGTGGGGGCCACATGTGGCCCCCGGGCCACCAGTTGCCCACCCCTGATATAGACTATTTGACATTCAATGTTCTTTTCCCACAAATGAGTCGTTTTATAATCAGAGTGGTCTTAAATATTCGGTACAATACTGGTACATTCATCTGGGGCTCCTTGACATGGAAATGTATGAGAATGCCAGGGTTTAAACCATTGGTTCCAAAAGTGGGGTCCGGGGACCCCCAGGGGTCCTTGAGGGAGTTCCAGGCCCCCAGCTAAATAATAGTTCAGAACCAAATGGACCCTTATGTGTCTGTAACTCTGAGTTAAAATTAATTGATTTTATATAAATAAATTGGAGTCCCAGAGATAGAAAGATAAATGAAATGGAGGTCCGTAGACTAATGCATGTCACACTGGGGGGGTCCTTGAAATAAAACGGGTTGAGAATCACTGCTAGAGCCGTAAAGATCTTCTCTCATGGGGGTCCCTGGCATATCTTTTCAAATGGTGGTCCACGGACTAAAAATAAAACAATTTGGGGGTCCTTGACATGAAAAGGTTTGGGAACCAACATGATTAGGATTAGGAAACAAGCCCAGAAAATAAACCAATACAATTTAGAAACAAATAACCACACCCAGCATTGAATATCTATTATTACATCAAGCTACTTTACAGAAAAACTAGCCCAAAGTCGCTTATAAGAAGCGGACATGGCAACATGCTTGTGCCATTCGAGTTCGTGCATGCGCAGTGACGATGCAGCCAGCAAGGGTTCGTCGGTGACGTCACGGGCAAGCGGATGTTCATCTATGGACCGGGGTCACGAGCCTACGTCATCTGCAAGGCAGATAATTGTGACGTCGCCGTCTAGTCCCTGCCTTTGTTAATGTAGGGCTATTGATTATATCAGACTAGTACTCCACAATATAACATTAATATAAGATATATTATATATATAAAATTAACTTACATATGATTCAGGACTATGTTGATGCATTTGATGCATTACCATGTTTTGTTCTTGCTTACTGTAAATCACTCTGGACTAAGTCTGCTAAATTCCTAAATTATACATTGCAACATGATATTAAAATGAATATATATATATGAAGTAAACAATGACCAACTTTGTATTTTACATGCCAGTAAGAAGCTTTTTCATTTGTAATATTTATTTATAAAAACAAATAATAGGGAAGAACTATCACTAACGGCACTTGTTAAAGTCAATCAAGTTTGCACTGTGTGTGGGTGGGTGGGGGTGAACACACTCAAAGACAATGGAAAACTACAATCATTCATATTAACATGTTGTGCCATTATCATCATCACAAACAAAGTCTTTGGCTGCGTGCATCACTGCAAGCAACCACATCTGAAGGAAATAAAAACTATAACAAAAATAATCCTCCTCCACAAAAGAAATAAAATGTCACCAGCGAATTACATTAACCCATTCTGGGCGGGAACCCCTTTTGGTGTCAAGCATTTAGCATTAGGTTATGCTTTAGCTGTTGAAAAATAGCAGATCTACAAGCTCATAGAGTGCCGCACTATGAACTTGTAGATCTGACATTTTTGAAAAATCGTGAAAATGTGTGTTTGAATATATATTCTTTCAGAGCGAACGGTTTTAACAAATTTAACTCAAATCTTTGCTTCGGGGGGGGGGGGGGGGGGGGTCGTTGGAACTACATATTTTCAGATGGGGGTCGGCGGCCAAATACTAGAACTAGATAGAGTAAGTAGATCTGCTATTTTTGAAAAATCGTCCAAATGGGGCTGTTGAATTAAAATCATCTTTAAAGTATTGGACATTTTTGAATATTTTTTTTAACACACAAATAGTCTCAACACATTTTACTCTCAAGAGTTAAACTATTGTTACGTACCTGCATTAGGCTACTTAATTTACAAGAAGCCTACACAATTAGAGCATGCAAAATGATTGACATTTTGATCAACATTTTCCTTCGCTCTCCCTATGGTACCACATCAATACAGCATGGGGCAAAATCGGGGGTATGTGGGCAAAATCATATCCAACGACGACAAAAACTTATTTCGTTTTGGGTCTCATGAAATGGTGGTAGCGTGGCTCAAATGCCGAACAAATAACGGGCCTTGACAAGACATGAAAAAGGGTTGAAAACCATCGGCCTAAAGCATATCAAAGTGGAGGTCCTTGAAATTAAGAAGGCGAATGACAGCTCCACCTCTCCCTCCAGGACAGGTCGAGGCTCCCGCTAACCATCCCTCCATCAGGCTCTCCAGGGTGGGTCGAGGCTGCCTCCCTCCATCCATCCATCAGGCTCTCCAGGACGGGTCGAGGCTCCCTCCATCCCTCTACAGGATGGGTCGAGGCTGCTGGGTGATCAGCAGGTTGAAGCGTTTCTTCAGCGTGACTCTGTGGCGAGAGAACTTGTCGTCTGGAGAGAAGCGGGCCGGGTGGGCCGAGCTGGTGGGCAGGCCCGAAGGGTCCACTTTCTGTTGGGGGGAGGTTAAAATAATTAATATGGCGTTCAAATGGTGGCTGAAACCATATCGCTCAGTTTAATAGCATGTTAGCTCCAATTTATTTGAAGCACTTGAAAACTCCACAGCGTGCCCTATCCCTGGGGCGGGAACAGTCACCGAAAATAGCAGATCTACAATCTCACAAGGCGTGAGGCCGAGTTTGTATATCGGCTATTTTTTGAGTGGTGCAACCACTCCCTTACGGAGCTGTGTGTGTGGCTGGCTGGCTGGGTGGGTGGGTGTGTCTGAGCACGAAAACAGCATGGTTGTTTTTCACCACCTGTGCGCAACCCACACACACAAACGCACATGATTTCGGGTGTGATTTCGGGTGTGCCAGACTGCCAGGACAGTACAGTAGAGGGACCCCCACACATCATTTCTCAACCGTTTCGGACACGGGGCGGCTCGCCGGAATCGGGCCGGCACCCTGGGTGCTTCCCCCCCACACGGAGTTGCACCACTCACTTCACTTTTTTTTTTAAACCTTTTTTGTGAGAGTATTGTAGACAGAACAAGGGTCACGGTGTCCCAACTCAGGTGACTAACAAACACATTTTAATAATCACAATATAATAGGGTAAGTTGTTCAGTGTTACAGGGTAAGTTGTTCAGTGTTACAGGGTATCTGACTATTGTGTAATGTGAAATAACATAGATCAACTTTATTTACCATTTTTGATTGAATGATCGTAATGTAATAAAAAGTTGAATTCACGTTAAAAAGATTTCTGCAACCATTTTGTGTCGTTTGGATATGCCAAATTAATCCGAAGCATTTCTATTGTGCATCAAAAATGGGAATAAATGCACTTACTGGTCAAATGTTTGAAATAATCACAGTTGACATTAAAGGTATATTCAGTGATTTTACTTCATTCAAATATCACTTATTATTTTTTTTTTTGATAATCCTCCCTACTATAGAGTGTGCTGACCATATAAGGAGTTCCTCCCTGTCCCCAGTGAGCCCCTGGGGTCAAAAAACCCTAGTTTCAGTTTTGGTGGCGGGTGGCAAAGCCTTCATCCAATCAGGATGAGAGGGGCCTTCCTCCAATCATGATCGAGTGTGGGCGGGCCTTGGTGCACATGCTGTTGGCCTGTTGCACTTCCCCCCACTGTAGAGCGTGTGCACATTTTGTTACTGGGGCGGACTGGGTGGTTTTCCAAATCACCCAAATCACTGAATGCTCCTTTAATTGATCAAAATTTGGCCTCATCTTATGATCCTAGCCATGGTTCACATCATGACACGACACAAAACAACCTTTGTGTCGAACCTTAACGAGGCTATTTTACTGTAAGTGTAAACCACCTAAATCTGACATGAAGTCACATTACAATTTAGGCATTTAGCAAACGCTCTTAATCCAGAGCGACTTACATTAGGCAAGAACAAAAAGTATGGGAATACAATACACATATATAAAATGCATTTATCAAGAAACATGCGTAAGCTAAGAACGTAACTAGAACATATCTATATAATGACACTATACATATATACTATACTATGCTACACATATGTACTATGATGTGCTATGACTACATACAATGCAATTATTGTGCTGTCTACATGACATGCTATAAGTCTGTTTCAAATGCTATCTAAGTCTAAAAAGTGCTATCTAAGGGGGTTAGGGTAAGTGCTATGGTCACGGCCACACAGCCAACTCAAGGTACGGCCACGGAGACGACTTGGGGACCCAACGCAGCTCCTCCAAGGAAAACAAACAAATGAACGGAGCTGAACGTGAATCCCCCCACCGCCCACCCCTTTTTTCCCTCACTGTATGTGTTTCTTTTCCCTTTTTACCTCCTTTATGATGAATTCCTGTTCTGTCCTTTGTCTATATAGAAGTGTCTATTTGTACGTCTCTAAATGTTTTTGATGAATTGAACATTGTGGACCCTATTGGAAACAAGTGTAATGCTTAATTGGGTCGTCCACTCACAGTTAACAGTCTTTGTATTGAGTTTGTGCTTGAAATGTACTGTAATTCTGCAAACTGTTAATACATTTTTCAATCAATCAATCAATGATGGAGTCTGAAAAGGTGGGTCTTCATTAAATTATTAAATTAAATTAAATTAAATTATGATGATCTAGACTAGAGCAGAGCAGTGGTTTTCAAACAGCATTGAATTGTGGACATAATCTTAGCCAACGATAACAAAGTAATAAGTATTCTTCAGTTTTGGACCTGCGAGGCTAAATGCCATCAGATGGTGGTCCGTGGGTCAAATGGGTCTGAGAGGCTAAATGCCATCAGATGGTGGTCCGTGGGTCAAATGGGTCTGAGAGGCTAAATGCCATCAGATGGTGGTCCGTGGGTCAAATGGGTCTGAGAGGATAAATGTCATCAGATGGTGGTCCGTGGGTCAAATGGGTCTGAGAGGCTAAATATCAGATGGTGGTCCGTGAGTCAAATGCAGAATAAATAAATGGACCTTGATATGAAAATGGTTTGAAAGCAGTAGTTTTCAAAGCGGGGTCCGGGGACCCCCAGGAGGGAGTTCCAGGGGGTCCCCAGTTAAATGATAGTTTGGAACCAAATGGACCCTTATGGGTCTGTAACTCTGAGTGTACAAATGGAACCAAACGGACCCTAACGGGTCCATTTGGTTCCATTTGCACACTCTCGGAGTTAAATTAACATCGATTTTACAATATAAATTGGGGGTCCCAGAGATTAATGCATGCAATGCATGTCAACCTGGGGGTCCTTGAAAATAAACGGGTTGAGAATCACTGCTAGAACCGTAAAAATAATCTTCTCACGGGGGTCCCTGCTGGCATTCTCTCTTCAAAAGGGGGTCCGCGGGGATAATTACTAGTGTCAATTCGGGGGTCCTTGACATGAAACCCACTGTTCTAGAGTCACATTAAAATGTTTTAGTGCAGAGATAAAGCCCATGTGAATAAAGTAAACATACCTTCAGAGTGTAGATTCTCACTCCGTCCTCGTTGTCGTAAAACTGCAGGAACATCTTGGACGATACTTTCTGTGGCGTTAACTTTAGAAAAGAACGAAGTGTGTTTGTCAATAAAAGGTTTAGATTTAGAGAGAATAAAACGTGGAGTGTTTCTGTTCTCGCTTGGTTTGGTTTCCACGTGGAGAACTTTTCCTTGCAATGCTCGCTCTGGAAATGTGGAGCGGATATCCGGTAGTAGATAGTTCCGTACCGCTCAGCACCCTGGGAAATGGTGTTTCCATCGGTAGTCATGTTGTCGCTTAGAGCAGTGGTTCCCAAAGTGGGGTCCGGGGACCCCCAGGGGTCCTTGAGGGAGTTACAGGGGGTCCCCAGCTAAATTATAGTTTGGAACCAAATGGACCCTTATGGGACTGTAACTCTGAGAGTGTACGCATGGAACCAAATGGACCCTTATGGGACTGTAACTCTGAGAGTGGACAAATGGAACCAAATGGACCCTAACGGGTCCATTTGTACACTCTCAAGAGTTAAATGAACATAGATTTTACAATATAATTTCGGGTCCCAGAGATAGAAATGCCATTAAATGGGGGGTCCGTAGCCTAATGCATGTCAAACTGGGGGTCCTTGAAATTAAGCGGGCTGAGAATCACTGCTAGAACCGTAAAAACCTTCTCTCATGGGGTCCTTGGCATATCTTTTCAAATGGGGGTCAATTTTGGGGTCCTTGACATGAAAAAGTTTGGGAACCACTGCCTTAGAGTATATATACTCTTAAGTGTTGTCCATATCCGTACCGCTCAGCACCCTGGGAAATGGTGTTTCCATCGGTTTGATTGATTGATTGATTGAAATATTTATTAACAGTTTGCAGAATTTCAGTACATTTCAAGCACAACTCAATAAAAAAAAACACACCCGTGTGAACTGAGTGGTGTAAGGTTTTATATAGCATGATCAGCTGTGGTCTGACGTAATGTCTGACGTCCGATGTGAGGTATTATATAAGGTAAGGTATTATATACCCTGATCAGCTCTGATCTGACGTAATGAAATCACACCTGGATGTGATTTCACAACTGGCTTTTTTTGTGCAGAGAAAATGACCACGGTTGCTACGGTCATCCAGTTCACCCGGGTGTGATTTAATTACGTCAGAAATTATTTTGAACATAGCAACCATGGTCATTTTTTTCTGCACACAAAAGCCAGTTGTAGGAGTGGTTTGGTACGGACAGACACGTAAACTAACAAAGCCAGTTGTAGGAGTGGTTTACACCACTCAAAAATATATATGTAATTTTTGTCAGCTTACACTGTCCCCCACAGACAGTTTTCTTAGAAGTGTAAAGCAGCGTTCAGTGTGTCAATGAGCAGCCTTACTTACCACAGTTGAAGTTGATGGCCCCTATGAGTTCCAGGTACGTGTGTACTCTTACTTACCACAGTTGAAGTTGATGGCTCCTATGAGTTCCAGGTACGTGTGTACTCTGCCGATGCAGTTGACGTCTCCGCAGTTCTTCAAGCCTGGGCGCACTGACGTCTTGTTTAGGTACTTTGGCTTGCTCTTCAGCCTGACGAAGAATTGGACAAACTTATGTCAGCAACCAAGTCCTAATCTGTGATTTGTGAAAAGTCATGAAACCACACTAGCTTGAGCAAAATAAAATGACGTGTAGAATTATTATGAGGTATTATCGTGTTCACATGTTCTATGTGTTCTACAATAACCAGTTGAAGGAATTGTAGATTGAGAATCTTTGCTTTTATGAAATATTCGAGGAATCATGGAAGATGGATTATTAGGATTATTGGAAGATGCTTCTGAAAATGTATTCTATTGCTAGTTTGCTCACTTCAAATAAAAATTGATTTAATGTTCAAATACAAGCGCACAGCGTGTCGAAGAACTTATATCTAGGCATACACCTGTTATGCATAGGTTATTATTACAGATAATTGCTTGCTATATGTAATTAGGTGGTTGAGTGAGAGATGAGGTGAGCAGAGTAATACTGATGTTTTTACCACTGATCCAGGATGTAGTTTCTGATCTTCAGATATCTTTCTGGGGTCTTGGATGACCGTCCCTCAAAAAACTCTGGGATTGCTTGTTTCTCCTCCTCGGTGATGGTGTCCAGGTCCATCTCTACTTCTTGTTCTGGGGCTGTAAGCTCCTCCTCTTCGTCTGCCTCCTCATCATCATCATCATCATCTTCTGCTTCTGGTATATAAGAGACCAACTGACCCGCGTTGGCTTTATTATCTAAAAAAAAACACACCCGTGTGAACTGAGTGGTGTAAGGTTTTATATAGCATGATCAGCTGTGGTCTGACGTAATGTCTGACGTCCGATGTGAGGTATTATATAAGGTAAGGTATTATATACCCTGATCAGCTCTGATCTGACGTAATGAAATCACACCTGGATGTGATTTCACAACTGGCTTTTTTTGTGCAGAGAAAATGACCACGGTTGCTACGGTCATCCAGTTCACCCGGGTGTGATTTAATTACGTCAGAAATTATTTTGAACATAGCAACCATGGTCATTTTTTTCTGCACACAAAAGCCAGTTGTAGGAGTGGTTTACACCACTCAAAAACTGTTAACTGTGAGTGGACGACCCAATAAAGCACTACACTTGTTTACAAGAGGGTCCACCTTAATTGTTCAATTCATCATAACATTTAGAGACATACAAATATACACTTCTATGTAGTCAAAAAACAGGAAATCATTCATCATAAAGGAGGTAAAATGGGAAAATAAAACATATACAGTCATGTTGTTGCTTAATGTAAGTCGCTCTGGATTAAGAGCGTCTGCTAAATGCCTAAATTGTAAATTGTAAATTGTTGTTCATCCCATAGATAGAGGTTCTCAACCAGTGGTCCGGGGACCACCAGTGGTCCTTGAGGCGGTTCCAGGTGGTCCCCAGCTAGATGATAAGAGTTAGGTAAACCAAAAATCCTTATAGATCTTTATCTAGTGTAAAATGAAACCAAATGGACCCTAAATAAAGTATTGTATGCATTACTTACTTTAGACTTAGAGAAGTCTATACACAATTAGAGAATGTAGAATAATTGTTATTTTGATCAACGTTTGCCTGTTATTGAACTTGTTGTGGACAAAATCGTATCAAACGATAACAATTAAGTCTTAAATGGTAAATGGTGCATTTATATAGCGCCTTTATCCAAGGCGCTTTACATAGATTGTGCATTACATTCACCCATTCACACACACATTCATACACCGATGGCAGCGGAAACCATGCAAGGCACCAACCAGCACATCAGGAGCAATTAGGGGTTCAGTGTCTTGCTCAAGGACACTTTGACACTAACTCTGGGGGAGCCCGGGTTCGAACTGGCAACCTTGCGGTTCCCATCCAGCCACTCTACCCCTGAGCCACCGGCAGTCTTGGGCCTGAGAGGCTAAATGTCTTCAAATGGTGGTGTGTGGTTCAAATGCAGAATAACTAATGTTTCACATCAATGCCTTGATGTGAAAAGGGTTGAAAACCACTGCCACAGACACACAGAGCAATGGATTTCAACCCTATCGTTTATTACTTCTGCATTTGAGCCACGGACCACCATTTGATGAAACGTAGCCTCGCAGACCCAAAAAGAATGTTCCAATTTTCTGAAATTTAATCCAGATAAAACTGAAATCCGCAAAAAGGCTTGCAATATTTTTGACTATAGGCCTATCTTTTTTACAATTCAAATTTGTATTTGTTTTTCAAAATCGTACAAAATCTAGGTTCAGTACAAAGCAGCATTACAAACATTACAACATACCTTACAGATAGCCAGTCCAAGAAACATATCAGTTAAAATTAAAATAACAGGAAGGAAATCATTTAAGGTTCATATACATCCAGAACTCATCCCATGTCTCTTTCATTTTGCTTTCTGCATCTACCCTGCCCAACATATATTCATATGATGTTATTTTGATCATTTCTTCACTCCATTCTTTAAGCCCAGGTGTTCTGGGGACCAATGACGCAAGTCCAACCTTTAGAATAGTGAAATAATTTTTAGATATGCCAGGGACAGCAGTTCTGTCCCCTAATAGACAGAGCCGCGGATCTCTGGGCAATGTCAATCCCACCCATTTCTCAAGGAATTTCAGTACCCTACACCAGAAGGGTAATCAACGGACGATACAAGTATTGAAAATAAACTAATATTTGGAGTGACAGAATAGCATAGCCGCAATTTGCAACTCTAGATATTATTATAATGGGATGAATCTAGAGTTGCAATACCCTCCATTGACTCCCCATTCATCCAATTTTGCCTTTGCGATCTGCTTTCAGCTGTAGGGCAAGCTTAAATTATCCTCTTTCAATCTGCCAAGTGTTTGTTACATTAAAAAAAAATCCACCGTAGACATGTTATAGGGGCGACTGTGGCTCAGGAGGTAGAGCAGGTCGTCCAATGATCCATGGGTCGGCGGTTCGAATCCCGGCTCCTCCTGTCTACATGTCGAAGTGTCCTTGAGCAAGACACTGAACCCCAAATTGCTCCTGATGTGCTGGTTGGTGCCTTGCATGGTTTCCGCTGCCATCGGTGTATGAATGTGTGTGTGAATGGGTGAATGTAATGCACAATCTATGTAAAGCGCCTTGGATAAAGGCGCTATATAAATGCACCATTTACCATTTATGTTATGTTAGGAGCTACTTTCTGTCAAGAAAATCTCTGCAGGTGATTCTTTTTCTAAGTGTTTGGAAGCACTCGTCGAAGTCACTGAATGGCCCTGCCGTTGGTACACCCGTTTCCAATTTGTACATTATGCAGGAGGCAGCAGCGTGACCCGTTAAAAAAAAACGAGTGCTTCCAAACTCCATCACCTGAAGAGAATTTCTTGACAGAAAGTAGCTCATAACATGTCTACGGTGGATTTTTATGAAACAAAAGCTTGGCAGATTGAAAGAGGATAATTCAAGCTTGGCCTAGAGCTGCAATGTTGGTGAGTTTAACGTTGTTTAATACAAGCAGATCGCAAAAGCAAATTGGATGAATGGGGAGTCAATGGAGGGTATTGCAACTCTAGATTCATCCCATTATAAAAAAATATAGAGTTGCAAATTGCAGGTAAGAATAGCAAAGTCACAACACAAAACAAACGTTGACCCAATATTCATGTGCTTTAAAGCTATAGCCTTTGTCCAAAACGGCCAAAGTACCGGTATGTGTATATATTCTGTTTCGACGTTGATATTAGTCTAATTATGCTTGCATGCACCTGTTCACAGGAAGCTTGTAGAACAAATATTTTCACCAATCCTTTACACATGTAAAATTATGTGACAAAAAACTAAGTAAAGTTGGTGCATACAGCAAAAAAATAAAATAAAAAATAAACGAAGACAAACGGAAATAGCATTTCACAATTTATTACATGCAATGTTAAATAATTTCACAAAAATATAAAAGAATGAAGAAATATGAACAAAGTCTATCAAGTCTTCACGGACACCACAATCCCTTTTAAAGCACACAGGCTGGACATAAAAACAGAAGGAACCGAATACAAATATAAAAATACAATACATTTCAAGGCTTCGCGACACACAGTAAAATCTTCAACGCTTAATAATATTCATTTGTAACTCTGGGAGTGTGCAAATGTTAATCAAATGGAACCTTGCCACAAAAAAAAACCTTAAATTAAACTTTTTTTTTTTTTTTACAAAAGTTCCTCATGGGCTTCACAGTACCAGCAGATCACACACACACACACACACACACACACACACACACACACACACACACACACACACACACACACACACACACACACACACACACACACACACACACACACACACACACACACACACACACACACACACACACACACACACACACACACACACACACACACACACACACACACACACACACACACCCTATCCTTTCTCAGCAATTTAAAAAGGAAGAATATGGTGATTTGATGAAGACACATTTTCTCTCGCCCACACTCACTCACTCACTCACATAACCTCCTTCATCACCAAAGATGAAATATGAACACTACACAGATTGTCAGCAGCATGAAAAGGAAGCAGGGGATTTGTTTGTAAGATCAATACATAAAAAATCTTCAATTAAGACACTACGCTTACTGTAGTGTAGGGAGTATGTACGTTGTTTTCTTTCCAGTAGTCTGGGTGATGTATTCATAAAATGATGCTCACGTCAGCGCAGTTTTAAAATTAGATTGCTCATTCGCTCGCTCGGTCTCTCGCCCACGCGCACACACAGCGTACGTACATTCCCCTGTTGAACAGAGACCCTGAAAACCTGTGCAACAGAATATGCGAATATAACGACTTCCTGTGCTCGCATTCTGATGGCCCGCAGGTCGAAGATTAAAAAAAAAATATTGCACAAGCAGATGCACAACATACAGAACAGGTGCTATTTATGGCTTTTGGCTTCATGTAGTAATCCTGTCTGAGGGTCCTGTCCGTTCCATGTAGTAATCCTGTCTGAGGCTTCTGAAAACCATCGTAAAAAACTGCACCGGTGTTGGCGGCGTCCTCAATTCAACATCCAATCCATTAAACCAAACGGAAGACCAATCAATAATCTTGTCACCTGTCACACCCACAATAAACAAAAAAAAGCTTGTCCAGCTTTCTTATTGGGTGAGAAGGTTCCGACAATCGACTTTCTTATTGGACAAGTAGCTTCCAACAGATCTAATTGGACAAGTAGGTTCCAACAGATCTAATTGGACAAGTAGCTTCCAACAGATCTAATTGGACAAGTAGCTTCCAACAGATCACTTTCCCCAAATTGGACGAGAAGGCTCCAACAATCGTCTTTGTTATCGGACGACAAGTTTCTGACAGTCCACCTTCTTATTGGACAATGGATGAGAGAGGGGGCTCCACCATCAGTCTGCTTTCTTATTGGACGAGGGGATTCCGTTGCCGTTCTGCATGGTTCCGTTGTTGTTCACCGTCGTCTTCCCATTGGCTGAGGCCATGTATGACATCGGAGAGCCCGCCTCCTCAGGCTTCAGGTATTCGTTTACCACTCTCTGATAGGTCGGATGGGTTGTCAGCACTCTGAGCAGATCCTCTGTGGAAAAGAGGGTTTTGTTTTTTTAGGAGTTTTCAAACAATGGGCTCTATGCACACAGAATAACTCTTCCTACCTAACCTTCCCTACTTCCTTCACAGGTGTTACCGTCCGATGATACTAATTAACCCATTTTGGGCGGGAACCCCTTTTGGTGTTAGCATTATGTTATGCTTTAGCTATTGAAAAATAGCAGATCTACAAGCTCATACGAGCTTGTAGGTCTGCTATTTTTGAAAAATCGAAGAACGACTGACATATAAACATAGCTTTTTCAGAAAACTGTCAGGACGTAGAAGACATTTTTAGAATCTGATCTCAGGTCAGAATGGGTCAAGGCTCCGTTCCATTTAGTGTGCAGTGGTTCTCAAACCTTTTTTTAATTTCAAGGAACCCCATAACTCTGAGTGTACAAATGGAACCAAATGGACGCTTACGGGTCCATTTGGTTCCATTTGTACACTCTCAGAGTGTACAAACGGGGCCATTACAAAACTATTTTGTATGAGAGAAGAGCGACAACTCAAGTTTTCAACGCGTTGTCGCTGTTTTGAAAACATGACAAAAAAAACCCTCCAATATACAACAATGTGCAAACAAACACAGCAGCAAGACTCGTGAGCTGCTGTGATAGGAGAAGGATATCAAATGCAACACAACCACCCTAAAGACTAGTCATTGTGTGCATTCCTCCACTATACCTGCATCGAGTGATACATGGAAATTGATTTATTGGAGATTCTGACTTTCAATTGTACATAAATTTAGTTTTGACTGTATTGTTCCACTTTTTGCTTTGGCAATGTAAAACGTACGTTTTCCCATGCCAATAAAGCCCTTTGAACTGAACTGAACTGAAATTGACATACTGATTACTGACCGACTTATGACACACACCAAAGAATAGAGACTTACGCTCTGTAAGCTGGCCATTACTGGAGGCCACGGTGTGAAGCTGAGAGGTCTCGTACTGAGGAACGCCCAACAGTGCCCCCATGAGGCCAGACAGCTCCCCTGCATCCAGGCTGCCTCTGCCCTCCTTGTCAAACAGCTGGAAGGGAAGAAGAAGAAGATGATGCCTTCTGGCTAGTGTCGATTTCGTCGACTAAAACTAAGACGAAAAATGTTCGTCGACTACCTTTTTCCACTGACGAAAACTAAATGGAAACAAAATAAAAACTAAGCTACGATGACTAAAACCAAGACTAAATATAGACAATTTCGTCAACAAATAAAAACTAGACTAAAATGTTAGGAAGGGACTAGTGGACAAGAGATCCAGTATAAGTAATTTTACAATTAGTTGCATGCTGAAAATAGCCGATCTACAAGCACACAACGCGTCACGTTGTGAGCTTGTAGATGTGTTACGACGGCATCAATGCCCGCCAAAACACATTTTAGTCGACAAGATCAACTCTAGATTTAGTCGACTAAAGTCTCATGACATTTAATCGACTAAAACTACACTAACACTAAAACATTCCAGGGGAATAAAATGTGACTAAAACTAAATGAAAACTATTCAAAAGACTAGAACCAAAACTAAATTCAATTTTTGCTGCCAAAAACAACACTGCTTCTGGCCCAAAATGACACCTTGCATTTGAAACGGGAGACATCTGACATCTCTTATTGTTATTCCCTTTTTATTGTAGGATTCTTCACCCTAGCTCTTGGTCCATAGCCTTCTACTGCTAGCTCTGGTCCAGAGCCTTCTACTGCTAGCTCTGGTCCAGAGCCTTCTACTGCTAGCTCTGGTCCAGAGCCTTCTACTGCTAGCTCTGGTCCAGAGCCTTCTACTGCTAGCTCTGGTCCAGAGCCTTCTACTGCTAGCTCTGGTCCAGAGCCTTCTACTGCTAGCTCTGGTCCAGAGCCTTCTACTGCTTCTACGATTCTGCTCTGGTCCAGAGCCTTCTACTGCTTCTACGATTCTGCTCTGGTCCAGAGCCTTCTACTGCTTCTACGATTCTGCTCTGGTCCATAGCCTTCTACTGCTTCTACCATTCTGCTCTGGTCCAGAGCCTTCTACTGCTTCTACCATTCTGCCCTGCAGTTTAAGGCTAAGGGACTTTCGGTTTTAAATCTCAAATGGAAATCAGACCAGCCTCTCCTCTTTTGTGGAAATCTCACAAACGTTTGACCTACTCACCAATACAAAGACGGGTTGTGTCAATAGAAAGCCTACTTTCCTTAGTGGACGCACTCTGAGCCCTCCCACCACACGTATAAACGGTACTTTTCGGCCAGAAAGTGATTTTTTTTAATTCTCTATGAGGCAGTTCTCTGGGCAATATCGGTAGAGGGTGCAGCGGAGTAACTAAAATATTTGTTTTCCGGTGGAAACAAAATCCCTTTTGTTTTAATAAATTCAACTGATTAGTTGCACCCCCCTATTTAAAATAAACAAAGACGGGGGGGCCCGCTGGCCTAGCGGTCCAGGTGCATCATGCCACATATAGGCTCTGGCCCATAGACATATATACGTAGACGCCCTTTCCGGCTCTGAGGCGCGTGTCACCATTGAAGGTACCATTGTGTTCACTCTTTAATGTTTTCTGTTAGTAATCTAATCCCCCCTGGCTCTGATGTTGTATTGTTAATAACTTTGTTGTTTGTGTTTGTTTGTCTTGTTTTGTATTGTAATGTATATTGTCATGACTGTTATAAAGATTTGTTAAAAAAAAAAAAAGCCTTCAGCACTGCACTTCCGCCTTCATTGGGATACACGTCGCTCCAATGAACTGCAACGGCCAGTGAGGCATCTATTTCTTATAATATCTATGCTCTGGCCTGACAGCGTGTTGCGTGTTCGAGTCCCGTTCATGACGACCTTTGCTGCGTGTCTCTCCCCTTCTCTCTCTCTCTCTCTCTTTCCTGTCCGTCTTCACTGTAACTATCAATAAAAGGCACAAAAGCCAAAAACAAATCTTTAACCCATTCTGGGCGGGAACCCCTTTTGGTGTTTTAACTAAGCATTATGTTATACTTTAGCTATTGAAAAATAGCAGATCTACAGGTCTGTAGGTCTGCTATTTTTGAAAAATCGTAAAAATGCGGCACAAATCTTTGAATATATATTCTTTCAGAGCGAACGTTTTTTTTATTTCGACGTCAGACCTAAATGGGTTAAAATAACTACTCGCCCCGCCTGCCATCAGCCAGTGCCCTAACCCTAACCCTAACCCTAACCCTGACATCAGCCAGTGCCCTAACCCTAACCCTAACCCTAACCCTGACATCAGCCAGTGCCCTAACCCTAACCCTAACCCTGACATCAGCCAGTGCCCTAACCCTAACCCTAACCCTAACCCTGACATCAGCCAGTGCCCTAACCCTAACCCTAACCCTGACATCAGCCAGTGCCCTAACCCTAACCCTAACCCTGACATCAGCCAGTGCCCTAACCCTAACCCTAACCCTGACATCAGCCAGTGCCCTAACCCTAACCCTAACCCTGACATCAGCCAGGGCCATGCGGTGGAATCATGTACACAGCTGACGTTACCATGAAAGCATGCAGACAGCGAAGGCGTGTCCGTCACACGCCTCTCCGCACATCAATGAGTCACTCCAACAGGTGACAGTAGCGTGGACGGTTTGGGTGTCGAAACCAAACACAGCAGAAGAGGAGGAAGTACTTACGGCGAAGGCGGTGTGAAGGGTCGAGCTGAAACTGACACAACCAGATATGGGCGCGACGCTGGAGTAGACCTGCCGCAGATCCACCGAGTCATCCTAAAACAAACACATCACATAACAGAGGCATGGATTAAAGCTAAAAGAATGTCGTTAGACCAAATCCTATTATGTGATTGGTGGAATGGTGTGAAAGGGGCGCGGTTACCTAAACAATCTTATCCAACTATAAATGCTCTGTGTACGTCTGTACGTGCGTCTGTAATCCACGTGACTCGAGAACCGTTCGCCCCACCGACTTCAAATTAGACACGCGCCTTCCACACCCCACCACAGAGTGTGCAACACACACACACACACACACACACACACACACACACACACACACACACACACACACACGGGAGCTGACCAGTACAACCACAGTCTTATACAGTTGGCCACTAAGCAGCTCCAGGGGGAGCAGTTGGGGGTTCAGTGCCTTGCTCAAGGGCACTTCAGCGGTGTTGGGTGAGTGATGACAATCACTTCCCCAACCAGATTTTTCCTGCCCGTCCGGGGAATCGAACCGGCAACCTTTCGGCAACAAGGGCGCTCCTCTAACCCTTAGGTCACCGCTGCCCCAAAAGCGGTGTTGGGTCGGTCGGACCCACGGTTGTCCAGAACCGCCACAAAAGGCCTCTGCCCGGGCTCTGGACAGGCTAAGCTCTATATGTGGAGCTGGCCAACACTCCATATTTGGGCATGCCTGACACAGGCATATAAGGGACACAGACAGATGGGTGGAACGGGTACTCTGACACGGGTACAACGGGTATGGCAGAGCCGGGAGGGCATGGATGGATCTCCAACTTCCATCGTTACCGACTCAGTGCTCTACAGCCGGGCACCGCTCTAGTCAACACAGAATAGATAGAATAGAATCAATAGAATTTTGATTTATTTTTGCAATATTTTTCCTGTCGTTCTACCTGGTTGCGTGCCAACCAGGTGAAGAAATTACAAACCTGAGGCTTCAACCTTTGCATTTATGAATTATCCGAGACCATTTATGTATGGAAAATGCTTCCTTCGAAAAATAAAAGTTTGACCACTTAAAATGACCACTAGCTCATGCCGGAGCACTTGGCTGGTTCTGGGAACAGATTTTGCGTAAATATGCTTTAAACAAGTTTACATAATGTGTATTACTGTCTAGCCTGAAAACCCTAAAATGCCTATATTGAGCATTTTCTTGGTCATACTAACATACAGTATGTGGATGTACTCAAGAACGATGCAGGAGCTCAAAGCACCAACGAGCTGGTCAGATGTATGGAGAACCACGAAGACTGGAAGCGACGATGGAGGGCTCGTCTGATTGATTGATTGATTGAAGAATTTATTAACAGTTTGCAGAATTACAGTACATTTCAAGCACAAACTCAATACAAAGGCTGTTAACTGTGAGTGGACGACCCAATTAAGCATTACACTTGTTTCCAACAGGGTCCACCATGTTCAAATCATCAAAACATTTAGAGACGTACAAATAGACACTTCTATAGACAGAACAGGAATTCATCAAAAAAGAATTCATCAAAAAGGAGGTAAAAAGGGAAAAGAAATATATACAGTGAGGGGAAAAAAGGGGGGGGGCGGGGGGGGGGGATTCAGATTTTACGGGGGCCAGTTTCGAATTGCAGCCATCCGTAGGTGCCCTTTGAGAGCGGTTTTGAAGGAGTCAAGGGATTCGCATGTCTTAATGACAGTTGGTAGGGCGTTCCACATTTTGGTGGCATAGGAGCGTCTGAGGACGACCTAGAGAGATTGTGTGTGTGTGTGTGTGTGTGTGTGTGTGTGTGTGTGTGTGTGTGTGTCAGAAGTGCTGCATGGCTAAAGCGGACTGATAGTCTTGAAAATGATGGGCCTTATAGAGTAGAGAGCACAAAGAGTGGTGTCTGCCTGCCTGCCTGCCTGCCTGCCTGCCTGCCTGCCTGCCTGCCTGCCTGCCTGCCTGCCTGCCAGTCCTATATACGAGTAGAGAGCACAAAGAGTGGTGTCTGCCTGCCTGCCTGTTCTACCTTAGAGTAGAGGGCACAAAGAGTGGTGTCTGCCTGCCTGCATGCCTGCCCTATATACCTTAGAGTAGAGGGCCTTAGAGTAGAGGGCACACAGACTGATGGCCGTCTGTCCGTCTGCCAGTCCCAGAATAGAAGCGAGTTCCTGGCTGCTGGCCTTCCACCCCTGGGCTGCAGACCTACACCAGTCAGCTAGTCTGTATAGCACGGCCTCCACCTCCGACGCCCCCAGCCTGGCACACAGAGAGAGAGAGAGACAGAAAAGCGAAAGCATGGATTAATGCAGTGGATTTCAACCCATTTCATATCAAGGCCCATAATTACTTGCGCAAGCAGAGCGCGCAAGTACTAGTTTCGCCCGACGATGCGTATGCACCGTCCCAGGACGATGCGTATGCACCGTCCCAGCAGATGACGTAATGACTACTTGTGCCTGATACGGCAGTGGTGCCAGACTACATACATAGGAACATTACCTCGAATCCTCCCGACACTAAAACATATCGTCATATCGTCATCACTCGACAGAGTATAGAACTGCCCTCGACAGAGGGCAGTTCTAGTTTAACCTGCATTTGATTTGAGCCACAGAACCACCGTTTGATGACATTCAGGCAGCCTTGCACAACCAAAACAGTTTGTCCACAGTTCCATGCTGTATGTGTATTGATGTTGGTACCATTAGGAGAGAGAACAAGCAGACACTGCTCAAAATAACAATTCTTCTACGTGGAACTTGAAACCACGAGAAAGTTATACCCTGACGTCATATGCTGGGACGGTGCATACGCATCAAAAGTAACCACAGTATACCACTAATCAACTTACAAATTACATACATAGAGGCATTTCCTGTAATCCACCAGACATTGATCGAGATATACGTCACCATCGAAGGCATTGGGTCCTTTAATCCACATCTTTATTACGTCATCATTGAGAGCTAGTCATCATTGAGAGCTATAATGATATACCCTGACGTCATATGCTGGGACGGTGCATACGCATCAAAAGTATCCACAGTATACCGCTAATCAACTTACAAATTACATATACATATACATAGAGGCAATTCCTTTAATCCACCCGACACTGATCGAGATATACGTCACCATCGAAGGCATTGGGTCCTTTAATCCACATCTTTATTACGATATACGTCATAATACTACTTTTTCACGTGCAAAAAGTAGGTACGTAGCAAATAGCTAAACCTAATAATTCAATATTTCAATCGTTCTTTCAAAGAGAAGCTGAGATTTGACAGTTTGTAGCGGTCGACAGTACTTGCGCACTAGTAGGCCATAAATGGACTACTAGTGTGCAACAAGCAAGTAGGCACTCGACAGAGTATAGAACTGCACTCGACAGAGTATAGAACTGCACTCGACAGAGTATAGAACTGCACTCGACAGAGTATAGAACTGCACTCGACAGAGTATAGAACTGCACTCGACAGAGGGCAGTTCTAGTTTAACCTGCATTTGATTTGAGCCACAGAACCACCGTTTGATGACATTCAGGCAGCCTTGCACAACCAAAACAGTTTGTCCACAGTTCCATGCTGTATGTGTATTGATGTTGGTACCATTAGGAGAGAGAACAGGCAAACACTGCTCAAAATAACAATTCTTCTACGTGGAACTTGAAACCACGAGAAAGGAATGACAAAAAGACAAACATTAAAGACACAAAGAAAGTCTTACGTAGGTAAAAGACTTTAGCCTATAGCTAGCCTATATATAGTTAGCCTATAACCTCACTGTAATAGGCTAACCCAGATGGTAGGCAACCTTAGGCACGGGTGCCAACATTGGCACAGCAGAGGGTGATCACTGGCACACTGGCACAAGTGTGAGAGATGATTCTTCTTTTAAATTTAAATGTATATAAAGAAGTTTACAGTTTAAGTCAATAAGTCCACTCACATCTGTATGCAAATTACATCCTGCACATAATTCTACATTCATTTAAACTCAAATTCATTGAACTCTGACTGAGGAGACAGAATAATACAATCATACATGCTGATGTGAAAGAAAATGTTTCTAAAGAAGAAGACGTTTGGATTGGCCATTTATTTTGGCTGGAGAGTGGTTTGCGTGGGTCTCCTTACCCAGCCTTGTGGAGCAGCCCCAGGGCCTTCCTGGCAGGAGGATCCACGGGCAGCGAGAGGCCTCCCAGTTTACACACATTAGTAACAGTGGCATCGGTCTCCTTACCCAGCCTTGTGGAGCAGCCCCAGGGCCATCCTGGCAGGTGGATCCACGGGCAGCGAGAGACCTCCCAGTTTACACACAGGAATACGGCCTTCCATCACATAGTCTGTGGCTGGGATCCCCAGGGCCCTGTGGAGAGCAGCACGGAACAGCAGGAAGAATTAGTGGAAGAACAGCCGTGGTTTTCAACCCTTTTCATATCAAAACGCCCATTTATTTATTCTGTACCTGAGCCACGGAACCACCTTTTGATGACGTTTAGCCTCTCAGACCCATTTGAGCCACGGAACCACCTTTTGATGACGTTTAGCCTCTCAGACCCATTTGAGCCACGGAACCACCTTTTGATGACGTTTAGCCTCTCAGACCCATTTGAGCCACGGAACCACCTTTTGATGCCGTTTAGCCTCTCAGACCCAAAAGGGACTTTAGTTTTTGTTAGATAAGATTTCTGTCCCCAATTCCACGCTGTATTGATGTTGGTATTACCCCATTTAGGCCTGACGTCGAAATTAAAATAATCTTCTAAATCCTGACAGTTTTCTGAAATACTGTTTTCTGACATATTTCTATGTCAGTGGTGTTCAATATTTCATGTCAAGGACCCGCAGAATTGTGTATTTGGCCGCCGACCCCAATTTGAAAATATGTTGTTCCAGGGACCCCCTCAGAAGCAAAGATTTGAGTTGAAATGTTCGCTCTGAAAGAATATATATTCAAAGATTTGCGCCATATTTTCATGATTTTTCAAAAATAGCAGACCTACAAGCTCGTAGCTATGAGCTTGTAGATCTGCTATTTTTCAATAGCTAAAGTATAACATAATGCTTAAAACACCAAAGGGGGTTCCCGCCCATAATGGGTTAAGTAATGCAGATGTAACAATAAGGGGTCCATTTGGTTACCAAGTCTCCATCATTTAGCTGGGGACCACTCGGAACCCCCTCAAGGACCAGAACGGTGCAGCACTAGTTGGCTGTCCAATTCATTTTTAGTTACTCTTGTTTTTACTACAAGAGAGAGACTTCTTTAAGAGAGGTTTAAGTCGAGCACTTTGATGTCGTCTGTTTTAAAGCCACAGTAGTTCTGACTCCAAGTGCCACATTTTGAACGTAGTTAATGTTCAGCAACTACAGACTAAAGACAATACATATTTTCACGGAAAAAATGAGAATCATGTGATAATCGTGATCTCAATTATTCTCAATTCCATCTCAGAGATTCACATTTGCGCAAGAATCACAGATGGAAAGCAACAGGTGCAAGTAAGTACTCTCCTTGCTATAGTAGCTTTTTTGCACAATAAAGAATACAGAAATCACACCCGTGTGAAGTAAGTGGTGCAACTCCGTGTGGGCGTCCCCGGGGGGGGGGGTTCCACATGAACGCACACAGGGTGCCGGCCCGATTCCGGCGAGCCGTCCCGCGTCCGAAACGGTAAGAGTTACCGTGTGGGGGTCCCTCTACTGTACCCTTCACTGTACTGTACTGTACTGTCACGGCACACCCGAAATCACCATATATACTGTTAATATGTGCGTGTGTGTTTGTGTGTGTGTGTTAGGTTGCGCACAGGTGGTGAAAAACAACCATGCTGTTTTCGTGCTCAGACGCAACCAGCCAGCCACCCACCCAGCCACACACATAGTCACTTAAGGAAGTGGTTGCACCACTTAAAAATAAAGTAATAATGTGTAAGTAAGTAGGTGGGAGACAGAGGCGTATTGTCGGTATGAGCCAGAGTGTGGTTTCACACTCTGTTCAACTATTTTTGGAAAGCCATGAATCACAGAGTGATTTATCAGTGAGATGTGACGCAATCTGGAGGAAGGTCCATTTATGAAAGCAGCATATCAGCCATTTTTCAACTTCATCTTCATATAATTGGTCTTTACTCATGCATGCTCATTATGGGATGGTGCTCTGGGCTCTGTGGCGTGGCCTGTGTGGACAGTTTGGAAACCTACCTGCCAATGACCACATTGGTGGTGGATTTAACCCATTTTGACCTGAGATCATCAGATTCTAAAAATGCAGATTCTTCTACATCCCGACAGTTTTCTGAAAAAGCTATGTTTCTATGTCAGTCGTTCTTCGGTTTTTCAAAAATAGCAGACCTACAAGCTCGTAGCGCGCCGCTCGGTGGCGCGCTATGAGCTTGTAGATCTGCTATTTTTCAATAGCTAAAGTATAACATAATGCCAACACCAAAAGGGGTTCCCGCCCCCAAAAAAAACGTTGTTTAAGCATCCAAGTCATTTCATACATTGGCTATTCAAAAATAGCAGATCTACAAGCTTGTATGGTTATACGGTATGTCTCTGGGCTTGGAAAAAAGAATTGTGAAAATGTGTGTAAATCTTCGAAAATATATACATTTCTTTTAATCCATTTAGGCCTGACGTCGAGAAAAAAAAAAAAAAAAACGTTTGCTTTGAAAGAATATATATTCAAAGATTTGTGCCGCATTTTCAAGATTTTTCAAAAATAGCAGACCTACAAGCTCGTTGCGCGCCACTCGGTGGCACGCTATGAGCTTGTAGGTCTGCTATTTTTCAATAGCTAAAGTATAACATAATGCTTAGTTAAAACACCAAAAGGGGGATAAAAATGTAAACTAAAAAAAAAAAAAAACACCAAAAGGGGTTCCCGTCCAGATTAAGCAACCATTTTTTTTGCTTCTGGGGGCCCTGGTACTTTGAGATGGGGGGGGGGGGGGGGGGGGGTCTGCGGCCAAATACATAAAATGTTGGAGGTCCTTGACATGAAAAGGTTTGAGCACCACTGATATAACAACATACGTTTTTCAGAAAACTGTCAAAACTGATTTAGAAGAGGTTTTTAGAAGCGGCCTCAGGTCTTCTTGTTGTTGTTGTGTTTTGTTCTTTTTGAAGAACAATGGATTCTATTTCAGCGCCAACTAACCTTCCAGGAAGAAGGAAGGCTGTAGTTTCAAATATCTTGGAATTCCCACTGAACATTTATTTCCCTGTTGGGCAAGCAGGTTTCAGAACCGCTCACAGCCGGAAATGTCCAATCTTCCGCCGTAGTCTGAAAACCCACCTTTTCAGACTCCATCATGGCCCATAGCACTTACCCTACCCCCTTAGATAGCATTTCTGTAGACTTAGATATCATTTGATACAGACTTATAGCATGTTATGTGGACAGCACTAAAATTGCATTGTAGTCATAGCACATCATAGTACATAATGTATAGCATAGTATAGTATACATGTATAGTTTATATGTATAGTTTCATTATATAGATATTCCACTGTTACGTTCTTAGCTTACGGTACGCATGTTTCATGATAAATTATTTTTTATGTGATGTATTCCCATGCTTTTCTGTTCTTGCTTAATGTAAATCGCTCTGGATTAAGAGCGTCTGCTAAATGCCTAAATTGTAAATTGTCCCTATTGACGTTATGCACACTGCGGCCATCTTGCCAGCAAGGTGGTAACTATAGGTGCAACTTCCCATTGGCAGCCCATTCATCCAAACAGAAAAGTCCTATATCTGATGGTATTAAACAACGTCAAACTCACCAACATTGCAGCTGTTCGAAAAGCTTGAATTATCCTCTTTCTGTCTGCAAAGTGTTTGTTTTATAAAAATCCACTTGTCATGTTATGAGCTACTTCCCGTCAAGAAATTCCTTGCAGATGATTCATTTTCATGCAAGTAGCTCATAATAACAGTCTATAGCAACATATTTGTTTTTCAGAAAACTTATTTTAAAAGGATTTAGAAGGATTGTTTTTACAATCAGCCTCAGGTCTCAATGGTTTAACCACTTAGAGCCCTATTCAGTTGACCGGAGACCCCAGGGCTCCAATACCCAAAACAGGTTGTATGCGTCATAAACGATGAGACACATTGTGAGTGTCTTAGAGAGGAAACAGCTGGACAGGGTGGTACGCTGCGTACGCACGGCATCAAAGGGTGGTACGCTGCGTACGCACGGCATCAAAACTCATTGGCCTCGACCTCCCATCTGTCTCCTCTATCTACTCCACTCGCACCAAGCGTAGGATGCAGAAGGTGATCGCAGACCCCTCCCACCCTGCCTGCTCTCTCTTTGCACCCTGCCCTCTAGGTAAGAGACTGCGGTCTCTAAAGTGCAACACCTCCCGCTTTAAGAACAGCACTTATCCCGAGGCTGTTCGCCTCCTGAACGCTGACCCTCTTTTCACTCGCACTTTACAGCGTGAAGCTGCTTTGTAAGAATGCTGAACTTCGAGGAATTGCTATTTATTTACCGTGAATCGTAACGTTTTTGCATTCTTCTTATTTATTGGTCTCTCTCTCTCATGAATTGCAACGTTTTGCGTTCTTATTTATTGGTCTCTCTCATATGATGTTTGTACTTTTGTATCTTTTTCTACTGTCTGAATATGTGATGTCTATTTGTATGTCTGTTTTTATTGCACTGAAACAAATTCCAATCAACTCTGTTGACATGGCAATAAAGTATTGAATCTTGAGCTTGTAGATCTGCTATCTTCGTGTTCATGTCGTTAATTGTAGACAGTACTACTCATTCCAGCCTGGCTATGGAAACGTGTATTTGATGTGGTGGGAGAAGCTGAGTCCTTACTAGGCCAGTCACAATGAATTCCTGAACCCATTTAGACCGGAGGACGATTCTACAAATGTCTTCTAAATCCTGACAGTTTTCTGAAAAAAACACTATGTTTCTATATCAGTGGTGTTCAACGGACCCCCATCTGAAAATCTGTTGTTCCAGGGATCTCCCAGAAGCAAAGATTTGAGTTAAAAACGTTCGCTCTGAAAGAATATATCTTGAAATATTTGCGCCACATTTTCACGTTTAAAAAAAAATAGCAGATCTACAAGCTCATAGCGCGGCACAGAGTGCCGCGCTATGAGCTTGTAGATCTGCTATTTTTGAACAGCTAAAGTATAACATAATGCTAAAAAAAACACCAAAAGGTGGTTCCCCCGTCCTGAATGTGTCGAGTAATTCAATTCATTAAATTACGAAGGAAAAAAAATGAATGAATAACATGCTCTCAAAAAGGGTTGTTTTGAAATATTGAGAGGAACATTACGGTATGTAAACAATGTAAACAATGTCAGCATCCCAGATGCTCACGTGTAGAAGCTCTTAAAAACACAGCCGTGTTGTTAAGAGTGATTTCATAACAAGATGAGCACTATTTAAACATTATTCCTGGCACTGTTGGTGTCGTGATTAACATGATTCATGATCATTTAGTTGGCGATAAATCTATCATCATACAAATAATTGCGATTGAACTATTGAATTATGTTTTTAGAAGTTGAACATTAGTTAGAACATGTTTCTGTTTGGCTTTTATGCTTCGTAAAAAAAACAAAATAGTGCACAGGGCAGAAATGACAAATGAAATGACTGACAAAAAAAACCTGCAGAAATGGCAAGCTATTGTTGTACTAGGAAGGGTCGGGGAAGGGTTGGGGTTGTTTAGTTAGAAAATGTATTTATTTATAGGTTGCATTTTATAACTGTATGTAAATGAAATGTTAAAAGTAAATAAAAGATAATAATTAAAAAAAAATGAAGCTGAAAAGCCAAGCAGAAATGCAATTTGCGTACACGTCCAATATGCCAAAAACAATTAAATTCATCAATCGCAATAATTTGTAAATGACAATCAATCGTCAACTAAAAACATGATGACGGTCCTTACTTGGCCATGAGTTTCTGGACGTTGTCTGCATACAGGCTGGGGTCGTCCTTCTCTTCCTGGGATGGTGTGTAGACCGGCAGGAACTGGGAGCACAAAAACACAACACAATTCATTAAAAGCACCACCAGAGCTCCAGACTTCCCTCTCCAGAGCAACATTAGTGACTTCCTCCTGGGGGATCCAGAGACGTTCCAAGGCCAGTGAGTCGATTTGTTCCTTCCAACTGATCCTTGGTCTGCCCCTGGGTCTCCTCCCAGTGGGACGTGCCTCGAGGACCTCCCTCCTCCTTTCCAGGCGAAGAAGCAGCGACTCTATACTCAAAGTCTCTCTCGCGTGACTGAACGTCATCTCTAAGGGAGATGTCAGCCACCCGTAGAAGAAAACTCATTTCGGCCGCTTGTATTTGCGACCTTATTCTTTCAGTCATGACCCACACTTCATGACCATAGGTGAGAGTAGGAACACTTCATGACCATAGGTGAGAGTAGGAACACTTCATGACTATAGGTGAGAGTAGGAACACTTCATGACCATAGGTGAGAGTAGGAACACTTCATGACCATAGGTGAGAGTAGGAACACTTCATGACCATAGGTGAGAGTAGGAACACTACATGACCATAGGTGAGAGTAGGAACACTTCATGACCATATATAGAGTAGGAACACTACATGACCATAGGTGAGAGTAGGAACACTTCATGCCCATATATAGAGTAGGAACACTTCATGACCATAGGTGAGAGTAGGAACACTTCATGACCATAGGCGAGAGTAGGAACACTTCATGACCATAGGTGAGAGTAGGAACACTTCATGACCATAGGTGAGAGTAGGAACACTACATGACCATAGGTGAGAGTAGGAACACTTCATGACCATAGGTGAGAGTAGGAACACTTCATGACCATAGGTGAGAGTAGGAACACTTCATGACCATATATAGAGTAGGAGCACTTCATGACCATAGGTGAGAGTAGGAACACTTCATGCCCATATATAGAGTAGGAACACTTCATGACCATAGGCGAGAGTAGGAACACTTCATGACCATAGGCGAGAGTAGGAACACTTCATGACCATAGGTGAGAGTAGGAACACTACATGACCATAGGTGAGAGTAGGAACACTTCATGACCATAGGTGAGAGTAGGAACACTTCATGACCATAGGTGAGAGTAGGAACACTTCATGACCATAGGTGAGAGTAGGAACACTTCATGACCATAGGTGAGAGTAGGAACACTTCATGACCATATAGGTGAGAGTAGGAACACTCCATGACCATATATAGAGTAGGAACACTTCATGACCATATATAGAGTAGGAACACTTCATGACCATAGGTGAGAGTAGGAACACATCATGACCATATAGGTGAGAGTAGGAACACTTCATGACCATAGGTGAGAGTAGGAACACTTCATGACCATAGGTGAGAGTAGGAACACTTCATGACCATATATAGAGTAGGAACACATCATGACCATAGGTGAGAGTAGGAACACTTCATGACCATATATAGAGTAGGAACACTTCATGACCATAGGTGAGAGTAGGAACATGTCATGACCATAGGTGAGAGTAGGAACACTTCATGACCATAGGTGAGTTTTCCTTTGTTGAATAATTATAAAACCCACAGACATACAAATGTTCAAATATAGCAGATCTACAAGTTCACGATGTGCAGCGTTGTGAGCTTAAGTTGTTATATATATCAGCCATTACTTTTGCGCAACACTCGCTCATAACGACGAAGGAGGACGTTCATTTATGAAAACGTTTAAATAGGGAGATATATGATTTCTGCCCAACCACAACGACAACATGGGATGATGTCACAGCCTTCCATGTGCTCAAAAAGACCTGTTTAGAAATAGAGAGAAACGTTACAGCACACTGTAAACATCAGCATTCCAGACGGTCACGTGCAGAAGCACTTCTACAGAGCCGTGTTGGAAGAAATCATGTAAAACAAGCAGGACGTCGACCATTTAGAAGAAAAACCCTACTCTATTTACTCTACTTATTCCTGGCAGCGCTGGGCTGCCGTTAACACGAGTGATGTTTTGAACTTTTGCTAACATTTAGCTTTTCGATAAACCAGCTGTTGAGGATGCTAATCATCTGTGCCACGTTCAACATCAACAGACAATATGGCCAAATTAATCCTTCCAGTACAGTCATTTTCAACCAGTGGTCCGGGGACCACCCGTGGTCCTTGATGGGGGTTCCAGGGTGGTCCCCAGCTAAATGATGGAGATAGTTGGTAACCAAATGGACCCTTATAGATCTCTAGTACCACAGACGAATAACAGTCTAAGTCCACACTATTGATCCATAATGTATAAATGATAGATAAGGGTTCAGGACAACGAGGCCTTTTCGTGGAGGGGTCAGAATGACATTTGGACTTAGACTGTTTTTCGTCTGTGGTACTGAAAACAAATGGACCGATATCGATTTGGTTTAATTTTACAATCTCAATAGTTAAATGGTTACACCTGCATCACTTCAATTACAAAATGTAGAAGAATAATTGTCCTTATGGTACCACATCAATACAGCATGGAATTTGGTCTGCGAGACAAGTGTCAGACAACTCCCACTCCCCCCCCCTGAATTGACATCAGTGTAAATAGAGAGCTGAATGTCATGTCTAAAAATGGGCAACATGCCCAAAACAACGCTGCATGACAAAGTGTATAAGCAACCACTCGCATGCAGGAAGCTACAGTTCACAAATAAAGTCAACATCAGTCCAAAAATATCACATGGAAATCCAGATAACAATTAATGCCAGTCATTTTTGGATCAATTGGAGAGGCTTAAAGGACCACTTCACCACTTTTCAACTTATCTTCCTATAATTGGTCCTAACTGATGTTCATGATAAAATACCACCATTTTTTCCTACTCAGTCTGTGTCTCATAGGAAGGCTGTGGGCAGTTCAGAAACCCGTCCACCAGTGACATCATCGATGGTGAATCCAAGCTAATAGAAACGGCAGGCTTTCTTTTCCTGAAAAGTTGCAATGCAAAAGTTGAAGCCATCGTTCTCACAATAATAAAAATCTAAATATATTTTAAAACAAATCTCGTTTAAAAAAATATCTGCCTAATGATGATGTCATTGTCTATGGATCACCATTAGTGTAAGCTATTTAGATAAAGTAATACAGATCGTAGCAAACGCTGCGACCAATGTTGCGTGAATCTGCTCTCACCCACCACCCCCCCCAACGCTCCGACACCCCATCAGGGGGCGTGGTGCCTCACACTTTAACTTCTGGTCCATTTTAATGTTCATATTATATTCCATACCCAACCTTTATTTGCCCTAGGTGTGCACTGGTGGTGAGGGCTGTGATAAGGAGACCGAGCAGGTGATAACAATAAGTGATTAATCAGCACAATGTTGATAAGCTGTGTTGTTTTCATCGACTAAAACTAAGACGAAAGATGTTCGTCGACTACCTTTTTTCACTGACTAAATGGAAACTAAATTAAAACTAAGCTATGATGACTAAAACTAAGACTAAATGTTTTGACAATTTCGTCAACAGATAAAAACTAGACTAAAATGTTAGGAAGGGACTAGTGGACAAGAGATCTAGTAGAAGTCATTTTACACTTTGTTGCATGCTGAAAATAGCTGCGACGCGTTGTGAGCTTGTAGATCGGCTATTTTCAGCAAGTGTAAAAACAGTCATTACGACGGCATCAAGGCCCGCCAAAATGCATTTTAGTCGACCAAATCAACTGTAGATTTAGACTAAAATCTTCTGATATTTAGTCGACTAAAACTAGACTAACACAAAAACATTCCGGGTGACTAAAATGTGACTAAAACTAAATGTAAACTATTCAAAAGACTGACTTAAAACTAAAATAAAAATGTGCTGCCAAAAACCACACTGGTGAAAAGCCTCCACACCAGTGACCTCCCTGTAAGCCCCATGGTCTCAGTGACCTCCCTGTAAGCCCCATGGTCTCAGTGACCTCCCTGTGAGCCCCATGGTCTCAGTGACCTCCCTGTGAGCCCCATGGTCTCAGTGACCTCCCTGTGAGCCCCATGGTCTCAGTGACCTCCCTGTGAGCCCCATGGTCTCAGACTAAAGCCTCCACACCAGTGACCTCCCTGTAAGCCCCATGGTCTCAGACTAAAGCCTCCACACCAGTGACCTCCCTGTAAGCCCCATGGTCTCAGTGACCTCCCTGTAAGCCCCATGGTCTCAGTGACCTCCCTGTAAGCCCCATGGTCTCAGTGACCTCCCTGTAAGCCCCATGGTCTCAGTGACCCCCCTGTGAGCCCCATGGTCTCAGTGACCCCCCTGTGAGCTTCATGGTCTCAGTGACCTCCCTGTGAGCCCCATGGTCTCAGACTAAAGCCTCCACACCACAGTGACCTCCCTGTAAGCCCCATGGTCTCAGACTAAAGCCTCCGCACCACAGTGACCTCCCTGTAAGCCCCATGGTCTCAGACTAAAGCCTCCACACCAGTGACCTCCCTGTAAGCCCCATGGTCTCAGACTAATAGCCTCAACACCACAGTGACCTCCCTGTAAGCCCCATGGTCTCAGACTAAAGCCTCCACACCACAGTGACCTCCCTGTAAGCCCCATGGTCTCAGACTAAAGCCTCCACACCACAGTGACCTCCCTGTAAGCCCCATGGTCTCAGTGACCTCCCTGTGAGCCCATGGTCTCAGACTAAAGCCTCCACACCACAGTGACCTCCCTGTAAGCCCCATGGTCTCAGACTAAAGCCTCCACACCACAGTGACCTCCCTGTAAGCCCCATGGTCTCAGTGACCTCCCTGTAAGCCCCATGGTCTCAGACTAAAGCCTCCACACCACAGTGACCTCCCTGTAAGCCCCATGGTCTCAGACTAAAGCCTCCACACCACAGTGACCTCCCTGTAAGCCCCATGGTCTCAGACTAAAGCCTCCACACCACAGTGAGCTCCCTGTGAGCCCCATGGTCTCAGTGACCTCCCTGTGAGCCCCATGGTCTCAGTGACCTCCCTGTAAGCCCCATGGTCTCAGACTAAAGCCTCCACACCACAGTGACCTCCCTGTAAGCCCCATGGTCTCAGTGACCTCCCTGTAAGCCCCATGGTCTCAGACTAAAGCCTCCACACCACAGTGACCTCCCTGTAAGCCCCATGGTCTCAGTGACCTCCCTGTAAGCCCAATGGTCTCAGTGACCTCCCTGTAAGCCCCATGGTCTCAGACTAAAGCCTCCACACCACAGTGACCTCCCTGTAAGCCCCATGGTCTCAGTGACCCCCCTGTGAGCCCCATGGTCTCAGTGACCTCCCTGTGAGCTTCATGGTCTCAGTGACCTCCCTGTGAGCCCCATGGTCTCAGACTAAAGCCTCCACACCACAGTGACCTCCCTGTAAGCCCCATGGTCTCAGACTAAAGCCTCCGCACCACAGTGACCTCCCTGTAAGCCCCATGGTCTCAGACTAAAGCCTCCACACCAGTGACCTCCCTGTAAGCCCCATGGTCTCAGACTAAAGCCTCCACACCACAGTGACCTCCCTGTAAGCCCCATGGTCTCAGACTAAAGCCTCCACACCACAGTGACCTCCCTGTAAGCCCCATGGTCTCAGACTAAAGCCTCCACACCACAGTGACCTCCCTGTAAGCCCCATGGTCTCAGTGACCTCCCTGTGAGCCCATGGTCTCAGACTAAAGCCTCCACACCACAGTGACCTCCCTGTAAGCCCCATGGTCTCAGACTAAAGCCTCCACACCACAGTGACCTCCCTGTAAGCCCCATGGTCTCAGTGACCTCCCTGTAAGCCCCATGGTCTCAGACTAAAGCCTCCACACCACAGTGACCTCCCTGTAAGCCCCATGGTCTCAGACTAAAGCCTCCACACCACAGTGACCTCCCTGTAAGCCCCATGGTCTCAGACTAAAGCCTCCACACCACAGTGACCTCCCTGTAAGCCCCATGGTCTCAGACTAAAGCCTCCACACCACAGTGACCTCCCTGTGAGCCCCATGGTCTCAGTGACCTCCCTGTGAGCCCCATGGTCTCAGTGACCTCCCTGTAAGCCCCATGGTCTCAGACTAAAGCCTCCACACCACAGTGACCTCCCTGTAAGCCCCATGGTCTCAGTGACCTCCCTGTAAGCCCCATGGTCTCAGACTAAAGCCTCCACACCACAGTGACCTCCCTGTAAGCCCCATGGTCTCAGTGACCTCCCTGTAAGCCCCATGGTCTCAGTGACCTCCCTGTAAGCCCCATGGTCTCAGTGACCTCCCTGTAAGCCCCATGGTCTCAGTGACCTCCCTGTAAGCCCCATGGTCTCAGTGACCTCCCTGTAAGCCCCATGGTCTCAGTGACCTCCCTGTAAGCCCCATGGTCTCAGACTAAAGCCTCCACACCACAGTGACCTCCCTGTGAGCCCCATGGTCTCAGTGACCTCCCTGTAAGCCCCATGGTCTCAGACTAAAGCCTCCACACCACAGTGACCTCCCTGTAAGCCCCATGGTCTCAGTGACCCCCCTGTGAGCCCCATGGTCTCAGTGACCTCCCTGTGAGCTTCATGGTCTCAGTGACCTCCCTGTGAGCCCCATGGTCTCAGACTAAAGCCTCCACACCACAGTGACCTCCCTGTAAGCCCCATGGTCTCAGACTAAAGCCTCCGCACCACAGTGACCTCCCTGTAAGCCCCATGGTCTCAGACTAAAGCCTCCACACCAGTGACCTCCCTGTAAGCCCCATGGTCTCAGACTAAAGCCTCCACACCACAGTGACCTCCCTGTAAGCCCCATGGTCTCAGACTAAAGCCTCCACACCACAGTGACCTCCCTGTAAGCCCCATGGTCTCAGACTAAAGCCTCCACACCACAGTGACCTCCCTGTAAGCCCCATGGTCTCAGTGACCTCCCTGTAAGCCCCATGGTCTCAGACTAAAGCCTCCACACCACAGTGACCTCCCTGTAAGCCCCATGGTCTCAGACTAAAGCCTCCACACCACAGTGACCTCCCTGTAAGCCCCATGGTCTCAGACTAAAGCCTCCACACCACAGTGAGCTCCCTGTGAGCCCCATGGTCTCAGTGACCTCCCTGTGAGCCCCATGGTCTCAGTGACCTCCCTGTAAGCCCCATGGTCTCAGACTAAAGCCTCCACACCACAGTGACCTCCCTGTAAGCCCCATGGTCTCAGTGACCTCCCTGTAAGCCCCATGGTCTCAGACTAAAGCCTCCACACCACAGTGACCTCCCTGTAAGCCCCATGGTCTCAGTGACCTCCCTGTAAGCCCCATGGTCTCAGTGACCTCCCTGTAAGCCCCATGGTCTCAGTGACCTCCCTGTAAGCCCCATGGTCTCAGTGACCTCCCTGTAAGCCCCATGGTCTCAGTGACCTCCCTGTAAGCCCCATGGTCTCAGTGACCTCCCTGTAAGCCCCATGGTCTCAGTGACCTCCCTGTAAGCCCCATGGTCTCAGTGACCTCCCTGTAAGCCCCATGGTCTCAGACTAAAGCCTCCACACCACAGTGACCTCCCTGTGAGCCCCATGGTCTCAGTGACCTCCCTGTAAGCCCCATGGTCTCAGACTAAAGCCTCCACACCACAGTGACCTCCCTGTGAGCCCCATGGTCTCAGACTAAAGCCTCCACACCACAGTGACCTCCCTGTAAGCCCCATGGTCTCAGTGACCTCCCTGTAAGCCCCATGGTCTCAGACTAAAGCCTCCACACCACAGTGACCTCCCTGTGAGCCCCATGGTCTCAGACTAAAGCCTCCACACCACAGTGACCTCCCTGTAAGCCCCATGGTCTCAGACTAAAGCCTCCACACCACAGTGACCTCCCTGTGTTGGGGCAACAAAATGTGCGAAAAAATGCCAGAGCAACGGACTGACCTCATGCTTCAAGCCACTTCTTTTCACCTGACAGGAGGGAGGAGTTTCCTCGGTTGGACGTACAGTAGCGTGTGGAAGGAACACGTTATTCCGACCAGTTCCTTTCCCCTCCATCAGGCGCCCCGAGGCAGTTTTAACTCATTATTAATTATTATGCCTGGGCCGTGGCTCAGTGGTCCAGGCACCTTGGCTGGTAATCCAGTCTGACAGTGTGCCGCGGGTTCGACTCCCGATCCCGACGGCCTTTACTGCATGTCACCCCCCCCCCCCCCCTCATCTCTCTCCCCATTTCCTGTCAGCCTACTGTCTGTCCCTCCATATAAAATAAAAAGGCAAAAGCCACAAAAAAAACATTATGAATTATTATTATGATCATCATCTTACAGTACCTCGACAGTGATGTTGGTGTAGAGCTGTGAGGATGTGTACCACAACGTCTCCAACCTGAGACACACAGGGAGACACAAACAATGGAAGAAGATGAAGAACAATGAATGGACTACTGACTGAATACCTGCCGGATGTTCTCCACACACACTATCTTTTTTTAAACTACATTTTTATCCCACGATTTTGTAACCCATTTTCACCCCTGTGTCAATTATCTAATGTGACCCTGGGCTCTACACACCCTCCGCCAACCTGGGGAGAGCAACGGACTTGAACTCATGCTCCTTCCTCATGCCTGAGTGTCCAAGTTGCTCCTTTACACCTGACAGGGGGGAGTTTCCCTGGTTGGACGTAGCACGTGGAAGGAACACGTTATTCCAACCAGTTCCTTTCCCCTCCATCAGGCGCCCCGGCTGGCCAGGGGGAGGCAGTTTAGAGACCAGGATTACTGCATGTTTTTTGTGAGGGTACCTACCCTAGGGGACACGGGGAGAACATGTGAGGGTACCTACCCTAGGGGACACGGGGAGAACATGCAAACTCCACACAGAAAGGCCCTTTCGCCAACGCCGCCTCGGGTATGGGCACTGATGACGCGGAGGAGGGAACACGCCGCCAGCGCCCACAGCGTCACCCCAGTGGGAATCGAACCCAGGACCTTCTAGCTGTGAGGCGACAGCACTACCGACTGTGCCCATCTACACACTCACTTTAATTCATTTGCATAATGTGTTTCGTTGATTGAGTCCAAGTCCAATTGGACAAGAAGAGTCCAATTTGTATAGATGTATATCTCTCCAACAGTCTAAAAAAATAGTTTCCCCCCCCCCAATGGAAATATACAGTATATACATTTACTTTCACATTTACGTTTCACCAAACCTCCCGTTGACATCAAGGGCAATAGAATGTTTAGGGGGGCATATTTGTATGTTTAGGACATGTTGTAAACAGTGTTGATTTCGTCGACTAAAACCAAGACGAAAAATGTTCGTCGACTTACCTTTTTTTCACTGACGAAAACTAAATGGAAACTAAATGAAAACTAAGCTATGATGACTAAAACTAAGACTAAATATACTGACAATTGTCAACAAATAAAAACTAGACTAAAATGCTAGGAAGGGACTAGTGTTTTTTTTACACTACTAGTATATTTTACACTATAGTATATTTTACAATTGGTTGCATGCTGAAAATAGCAGATCTACAAGCTCACGCGATGCGACGCGTTGTGTGCTTGTAGATCTGCTATTTTCAGCAAGTGTAACATCAGTCATTATGACGGCATCAAGGCCCGCCAAAATACATTTTAGTCGACTAAAGAAACTGTAGATTTAGTCAACTAAAATCGTATGACATTTAGTCGACTAAAACTAGACTAACACGTATACATTCCAGGTGACTAAAACTAAGATTTCTGCCAAAAGCAACACAGAGGTTGCAGAGTGATGACATTTTGTATGGGGATGATATTTTGTATATTGGTGCTTATCTTATATGTATATATGAATAGAGACCCTGAGGCCAAATGGACATAGTGGCCTGTTGACCATCATGTTATTGGGCCCATGACACGTGAACGAATGTTTCATACGTGAACGCAGCGCAAACGGCGCAATGATAGTCAACGGACCAGCGCGTTCATGTTATTGGGGGCAATCCATCCCAGAATGCACTCTGTTCCTACCCGGAAGGAGGAGTGAAATCGCCTCATGCGCTTTTGAGCAACTTAATGCAAGTGGATGGGAGGAGGAATCCGGTGCCGTCTCTATTAATATATACTCTATATAGTGGTTCCCTTGTATATTTTGTATATTGGTGCTTTATATGTGGCCGAGTGAGAAGGACTCACCAAGTCGTTCCCTTGTAAGTCCACCGGACGCTATCCTGGAAGAGGCCGATGACAAAACAAAAACAACCATAATCTAATTAATTTATGAATGCAATAAAACAGAAAAAAAAAAAAGCTGAAATCACACACATTATGTATGAACTTTGTTCACCAAGCTTCCCTTCACACTCACTATCCCTTCACTCCCCATGAACAAACAGGGAGTGAAGTATGAAAATTGATAGCTTGGACAAACAGTGCCAAAGGTCAGCAAATACAGTATAGCCACACAATACGTTAATTATAGGGGGACTGAAATGAGGAGATTAATACAATAATATTTGACCTGATCTACAGGCTCACAACTCATGTTTTTTTTCTTGTTTCTTTTCTTAAAGGCTTAAAGGTTACAAACCGGCATTCTTTTTTTCTCTTTTAATTTTTATCCCACGATTTTGTAACCCATTTTTCACCCCTGTGTCAATTATCTAATGTGACCCTGGGCTCTACACACCCTCCGCCAACCTGGGGAGAGCAACGGACTTGAACTCATGCTTCCTTCATGCCTGAGTGTCCAAGTTGCTCCTTTACACCTGACAGTTTCCCTGGTTGGACGTAGCAGCGCGTGTCAAACCGGCATTCTGAACTCCGCCGCATTGCCATTCCGACGAGTCGTATTACTAAACCTCGTCACTAACCTTAACCCCAAAGCAGACATTTTGAGGAACTCAAGCATTGGTATTTCATATAGCCCACTCTTAGAATAAGATTTTTCTTAATAAGCTTTTTCTTTTTTTTAGTCTCAAGTGGGAAATAAATGGGCACCTTGTGCAGCGTGTTTTTGGGGCATATATAAAATTATTAAAATAATATTAGATTTTAACACAGAATTGATCGATCAATTCACCATGGGTCACATACTGTACATTGTACAAAACACACGGTACCGCCTCTGGCCCGCCTCTCTAGGCCAGAAAGCGCGCTGGCTGGGCCAGGCCAGGCTACCTGTTGAGCTACACAGGGCCATTACAGAGCGTCGCAGTCCCCCCCCCCCCCCCCGAGAGAGACCCAGAAAATTATTCCCGGGCGGCTGTGGCTTAGGAGGTAGAGCAGGTCGTCCAATGATCCATGGGTCGGCGGTTCGAATCCCGGCTCCTCCTGTCTACATGTCGAAGTGTCCTTGGGCAAGACACTGAACCCCAAATTGCTCCCGATGTGCTGGTTGGTACCTTGCATGGCTTCCGCCGCAATCGGTGTATGAATGTGTGTGTGAATGGGTGAATGTAATGCACAATCTATGTAAAGCGCCTTGGATAAAGGCGCTATATAAATGCACCATTTACCATTTACCTGTTGAGCTACACAGGGCCATTACAGAGCGTCGCAGTCCCCCCCCCCCCCCCCCCGAGAGAGACCCAGAAAATTATTCCCGGTTAATTTTCCTCATAGACTTATCAAAAAAGTATTTATTTAAAGACTCTTGTCGTGACAAATCATGACAACAAACACAACGTTTTGGGCCGAACTAATAATTAGAAAGAAGAAAAAAAACGGCAGGTTAGAACCCTTTTTTTGTTGTTTGTCTTCTTTGTAATTATTTGTTTGGTCCAAAATGTGTTGTCATGATTTGTAACGACTCGAGTTGGCTTCGTACGACGCTTAAAAAGGTCTTTAAATACTTTTTGAAATGTCTGAGGAAAATGCATTGGGAATCATTTCCTGGGCCTGGCGTCGTCATGAAAGGGGGCGGGACTGCGATGCTCTATAGAGCAGGGGTTCTCAACGTTTTTGGCCGGGGACCCCCGGAAATGCTTTGGCAATGTCTCGGGACCCCCGCCCCGCCCCCTCCCGACCCCCAATATAAATTGACTGCTACAATAACCTTAAACCATTTTGGGCGGGAACCCCTTTTGGTGTTTTAAGCATTGTTATAATTTAGCTATTGAAAAATAGCAGATCTACAAGCTCGTAGCGCGCCACCGAGTGGCGCGCTACGAGCTTGTAGGTCTGCTATTTTTGAAAAAAAGTGAAAATAAAATTTAAAAATATTATTTTTTTTTTCTTTTTTTTTTGAAAATAATTTGGCGACCCCCCTTGGGGTCGCGACCCACGGGTTGAGAACCCCTGCTATAGAGAGTGTTCCTACTCTCAGAATAGAATAGAGTAGGCCTAACCTAGTAATAGTTTTAATCTTTTCATACTGTACATATGCTGTCCTCTCATGAGAGTTTTATTTCGTGTTTAACCCATTTAGGTGCGACATCGAAAAAGATTGTTGACAGTTTTCTGAAATACCTATGTTTCTGTATCAGTGGTGCTCAATATTTCATGTCAAAACTTATATGTAATTGGCCACCGACCCTCATCTGAAAATATGCTGTTCCAGCCAGGAACCCCTCAGAAGCAAAGATTTGAGTTAAAAACAATCACTCTGAAGACAATATATATTCCAAATTTGTGCCACATTTTCACGATTTTTCTAAAATAGCAGACCAACAAGCTCGTAGCGTGGCAGTCGGTGCAGCGCTATGAGCTTGTAGATCTGCTATTTTTCAATAGCTAAAGTTTTAAATAATGGTTAAACACCAAAAGGGGTTCCGGCCCAGAATGGGTTAATGTCCTAAAGGGAATATACGGATGGAAATTAGCATCTCTGCTAAATGCGGTGTATTTATTTACGCTTCATGTTTTATATGTAATGTTCATTAATATGCTCTGTCCCGTCAAAATAAACCAATAAAGTTAAAGTATGAAGAAGCATTTCGTTAGTGATCAATAAGCACACGCACGCACGCACGCACGCACGCACGCACGCACGCACGCACGCACGTAAACAGACACTCACCAGTGTATTAGGGTAGTGCAGAAGAACAGGCTGGACTGGAACGCCGGCTAGGAAGGCACCTTTCGTGGACAAGGAGAAAAGAATGTGGAGACATTCAGACAGGATGAGACGAGACGTCAGCGTCGCTTTGCCTCCGGGGTTATTTCAGACATGTCACAAGAATGAACCACATGGCAAAACCTTTTAGGTTTGGTGGAGAGAGATAACAACGGACAAGTTAATGACAGTTATCTCATAGCGTGATATGGGGGGGGGGGGGGGGGGGGGGGGGGGGTCAGAAATGGGACACACAGAAGAACGCACAGCTCGAAAGGAGAGACAAGGGGAATAAATCAAATCGGCATGAAGTCAGACACACCCGTTTAGTGTAGAAGCTGCAGCGCATGCCAGTCATTTCTTAGAGGTTTAGACCAGCAGCAGCAGAGCCTGACTCATGTGTGTGTGAAGTCGTATACTGTAGGTATAACCATAGTTGCTGCGAGAGTGAGGTCTAGCCAACACTTAACTCGGGGATTCCTGGATCGCTGCCCTCCGCAATTTCCTATCCAACATCAGGTTCTTGAGCTCTGCAGTGTTGTCGGCCAAGCTGTCGCGCTGCAACACGCACGTCTACATAGGTGGTACACTTCTATCCTTCTGTCTCAGAGGAGGGCTGTGGACAGTCCAGAAACCTGTCTACTCACTCTGTGTCTCAGAGGAGGGCTGTGGACAGTTCAGAAACCTGTCTACTCACTCTGTGTCTCAGAGGAGAGCTGTGGACAGTTCAGAAACCTGTCTACTCACTCTGTGTCTCAGAGGGCTGTGGACAGTTCAGAAACCTGTCTACTCACTCTGTGTCTCAGAGGAGGGCTGTGGACAGTTCAGAAACCTGTCTACTCACTCTGTGTCTCAGAGGAGAGCTGTGGACAGTTCAGAAACCTGTCTACTCACTCTGTGTCTCAGAGGAGGGCTGTGGACAGTTCAGAAACCTGTCTACTCACTCTGTGTCTCAGAGGAGGGCTGTGACATTGCACAGTTCTGCATTACCTAAACACGTTGATATAACCGCTCACTATCGCAAAGGCTACATGTTATCTGCAAGGACGTACGCAGCTATCTGCCAGGACCTGTCTGAGTTACGTTGCCATGTCCCGCATCAACACAAAAAGCATGACCATCGGTTTACACTTGAGCGCAGCACGGATTAAAGCTAAATAAGATCTGACGACTGATAATGTTTGTATGGCCGAGTCCGAACGTGTGATGTTAACATTATGATGTTTTAGCAGTGGTTAACCAGTGGTCTGGGGACCACCAGTGGTCCTCGAGGGGGGTTCCAGGTGGTCCCCAGCTAAATAATGGAGAGTTTGTAACCAAATGGACCCTTATAGATCTTTAACTCGTGAGAGTGTAAAATGAAACCAAATGGACCCGTACGGGTCCATTTGGTTGCATTTTACGCTCTCACAAGTTAAATTATTGTTAAACATCTGCATTACTTAATTTACAAGAAGTCTAAACAATTAGAGAATACAGAACAATTGTTATTTTGAAAATATGTTTGCCTGTTGTCTCTTATTGTGGACAAAACCTCATCCGACGGCAACAATATATTCTTTAGTTTTGGGTCTGAGAGGATATGTACAGAATCTCATCAAATGGTGGTCCGTGGCACGGTGGCTCAAATGCAGAATAAATGTGACCAAATTTGACTGAGGGACTGCCATTGGATTTTTTTACATTTTCGTTTTTTCACGTCATATGAAAGCAGTGAATCATAGCTTCAAATTGACATATTGGTTGTTCAGTTTGACCCAACAGTTTTGGAGATATGGCTTATAGAGTAATGTCTTGCAGAAAACAGCGAGTTGAGAAAACAGGCTTGAAAGGTTCACTTCTGTGGACTCTATCATTACACCTAGCTACATGTTTAAGCATTTATTTCATATTTACATGTCGATTTCAGCTCCGACACTTATTTCAGACATGCTCTAGTATGTGAAAAAAAATGTAATTTGCGCGATGGCAGTCTCTCAGTCAAATCTGGTCACAAATGATGAGCCTTGATGTAAAAAGGGTTGAAAAGCACTGTTCTAGCAGTATCGTTCCTGCCGTTCTACTGCCAACCAGGTGAACGAGTCCACTGTTCTAGCAGTATCGTTCCTGCCGTTCTACTGCCAACCAGGTGAACGAGTCGGACTGAGGGGTTGCTTTTATACAAAAGTATGAAATATCCAAGACTGTTAACATTTAATGGAAAATGCTTGTGAAAATATTGCTAGTTTGACCGCTACAAATGCTTAAAATATAGTGATGATCTTGTAGACATGTGGCTGTTTTCGCTGCACAACACGCTTCTGTGGAATCCGACAAATAACTGAAGTCGCCTGTGGTGACTGAGAACTTCCATGTGAGCACTGAGCTCGTATGTGTGTGTGTGTGTGTGTGTGTGTGTGTGTGTGTGTGTGTGTGTGTGTGTGTGTGTGTCTAACTCACCTGGCTTGAATTTAATCAAACTTCTCCCGTTGGTAGTCGTGCCCTCAGGAAACATCAACATCTGCACACAAACAACAGATGGATTGATAAGACAGAGAGAGAGAGAGAGAGAGAGAGAGAGAGAGAGAGAGAGAGAGAGAGAGAGAGAGAGAGAGAGAGAGAGAGAGAGAGAGAGAGTACGTGACTGATGTAAATACAGATATATCGCAAGATTAGCAGGAGAGATTAAGGTGACATTTCACCTAATAGTTGGATACACAGGGTGGATACAAAGGGTGCAAGTGATGCTAAGAGAAACAGTTGTTTGTCCACTTTCTGCCTCATGCATAGTCAGTAAACTAAATCAGTTCCGATTGAATTTGCAGCAGAGTGCGTTAGAAAAAATGAGTATACGATTGATCATATCACTAAAAATCTTTATGCACTGGGGTCGATTCGGCTGTGACACTCAGGGACACTGCAGGGGGACAGTGTTATAGTCTCATAGTCTCTTGAATAGTTAATTTAGTTTTGGTCACATTTTAGTCACCTGGAATGTTTTAGTGTGACTAAATATCATAATATTTTAGTCGACTAAATCTACAGGTGATTTAGTCGACTAAAATGTATTTTGGTGGTTGTAATGGCTGATTTTACACTTGCTGAAAATAGCAGATCTACAAGCACACAACGCGATCTGCCATTTTCAGCATGCAACAGAGTGTAAAATGACTTATACTGGATCTCGTGTCCACTAGTCCCTTCCTAACATTTTAGTCTAGTTTTTATTTGTTGACGAAATTGTCAGTATATTTAGTCTTAGTTTTAGTCATCATAGCTTAGTTTTCATTTAGTTTTCATTTAGTTTCCATTTAGTTTTCGTCAGTGAAAAAAAGGTAGTCGACGAACATTTTTCGTCAACACTGCAGGAGAGCCAGAGGATCAAAGTCACCTTGACCTTCTGATTTCCATACATCTGTTCAGAGCCAGAGGATCAAAGTCACCTTGACCTTCTGATTTCCATACATCTGTTCAGAGCCAGAGGATCAAAGTCACCTTGACCTTCTGATTTCCATACATCTGTTCAGAGCCAGAGGATCAAAGTCACCTTGACCTTCTGATTTCCATACATCTGTTCAGAGCCAGAGGATCAAAGTCACCTTGACCTTCTGATTTCCATACATCTGTTCAACCTACTGATCCACTGCTGCCAGATCCAATCAGGCGGTTAACTTTACATAAGTCGTTGAACCAACAAATCTCTTTGCCAAAGACAGCCAATCTACGCACTGCGACGAGTCGTGAGCTTGTGAATCAGCTATTGTTTGCAGGGAACAGGGATACTAGTTTCGTTTTGTGGTCGCCCCATTCAAGAAGAGTTGAACTATCATTGTGACATTTGTCCCACAAACCATGCGCAATCACTGATGATATAGAGAGACACGGCGACCTCCATATCCTACCTGGGGCCAGCAGGACCAGGACCTCCATATATTCCTACCTGGGGCCAGCAGGACCAGGACCTCCATATCCTACCTGGGGCCAGCAGGACCAGGACCTCCATATCCTACCTGGGGCCAGTAGGACCAGGACCTCCATATCCTACCTGGGGCCAGTAGGACCAGGACCTCCATATCCTACCTGGGGCCAGTAAGACCAGGTCCTCCATATCCTACCTGGGGCCAGCAGGACCAGGACCTCCATATCCTACCTGGGGCCAGCAGGACCAGGACCTCCATATCCTACCTGGGGCCAGTAGGACCAGGACCTCCATATCCTACCTGGGGCCAGTAGGACCAGGACCTCCATATCCTACCTGGGACCAGCAGGACCAGGACCTCCATATCCTACCTGGGGCCAGTAGGACCAGGACCTCCATATCCTACCTGGGGCCAGTAGGACCAGGACCTCCATATATTCCTACCTGGGGCCAGTAGCCGTTGGAGGTGAGCCTCTCCTTGATCTGCGTCACGGCCCTCTTTCTGGACTCGGGGTCTTTCCTGCTCACAATGACTGCCTGGTTGTACTCCAGGAGAGCTGCGGAAAACAGACGTAAAATAAATGATGTGCGCACGCACGCACGCACGCACGCACGCACGCACGCACGCACGCACGCACGCACGCACGCAATAAATACCAAAAACAGAAACATGGACAGAAGACACAATTGTAAACAAAAAGGAACTATGTTTAGCGTTGATTACAATGAGGTGCAATGATCAACCACACACCAGAGACACATCCAGGCAACACAGTGAACATATTGCACACACACAAAACACGCCACATTTAATGAAAAGCAGAGCCAACACTGTCATAATGCCAGGAGGGAGAGAAGTTATGTAAGCTGGGTTTTTTACTGTAGTGAGATACAGAAGCTGAGCAGACACAATCAGGGTTTTTTACTGTAGTGCGATACAGAAGTTGAGCAGACACAAGCAGGGTTTTTTACTGTAGTGAGATACAGAAGTTGAGCAGACACAAGCAGGGTTTTTTACTGTAGTGAGATACAGAAGTTGAGCAGACACAAGCAGGGTTTTTTACTGTAGTGAGATACAGAAGTTGAGCAGACACAAGCAGGGTTTTTTACTGTAGTGAGATACAGAAGTTGAGCAGACACAAGCTGGGTTTTGGTTGTGGTCAGCCAGTTGTGGTAGGCCTACACCACGCCATGATCCATTCGACTGCCAGATCATTTTGATTTGACCATAAAAGATTGGTGTAAAACAGTGGTTCCCCTAGGGGTCCTTGGGAGAGTTCCAGGGGGTCCCCAGCTAAATGATAAGTTTCGGAACCAAATGGACCCTTACGGGTCTGTAACTCTGAGAGTGCACAAATGTAACTCTGTACTTAGTTTAGACAGTACTTGGTTTAGACTAGTCATTGGTTAGACCAGTCATTAGTCCTACAACTACAACCTATCTCAAACCCTCACCCTAAACCTGACCTCCCACGGGGCAGCACACCTAAACCTAACCTTAACCAATGTCAATTAGCACTGGTTTTACAATATAAATTGGGGGTCTCAAGAGATAGAAATGCAATTAAATGGGGGTCCGTATAGACTCATGCATGTCAAACCGGGGGGGGGGGGGGGGGTCCTTGAAATTAAACGGGTTGAGAATCACTGCTAGAGCCATACATATCTCCTCTCATGGGGGTCCCTGGCGTATATTTTCTAATGGGGGTCCGCGGGCTAATTAGTGTCAATTTGGGGGTCCTTGACATGAAAAAGTTTGGGAACTGCTGCTGTAAAACACAGTTTCCCAAACAGTGGGTCCGGAAACCATGTTTGTGTCACGGAGCAATTTTTGTGGGTTTAAAAATCTATTTATAATTTTTTTTTAAATCTCTCAACTTTATCAATTAGTACAATTAAAACAAAGTATTTCAAACATAAACATCAAAAACACATCAAACATCATGAACTAAAAATAAAAATCAAATAATTTCCGGCATAAACATATGAAAATGTTTAAGAAGCCGTGAAAATAGCAGATCTACAAGCTCACAATGCGGCCTGAAGCACCGCATTGTGAGCTTGTAGATCAGCAATTTTTGTTTTGTACTAGTTTGGGTCCCAGGCAAACTCTTTTGGGCCTTGAGCTAAGAATGTAATATCGCCTACTGATCCAAGTCCAACAGCCAATCCAATCACAGTCCTGGATACTACTACTAAGTATTTGTGGCATTTAGAAACTTGAGCCATAGAAACTTCACCCCATTTAGCTCCGGAGCAGTGTTTTTATTTGTGGGGAGTGACCACAGTAGCCATGTGGTCGACCGCCAGCCCTTCAATCTCAGACTCATCAGTCCCAATCTTCCCAAAAACCTCCACTTCCAATCTGCCCAGTGCGTGCCATCGATGGGGGGCGTACGTACGGTGTCCTAAACCTAAGTTATGTCCGTCTCTCTCTCTCAACACAGAAGTTAGGAGGTCAGGACTTGTGGCGACTGTCATCAGCCTGTGAAAAAACTTTGTTCCATTTACGCACATGTGCACAAGGAGACGAGCCTGTAGATTTAACCCCAACCCTTGTATATTCAGCTGTTAAATTGAGACATTAAAACATACTGCACATATCAAACTGGGTGCGTTTCCCCCAAAAGGAAATGCAATGTTTGTATATTGGAAGTTTGTTTATACATTCTGACCAGAAGCAGATAAAACATCCCCAGAGAAGAGTGGATCAAATGCACAATTAAAGGCCAAACTAATGGCCTAACATTTACCCCCATGTCCCCCAACACAAACCCTCAGAGACTCGGTGAGAAGGAGGTCAATGCTCCTCTCCTCGTGCAAGGAGTCGATATGGAGGAGACAAACCAAGGGAGAGGGGAGGAGGAGTGTCGTCACAACATATTTTACTGCTCCTTGACTCGGGAGGCGAAGAGGAAGAGACACGAAGGGGACCAAAAGGGAGAACGCGAGAAGGAGGGCAAATGAAAATCACTACATAGTACATAGTGTACATGCTAAAAAAATAAAAAGGTCAACTTTGACATTGTCGATTCCGTGACCCTAAACTGAACATGGAAATAAACATATTTATCCCTCAATTAATGGCCTAACATCTGACACAACAAGCAGGTTATTTGCAGCGGTGTGTACGATTATTGCGGAGGGGCAGTAGTGGCTCAGGGGTAGAGTGGCCGGATGGGAACCATGAGGTTCCCGGTTTTATCCCTGTGGGATCCCCCAGAGTTAGTTAGGGGCGACTGTGGCTCAAGAGGTAGAGCAGGTCGTCCAATGATCCATGGGTCGGCGGTTCGAATCCCGGCTCCTCCTGTCTACATGTCGAAGTGTCCTTGGGCAAGACACTGAACCCCAAATTGCTCCCGATGTGCTGGTTGGTACCTTGCATGGCTTCCGCCGCAATCGGTGTATGAATGTGTGTGTGAATGGGTGAATGTAATGCACAATCTATGTAAAGCGCCTTGGATAAAGGCGCTATATAAATGCACCATTTTATGAGGTTGCCAGTTCGATCCCTGGGATCCCCCAGAGTTAGTGTCGAGGTGTCCTTGAGCAAGACTCTGAACCCCTGATTGCTCCTGATGAGCAGGTTGCATGGTTTCCTCCGCCGTCGGTGTGTGAACGGGTGAATGTGACGCACAATCTCTGTAAAGCGCTATGTAAATGCACAATTTACCGGTTTATTGCAAGAGACAGGCTTAAAATAAAAGCCTCTCATCCCAACCTCTATAATGTTATCCCATTTTGGGGTGGGAACCCCTTTTGGTGTTAGCATTATGTTATGCTTTAGCTATTGAAAAATAGCAGACCTACAAGCGTAGGTCTGCTATTTTTGAAAAATCGAAGAACCACTGACATAGAAACATAGCTTTTTCAGAAAACTGTCAGGATGTAGAAGACATTTTTAGAATCTGATCTCAGTCAAAATGGGTTAACACAGCAAGCTCAACTGTCACCATTTACATTTTCTACCGGCTACTATATAACTATATGGATGCACCCACCAACCACCAACCACCCAAATGCACCCTCACCAGACCACGATTGTACTTGTATGTGTGGCAAGGATGCCATTATCCAAGTCTACAATCAGAGTGGTATTTGAGAGCTAGAATATTTAGACTAAGAGCCTAATAAATGAGCCAGTGAAGTGATTACTAGAAACTAAGGTTGAGCAGGTGGAGGTAGCGGCCTTGGCGTGCTAATGGGATTACAACATGTTGGCACATATACAGGCTTAGAGCATACATGTACACTGCCCAGTGATGACAGAAACCAAAACTAAAGTTTAGATTTCGCTCGTCTTCCTTTCACCGGCGCTGGTAGTCTGACTGTGTTTACAAACTGTGTGAGACATGATGGTCTGACTGTGTTTCAAACTGTGTGGCTGATAGTCGGACAGTGTTTCAAACTGTGTGTGGCTGATAGTCGGACAGTGTTTCAAACTGTGTATGGCTGATAGTCGGACAGTGTTTCAAACTGTGTATGGCTGATAGTCGGACAGTGTTTCAAACTGTGTGTGGCTGATAGTCGGACAGTGTTTCAAACTGTGTGAGACATGATAGTCTGACTGTTTACAAACTGTGTGTGGCTGATAGTCTGACTGTGTTTACAAACTGTGTGAGACATGATAGTCTGACTGTGTTTCAAACTGTGTGGCTGATAGTAGACTGTGTTTACAAACTGTGTGTGGCTGATAGTCTGACTGTGTTTCAAACTGTGTATGGCTGATAGTCTGACTGTGTTTCAAACTGTGTGAGACATGATAGTCTGACTGTGTTTACAAACGGTGTGTGGCTGATAGTCTGACTGTGTTTCAAACTGTGTGAGACATGATAGTCTGGCTGTGTTTACAAACTGTGTGTGGCTGATAGTCTGACTGTGTTTCAAACTGTGTGTGGCTGATAGTCTGACTATGTTTCAAACTGTGTGTGGCTGATAGTCTGACTGTTTCAAACTGTGTGTGGCTTGATAGTCGGACAGTGTTTACAAACTGTGTGTGGCTGATAGTCTGACTGTGTTTCAAACTGTGTGAGACATGATGGTCTGACTGTGTTTACAAACTGTGTGTGGCTGATAGTCTGACTGTTTACAAACTGTGTGGCTGATAGTCTGACTGTGTTTACAAACTGTGTGTGGCTGATAGTCTGACTGTGTTTACAAACTGTGTGTGGCTGATAGTCTGACTGTGTTTCAAACTGTGTGTGGCTGATAGTCTGACTGTTTCAAACTGTGTGAGACATGATAGTCTGACTGGGTTTCAAACTGTGTGAGACATGATAGTCTGACTGTGTTTACAAACTGTGTATGGCTGATAGTCTGACTGTGTTTACAAACTGTGTGGCTGATAGTCTGACTGTGTTTCAAACTGTGTGTGGCTGATAGTCTGACTGTGTTTCAAACTGTGTGTGGCTGATAGTCTGACTGTGTTTCAAACTGTGTGAGACATGATGGTCTGACTGCGTTTACAAAGAATGTCAGAGCTAATGCTGGGAAAACAAAACGGTGCCAAACAATGGTCCACACCGCACCCTCAGACACGTGCACGCCCCCCCCCCCCCCCCCCCCCCCCCCCCCCCCCCCACACACACACACACACACACAAACACACCTTAACCATGTAATAAGGATAGGCATTAATAAGCCAATAGGTCATCATGGAAGCAATCTGGGGAATCACTGACTGCACCCTTATCAACGCACGCCCAGAGCGCATGTGGAAGAACTGGGACCCCACCCAAAAAAACACACAAAACTCACCCCACACAGCGGCACCCACTCAGTGATGTAAATAGGTTTTCAATGGAATGGGTCCCTTATGGGACTGTTACTCTGAGAGTGTACAAATGGATTTGGATTCCATTTGTGCACTCAAAAGTACACTTAAAAGTTTACAATATGGGAGACCCGAGGCTTTCTTCACCCTCCCAATGACTGATTGTGGGGGTTAGCAGAGATGGAGTACTTGTAGAGAGGCTGGGGAATTGGCTTTACTAAATTGGGACTTGAAGGGGAGAAAATGTTTTTCTTTTGTCTTGAAGGGGCATGTTTTGAACACTTTTCATTATGTCTGCCCACGATATCTGTGATTCATACAGCAGGCTACGTTTGTTTACCTCAGTCACTGATACTAAAATCTGACATTTTATTTTTTTCCTATGAACCTGTGACTTGACACCCATACTGTTATAAAACGAAAATAAAAAAAGATTTTGAAAATAAAAGTTTACAATATAAATTGGGGTCCCCAGAGATAGAAATGCAGTTAAAATGGCCGTCCGTAGCTTAGCGCAGGTCAAACTGGGGGGGGGGGGGGTACTTTCCTTGACATGAAAAGGTTTGAGAACCAATGGAGTGTCACTATCTCACCTCCTCAGTGTTGATTTCGTCAACTAATACCATGACAGAAACTGTTCGTCGACTACCTTTTATCACTGACGAAAACTAAATAGAAACTAAATGAAGCTGTGATGACTAAAACTAAGACTAAATATATTGACAACTTCAACAAATAAAAACTAGACTAAAATGTTAGGAAGGGACTAATGGACAATAGATCCAGTATTTTCCAGTCATTTTACACTTGGTTACCTGCTGAAAAAAGCTCACAAGCTTGTAGATCTGCTATTTTCAGCAAGTGTAAAATCAGCCATTACGACGGCATCAAGGCCCGCCAAAATAAATGTTAGTCGACTAAATCAACTGTAGATTTAGTCGACTAAAATCTTATGATATTTAGTCGACTAAAACTAGACTAACACCAAAACATTCCAGGTGACTAAAATGTGACTGAAACAAAATGAAAACCATTCAAGAGACTTCATGACTAAAAAAAGAAATAAAAAAAAAACCAACACCGTCTCACCTCCGATGACGGGTATGGCGGTGTTCTCGGAGCGCGACACCACGGTGGCGAGGCGCGCGGGGCACAGCACCAGCATGTCCAGGAAGCCGCTGTGCGGCGCCACGGCCAGCACGGGGGCCTCGCGCAGGTCCGCGCGCCGCCCCTTGACCCTCACCCACAGGAAGCCGAGGCAGAAGAACACGGCGCGGCTCAGCAGCCACACCAGCGGGGGGAAGAGGCGGTCGCGCCAGCCGCCGCCGCCCGCCAGCGGCCGCGAGCGCCGCTCCTCCCGCGACAGGCCGACCAGACGTAGCCTCGCCAGGCCCCACAGGACCAGGAAGCAGACGGAGGCCAGCGCAATGCGCACGGGGAACAGGACACTGGCCATGATGAACACCTGTTGGGTTTATTAGATAAGAGAACATTGATTGGTTTTACGTCATAGTGTCTGAGGAGCGAATAAGACAGTTGAGCAATATTACACGAGAGGGGGGTGGTTTAACGTCATTAACGCACGCACGCCATGCGATGCTGCAGGAACTCCGGTTCCGATTGCAACACAGAAGTGCGGAACGCCCGGGGTTATTTAATCCATTAAATCATAGCGCCCAGTGATTTATAGCAGCGGAGCGCTTTTAGCGACGGACCGGATGTTATCCCGGATGTGGCTGAAGTAGCTTGTTGTAGCCAAAACACTCTCGAGGCGATCGACAACAACGGGAGGTATGATTAATTCTAACGCGACTAGACGGCCCATCGGGACCGCGATGGGCCGTCTAACACATAATCTTTTCTTAGGATTGGACGGAATGATTTAGATTTAGAGTTATTAACGATTTTCGATCTCGTCGGCTAAAATGGGGGGAAACATTTTCGATGACATCCCACCGGAAAATAACATTGAGTGTTGCGCAACAGACGCAAAAACATATTTTTTTAATGACAGATGTAGCCACTACCATAGACATATAAAGGTAGACGCCCCGTTCGGCTCTGGAGCGTATGTACTCAAGGGAGGGCAAATACCAGAGGTTCCTTGCGAAGCCCCGCGGAAGCATGAGCGTGCTGCGTCACAGCGATTGGCCAGTAGTCACTTGAGTGGCAGCGTGACGTAACGTGCCTTCCACACTTCCGGCGTACTTCCTCCCCCAGTGTAAATGTAAAAGCGTCATGTAACGTAATGTTATGATCGAGACCGGCCGGTTGAGAGGAGCGTTCGTTACTAAATAAAGAAACCAGTCCTTCTTTCACCTGACAAATATCACTATGTGATCAATTCTTGTTTTTTGAGTGGTGTAAACCACTCCTACAACTGGCTTTGTTAGTTTGTCTGTCTGTCTGTTCGTACCAAAAAATGAGCATGGTTGCTATGGTCACCCAGTTCACACGGGTGTGATTTCATTACGTCAGACATTACGTCAGACCACAGCTGATCATTCTATATAAGACCTTACACCACTCAGTTCACACGGGTGTGATTTTTTTTATTGATTGATTGATTGATTAAAATACATAATATATGATCATATTGGTACATATCTGTCAAAAGGATATGAACACAAATCTGGACTCATTTCCATTGTAGTCCCAAGCGTAAAATGTTGAGTATAAACAGAATTTTAAGTGGCTCTTAAGTAAGTTTAGCCATTGAGTTATTGCCAACTCCCTTGTTATTGTCTCTTTGCAAAGCACGTGGTGTTTCAATGTCAGTTTTTGGGGTGACAGCCAGGCATAACGATTTATGACTCAAGGCAAAATGGGTAAAATAATATTCAGCCATGATATAAGAGGCGATGTCCCTCTCTCTCCTCCAGTCTGGACATACAGTAAAGTACACAGCTTCTGTACTCTGACGGACCCCTTTTCCACCGGTTGGTTCCCAATGGGAACCGGTTCAGTTCTTTTTGGTTCTTAGTCCATGAGCCAGAGCTCCAAAATTGGAACGTTAATTATGAATTGAGTGGAGCAAAACCATACCTATATTAGATTGTTATCACCATGAAACTTCAGTTGATTACTTACATGAAGACAATGATTTATTGTATTACAAATTTTACATTTTTAAATATGCAAATGAGGCATTATGTAGGAAAATATGCAAAATAATAGAAAATGTGAAAAAGCTACTACTGTGGAAGGGTTATCATGTATTAATTTACTTGTATTGATCCTATAAACAATTTAATATAGGTCTAGTTTTTCCCACTAATTTTGGAGCTCTGGCTCATGGACTAAAAACCAGAAAGAACTGAACCGGTTCTGAACCATTGGGAACCAACCGGTGGAAAGGGGGTCACAGTGGAGAGATGATGCTTCGACCAGGCACGTTCAGGGGGTGGGGGGGGGACTCCCTGCCCTTTTGCCTCAAGGTGCCCCTTACCTCCCCCCCAACAAAGGGCCACAGATGACCCGTGGCCCCAGTGGCGTGCACAGACATTTAGAGGGGCAGGTGATCAAGTGAAAAAAGGGCACCTTGTGAAGCACGTGGAACCGGCCGGTTGCCTTAATAGTGTGAGATTTATAGATTTTGGGGCCTAAATAATGTATTAGAAGCTTTTTATCAAGAATTGATCAATGTCACCATGGTCCACATACTGTACAGTGTACACTGTAAAAAATAAAATAAAAAATGACATGGCTCAAGTTATGGAGGGTATGCGCGTGACATCATCATCATCATCATACCGGTAAGTTATGCGGGAACGCCTACTGAGTGGCAAAAAACTACTTTCTGGCCTTGACATTTATACATCCAAACAGAAAAGTCCTATATCCGATTGTATTAAACAATGTTAAACGACATTAAACTCACTTTGCCACTCGATTTGCCACTCACTTTATGCATGCGCATTACCCTCTATAGCAAAACGATATGTACATAAAACTTATGGGGGCAGATTTTGCAAATGAGTGTGCCCCTCTGGCACCCCCGTAGCGCCGGGCCTGCTCTATTAGCATTAAGGGACTCGCAAACGGGGAGCGATAAAACACGCCTATAGTTCATTTTCAATGAGACCTGCGTTTTTGCTCTGAGAAGTCGCGGTGCGACAACGCAAGCGTATTTACGTGATCGCCTCTTGCGTTGTCACGCCTCTCTTCAACAGACCTGTGTTGATCCAGGCAACAAAGCCCTTAAGACATCCAATGTAGGTCCACTACATTTCTGGTGTGAAATGGCACGATCGAGGGGAGGACCCCACAAAAAGACCACCTCCAAAAGTGCCCTTTTTGGGGCTTTGGGCCCCCCTGCGGGCCCTGCCCCCTCCCTCAGTGCTCTCTGCACGGGCCTGACTTCGACCGTGTCGCTCGCCTTAAAATAGCATAGCAGCACATTGTCTGTACATGAATGATGAGGGTTAGACTGAGGAGGGGAAAGTATTTAAGAGTCCAGTGAACTCACCCTGATCCTCTGCGCCGTGCTCAGCTTTACTTGGTGCACAAATGGATGTGGAAACTCACAGGTGTCATGATACCTCTCCATGGCAACTATACACCCACCCCACGCCCAAAGCGACGATAATAGCTACTGCTAGTCAATAAAAGACAGTCCTCTGCTGTAGAAAAGTTTAAATAAAAAAGGAAAGTCGTGCGTAAAACAGTGGTTATTAAAAGTTATAATTTATTCAGGCTACTGCAATGTGGCCAAGGCTGTTTGCATTGGAAGGAGTGAAGAAGCGACCGCCAGGAAACCAAACAAACTCGTGGTGGGAATGGTGACTATACAAATCTAAACCCGTAAATCCAACCTATATGTGACTTAAATGTGAGTGGAAACTAACTAACACTAAAGTAACTGAAAGTGTAAACCCAAAAAAGTGAAACTTGAACTCTATCCAAACTAAAGTGGCGTGCGTAAAAGTACGAGATGTGATGTGATGACGATGAGTGGAAAGTATTAATAAAAACAAATCCGCGTTTAAAATCCGTAATCCAAAACGTCCGTCCGTGCACTAAACACACGTATAGTGAGTGTGAAGTAAAGTGGTGTCAGTGTCTGTTGAGTATCCTGGGAGACCAGAGAGAGAGAGAGAGAGAGAGAGAGACCACACCACCACCGCTGCTTCCTTAGTTCCACATGGGCCGGCGATCCATGATCCATCCGACCAAGACCAACCCCTTCATAATAACTCTACCTGCAGGCCCTCCCCCTGTGAAAAGATACGGGCACGGAGCCGCCTTGGGGATCCATCGCAAGGACAACGCATGAGACGGTCACGGCCACACAGCCAACTCAAGGTACGGGCACGGAGCCGTCTTGGGGACCCAACGCAGATCTTACTTCGGCGGCAGTCGAGGCAAAAGACACGGACAACACCACCATCTACAGGCGTGAAGAGTCTCCACATCCAACCAAGGGGGACAACGAGGCTGGAGACGGACACCGTGATACTTTACCTGCTATTTCTGCTGTTTCTCCGGTCGACACCATGGCTCAATCGGCCCCACCAGAGCCCTCGGGACCCCATCCCCCACTCCCGCCACCCCACGACGACCCCCACGCACCCCCCACCCTCCCCCCACGGCAACCCGCGGCTTCTACAGACAACAATGGCCCTCCGCTCCCCTATTTCGCCATGGAGGAGATAAGCACCATAGTCAGAGCCAACGGACTTCATATCTTTCACCTGAATGTCAACAGCCTTGGACCCAAAATGGCTGAAATCAGGCATATGTTTCAATGCGGTAAGGCGAACATCATTAGCTTCTCTGAAACCAAACTTGATGAGTCAACCAAAGACCCAGAAGTTGAAATAGAGAACTATTCTTTGATCAGAAACGACAGAAACAGGCATGGTGGTGGCGTGTGTATGTATATTCACAAAGACACTGAATATGTTACTCGTACTGACTTACAGCATGATGAAATTGAAACTGTGTGGGTTGAATTAATTTTCAAAAAAGCTAAATCAGTATTAGTGGGCACCGTCTACAGACCGCCTGACCAACATGGGTTCTATGATATACTTGAGGGGTGCTTAGCTGAGGAGGAATGTGTAGAGAAAATCCTGATTGGCGACTACAATACAGACATGCAACGAAAGGAAGCACCTGTGTTTAAGTCATTCAGTAAGTTCTGTGATCTACATAGTGTCAGTCAGCTAATTACCCAACCCACTAGAGTGTGTGATTCTACTCAAACTGTCATTGATCTCATTCTGTCCTCGGACAAATCCAGAATCTCCAAGAAAGGGGTTATTGTATGTGGGCTTAGTGATCATTTTATGATATTCTGTACCCGCAAAATACAAAAACTTAAGACCGGCTGCCACAAAACAGTCATATCAAGGGACCTCAAAACCTACTCTAGTGAGGTCTTTAACCAAGTATTGGAGAGTCTGGATTGGTCCGATGAGCTTAAATGCACACATGTCGAAGAAGCTTGGCTTGGCTTCAAAACCAAATTTACATCAGTACTGAACAACATGGCTCCTTTGAGAACCACCAGGGGCAAAACCCGCTCGGAACCATGGATGAATCCGGACATACTGGCTGCAATGAAAGCCAGAGACAAAAAATGCTCTGAAGTTCTAAAATGCAAGTCAAAGCTAGCCAAGCGCTTCGACAGTGTTCGCCAAGCTCGTTTGAACAACCTAAATACACAACGAATCAAACTACGAAACAGTGTAACTGCCATGACCAAATCAGCTAAATGTAACTTCATTAATGATAAAGCTGAGGAAAACAAAAACAATCCTCATGAGCTCTGGAAGCTACTAAACAATCAACTAAGCTATGGTCAGAAACTAAAAACCAGATTTTCGAACATAAACATCAAATCTGACAACACTCTCATCACTGACAACCTTGATGTGGCCAACTACTTGAATATCTTCTTTACAAACATATCAACAACTCTGGTTAACAAACTGCCCTCCCACTCTGGGCTCTTTGGTGTAGAGCACATTACAACCTTCTACAAAAACCTAGGTGTTTGTAAAGACGATTTTAAACTAGTTATGGTAACAACTGATGAGGTAATTAAGAAACTGAGTGCCCTCCAACCCCACAAGGCCACAGGCCATGACAACATTCCCTCCAAATTTCTCAGAGACTCAGCCATCTCTATAGCTCCAATCATCACCCACATAGTAAACCTCTCCATCAAACAGGGACAGGTCCCCCAAGATTTCAAACTGGCCAAAGTAACCCCCTTGCACAAGAAAGGGAGTAAATTAGACCCCGGCAACTACCGCCCTATTTCTATTCTTAGTTCCATCTCGAAAGTGATGGAAAAAATAGTCTATGAACAGGTTGAAAAGTATCTTGCCACTAATAAATTATTGTACGAGTTCCAATCTGGCTTCAGAACATCCCACTCCACTGACACATGCCTCCTCTATTTGAGCGACCACATCAAACAAGAGGTGGACGCGGGCAAATACTGCGGCATGGTCATGCTGGACCTCCAAAAGGCTTTTGACACCGTGAACCACTCCATACTGGTTAACAAGCTAAAAGCAATTGGTTTCGATAGCACATCAGTGAGCTGGATGCAATCCTACCTGGAGGGGAGAGAACAGATGGTGGAAGTGAACGGAACACTGTCCCCCCCCCTCCCAGTGAGCTGTGGCGTTCCACAAGGAAGCATACTAGGGCCTCTACTGTTCCTAATATATGTAAACGACATGACTTCAGCCTGTGACTGCAACTTGTTCCTGTTCGCAGATGACTCAGCACTGCTGGTCTCGGACAGGGACAAACTGCAGGTTGAAAATGCCCTCAGCTCTGAACTCGGTAGAATCTGCACCTGGCTCGCTGATAACAAACTATCTTTACACCTGGGAAAAACTGAATCCATTCTCTTTGGCTCTATTAGTAATCTCAGCAAGGCAAATGGCTTCTTGGTTAGAGTGGGTGACAATGTTATCACACGTAAAGATGAAATTACCTACCTAGGTTCCATCCTGGAGGCTAATCTTTCCGGTGATAAAATGGCCACCAACGTAATCAAAAAAGTCAACCATAGAACAAGATTCCTCTACAGGATCTCCTCACTGGTCAACAAAAACACCTTGAAGACCTTAACAGGAGCCCTTGTACAGGGTTTCTTTGACTATGCATGCACCTCCTGGTACCACAGCACCTCAAAGGCCCTTAAAACCAGGCTCCAGACTTCCCAAAACAAACTGGTCAGGCTCCTACTTGATCTAGCCCCCCGAACCCACCTCACCCCTGCCCACTTCGACAGGCTGGAATGGCTTAGGGTCGACGACAGAGTACAGCATCTTGCAATGGGTCTGGTCCACAAGATTCGATACACCACCAAGATACCCATGTACCTGTCTAGATACTTCCTTAATGTTAACGAAGTCCACACCCACAACACCAGAGGGAGTGCAACGAACCATGTACAACCCAGATTCGGCACAAACAAGGGACTAAATTCTTTTCGCTCCTATGCCACCAAAATGTGGAACGCCCTACCAACTGTCATTAAGACATGCGAATCCCTTGACTCCTTCAAAACCGCTCTCAAAGGGCACCTACGGATGGCTGCAATTCGAAACTGGCCCCCGTAAAATCTGAATCCCCCCCCCCGCCCCCCCCTTTTTTCCCCTCACTGTATATATTTCTTTTCCCTTTTTACCTCCTTTTTGATGAATTCTTTTTTGATGAATTCCTGTTCTGTCTATAGAAGTGTCTATTTGTACGTCTCTAAATGTTTTGATGATTTGAACATGGTGGACCCTGTTGGAAACAAGTGTAATGCTTAATTGGGTCGTCCACTCACAGTTAACAGCCTTTGTATTGAGTTTGTGCTTGAAATGTACTGTAATTCTGCAAACTGTTAATAAATTCTTCAATCAATCAATCAATCAAAAAAACCACCCAGCACGCACGCACGCGCGCGCACACACGCAGAGACACGCGCGCGCACACGAACCGGTCCTTAAAATAACCCAAGGTTTTGAAGGGAGATAGTGTAGGGGAGGGTTTGTTGTTGTTGTTATTGTTGTTAATAATATTATCAATATTATTAATTATTATTATTAATTATAATAAAAAATATTGAATTGAATTGAATGTATACTGTATCTATTGTAACGGCACTCTCCACGGTTTTAAACCCGGCTTGAACCCTGCACTCAGCCAAAATAGCCGGTCGGCTAATTTCAGCGAATATTCTTTGCGTAGAGTAGAGCTAAAATAGGAGGGGGACTACTATAGTCCCCTGTGGGACTCCATAATGCGGTTGAATAACCACTAGACCATTTAAAATTGTAATTGAATTACACTTCATTCTGTCTACACCAAATATTTGGCCGATCAGGAATGCTGGGATATTGAGACTGTAGATCACAGTTTACTATGAGAAAGTCAGTCAGTCAGTCAGTCAGTCAGGCCATCCGTCCGTCACGCCTTGTGACACGCTCCATATATGGCCAATACAGAATTCATTCCATATGTTGATCTGACCTCATCTGACCTCATGAAACCCTGTACACTCAAGACACTGCCCCCGCTGCTATACGCTTTATAGATCTCCATATATGGAGCTGACCTGTTCTGACATTCCATATGTTGATCTGACCTCATCAAACCCTCTACGACACATTCCATATATGGCCACTTGGCCAGTACATAATTCATACCCATTTAATGGCATTTCTATCTCTGGGACCCCCAATTTATATTGTAAAATCAAAGTTAATTGGGAGTGTACACATGGAACCAAATGGACCCTAACGGGTCCAGACCCATAAGGGTCCATTTGGTGCCTAATTATCATTTAGCTGGGGAAACTCTTTCAAGGACCCCTAGAGGTCCCCAGACCCCACTTTGGGAACCACTGCTGAAATATGTATTTAAAATCTTCTGAAGAGAGCAGATCTACAAGCTTACAATGTGTCGCATCGCGATGCATTTATTATTTATAGATCGGCTATTTTCCAGTGGACGGAATGTATAGGGCTGAAGGGGTTAATGCATGTTTTTCTTTTTTTAATAAAATAAATTTTTTATTTATTTTTTATTTTTTTAAATAAAAAGTTTTAAAGTAATTGTAGTACAAAGTACAATTTACCTCTGAGATGTAGAGGAGTAGAAGAAAATGTACTGAAAATTAGAAATACTTGATAAAATAAAATTAATAAAATAATAAATAAATAAAATAAAATCGTATACTTGAGTAGCTATACATTACACCAGTGGTTCTCAAAGTGGGGTCAGGGGGTCCCCAGGTGTCCTTGAGTCAGTGGGGTCCGGGGACCCCCATGGGTGTCCTTGAGTCAGTGGGGTCTGGGGACCCCCAGGTGTCCTTGAGTCAGTGGGTTCCAGGGGGTCCCCAGGTGTCCTTGAGTCAGTGGGTTCCAGGGGACCCCCAGGTGTCCTTGAGTCAGTGGGTTCCAGGGGACCCCCAGGTGTCCTTGAGTCAGTGGGGTCTGGGGACCCCCAGGTGTCCTTGAGTCAGTGGGTTCCAGGGGGTCCCCAGGTGTCCTTGAGTCAGTGGGGTCCGGGGACCCCCAGGTGTCCTTGAGTCAGTGGGGTCCGGGGACCCCCAGGTGTCCTTGAGTCAGTGGGTTCCAGGGGACCCCCAGGTGTCCTTGAGTCAGTGGGGTCCGGGGACCCCCATGGGTGTCCTTGAGTCAGTGGGGTCTGGGGACCCCCAGGTGTCCTTGAGTCAGTGGGTTCCAGGGGGTCCCCAGGTGTCCTTGAGTCAGTGGGTTCCAGGGGACCCCCAGGTGTCCTTGAGTCAGTGGGTTCCAGGGGACCCCCAGGTGTCCTTGAGTCAGTGGGGTCTGGGGACCCCCAGGTGTCCTTGAGTCAGTGGGTTCCAGGGGGCCCCCAGGTGTCCTTGAGTCAGTGGGTTCCAGGGGACCCCCAGGTGTCCTTGAGTCAGTGGGGTCCGGGGACCCCCATGGGTGTCCTTGAGTCAGTGGGTTCCAGGGGACCCCCAGGTGTCCTTGAGTCAGTGGGTTCCAGGGGACCCCCAGGTGTCCTTGAGTCAGTGGGGTCCAGGGGACCCCCAGGTGTCCTTGAGTCAGTGGGTTCCAGGGGACCCCCAGGTGTCCTTGAGTCAGTGGGGTCCGGGGACCCCCATGGGTGTCCTTGAGTCAGTGGGTTCCAGGGGACCCCCAGGTGTCCTTGAGTCAGTGGGTTCCAGGGGACCCCCAGGTGTCCTTGAGTCAGTGGGGTCCAGGGGACCCCCAGGTGTCCTTGAGTCAGTGGGTTCCAGGGGACCCCCAGGTGTCCTTGAGTCAGTGGGGTCCGGGGACCCCCATGGGTGTCCTTGAGTCAGTGGGTTCCAGGGGACCCCCAGGTGTCCTTGAGTCAGTGGGTTCCAGGGGACCCCCAGGTGTCCTTGAGTCAGTGGGGTCCGGGGACCCCCAGGTGTCCTTGAGTCAGTGGGGTCAGGGGACCCCCAGGTGTCCTTGAGTCAGTGGGGTCCGGGGACCCCCATGGGTGTCCTTGAGTCAGTGGGTTCCAGGGGGTCCCCAGGTGTCCTTGAGTCAGTGGGGTCCGGGGACCCCCATGGGTGTCCTTGAGTCAGTGGGGTCCGGGGACCCCCAGGTGTCCTTGAGTCAGTGGGTTCCAGGGGGTCCCCAGGTGTCCTTGAGTCAGTGGGGTCCGGGGACCCCCAAGTGTCCTTGAGTCAGTGGGTTCCAGGGGGTCCCCAGGTGTCCTTGAGTCAGTGGGGTCTGGGGACCCCCAAGTGTCCTTGAGTCAGTGGGTTCCAGGGGGTCCCCAGGTGTCCTTGAGTCAGTGGGTTCCAGGGGGCCCCCAGGTGTCCTTGAGTCAGTGGGTTCCAGGGGACCCCCAGGTGTCCTTGAGTCAGTTGGTTCCAGGGGACCCCCAGGTGTCCTTGAGTCAGTGGGTTCCAGGGGACCCCCAGGTGTCCTTGAGTCAGTGGGGTCCGGGGACCCCCAGGTGTCCTTGAGTCAGTGGGTTCCAGGGGACCCCCAGGTGTCCTTGAGTCAGTGGGTTCCAGGGGGTCCCCAGGTGTCCTTGAGTCAGTGGGTTCCAGGGGGTCCCCAGGTGTCCTTGAGTCAGTGGGTTCCAGGGGACCCCTAGGTGTCCTTGAGTCAGTGGGTTCCAGGGGACCCCCAGGTGTCCTTGAGTCAGTGGGGTCCGGGGACCCCCAGGTGTCCTTGAGTCAGTGGGTTCCAGGGGACCCCCAGGTGTCCTTGAGTTCCAGGGGACCCCCAGGTGTCCTTGAGTCAGTGGGTTCCAGGGGACCCCCAGGTGTCCTTGAGTCAGTGGGTTCCAGGGGACCCCCAGGTGTCCTTGAGTCAGTGGGGTCCGGGGACCCCCAGGTGTCCTTGAGTCAGTGGGTTCCAGGGGACCCCCAGGTGTCCTTGAGTCAGTGGGTTCCAGGGGGTCCCCAGGTGTCCTTGAGTCAGTGGGTTCCAGGGGGTCCCCAGGTGTCCTTGAGTCAGTGGGTTCCAGGGGACCCCCAGGTGTCCTTGAGTCAGTGGGTTCCAGGGGACCCCCAGGTGTCCTTGAGTCAGTGGGGTCCGGGGACCCCCAGGTGTCCTTGAGTCAGTGGGTTCCAGGGGACCCCCAGGTGTCCTTGAGTTCCAGGGGACCCCCAGGTGTCCTTGAGTCAGTGGGTTCCAGGGGGTCCCCAGGTGTCCTTGAGTCAGTGGGTTCCAGGGGACCCCCAGGTGTCCTTGAGTCAGTGGGTTCCAGGGGACCCCCAGGTGTCCTTGAGTCAGTGGGTTCCAGGGGACCCCCAGGTGTCCTTGAGTCAGTGGGTTCCAGGGACCCCCAGGTGTCCTTGAGTCAGTGGGGTCCGGGGACCCCCAGGTGTCCTTGAGTCAGTGGGTTCCAGGGACCCCCAGGTGTCCTTGAGTCAGTGGGGTCCGGGGACCCCCAGGTGTCCTTGAGTCAGTGGGGTCCGGGGACCCCCAGGTGTCCTTGAGTCAGTGGGTTCCAGGGACCCCCAGGTGTCCTTGAGTCAGTGGGGTCCGGGGACCCCCAGGTGTCCTTGAGTCAGTGGGGTCTGGGGACCCCCAGGTGTCCTTGAGTCAGTGGGGTCCGGGGACCCCCAGGTGTCCTTGAGTCAGTGGGTTCCAGGGGGTCCCCAGGTGTCCTTGAGTCAGTGGGGTCCGGGGACCCCCAGGTGTCCTTGAGTCAGTGGGGTCCGGGACCCCCAGGTGTCCTTGAGTCAGTGGGTTCCAGGGGGTCCCCAGGTGTCCTTGAGTCAGTGGGTTCCAGGGGGTCCCCAGGTGTCCTTGAGTCAGTGGGGTCCGGGGACCCCCAGGTGTCCTTGAGTCAGTGGGGTCTGGGGACCCCCAGGTGTCCTTGAGTCAGTGGGGTCCGGGGACCCCCAGGTGTCCTTGAGTCAGTGGGTTCCAGGGGGTCCCCAGGTGTCCTTGAGTCAGTGGGGTCCGGGGACCCCCAGGTGTCCTTGAGTCAGTGGGGTCCGGGGACCCCCAGGTGTCCTTGAGTCAGTGGGTTCCAGGGGGTCCCCAGGTGTCCTTGAGTCAGTGGGTTCCAGGGGACCCCCAGGTGTCCTTGAGTCAGTGGGTTCCAGGGGGTCCCCAAGTGTCCTTGAGTCAGTGGGGTCTGGGGACCCCCAGGTGTCCTTGAGTCAGTGGGTTCCAGGGGGTCCCCAGGTGTCCTTGAGTCAGTGGGTTCCAGGGGGTCCCCAGGTGTCCTTGAGTCAGTGGGTTCCAGGGGACCCCCAGGTGTCCTTGAGTCAGTGGGTTCCAGGGGGTCCCCAAGTGTCCTTGAGTCAGTGGGTTCCAGGGGGTCCCCAAGTGTCCTTGAGTCAGTGGGGTCTGGGGACCCCCAAGTGTCCTTGAGTCAGTGGGTTCCAGGGGACCCCCAGGTGTCCTTGAGTCAGTGGGTTCCAGGGGGTCCCCAGGTGTCCTTGAGTCAGTGGGGTCCGGGGACCCCCAGGTGTCCTTGAGTCAGTGGGGTCTGGGGACCCCCAGGTGTCCTTGAGTCAGTGGGGTCCGGGGACCCCCAGGTGTCCTTGAGTCAGTGGGTTCCAGGGGGTCCCCAGGTGTCCTTGAGTCAGTGGGGTCCGGGGACCCCCAGGTGTCCTTGAGTCAGTGGGTTCCAGGGGGTCCCCAGGTGTCCTTGAGTCAGTGGGTTCCAGGGGACCCCCAGGTGTCCTTGAGTCAGTGGGTTCCAGGGGGTCCCCAAGTGTCCTTGAGTCAGTGGGGTCTGGGGACCCCCAGGTGTCCTTGAGTCAGTGGGTTCCAGGGGGTCCCCAGGTGTCCTTGAGTCAGTGGGTTCCAGGGGGTCCCCAGGTGTCCTTGAGTCAGTGGGTTCCAGGGGACCCCCAGGTGTCCTTGAGTCAGTGGGTTCCAGGGGGTCCCCAAGTGTCCTTGAGTCAGTGGGTTCCAGGGGGTCCCCAAGTGTCCTTGAGTCAGTGGGGTCTGGGGACCCCCAAGTGTCCTTGAGTCAGTGGGTTCCAGGGGACCCCCAGGTGTCCTTGAGTCAGTGGGTTCCAGGGGACCCCCAAGTGTCCTTGAGTCAGTGGGTTCCAGGGGGTCCCCAAGTGTCCTTGAGTCAGTGGGTTCCAGGGGGTCCCCAGGTGTCCTTGAGTCAGTGGGGTCCGGGGACCCCCAGGTGTCCTTGAGTCAGTGGGTTCCAGGGGGTCCCCAGGTGTCCTTGAGTCAGTGGGTTCCAGGGACCCCCAGGTGTCCTTGAGTCAGTGGGTTCCAGGGGGTCCCCAGGTGTCCTTGAGTCAGTGGGGTCTGGGGACCCCCAAGTGTCCTTGAGTCAGTGGGTTCCAGGGGGTCCCCAGGTGTCCTTGAGTCAGTGGGTTCCAGGGGGTCCCCAGGTGTCCTTGAGTCAGTGGGTTCCAGGGGGTCCCCAGGTGTCCTTGAGTCAGTGGGTTCCAGGGGGTCCCCAGGTGTCCTTGAGTCAGTGGGTTCCAGGGGGTCCCCAGGTGTCCTTGAGTCAGTGGCTTCCAGGGGACCCCCAGGTGTCCTTGAGTCAGTGGTTCCAGGGGGTCCCCAGGTGTCCTTGAGTCAGTGGGTTCCAGGGGACCCCCAGGTGTCCTTGAGTCAGTGGGTTCCAGGGGACCCCCAGGTGTCCTTGAGTCAGTGGGTTCCAGGGGGTCCCCAGGTGTCCTTGAGTCAGTGGGGTCCGGGGACCCCCAGGTGTCCTTGAGTCAGTGGGTTCCAGGGGACCCCCAGGTGTCCTTGAGTCAGTGGGTTCCAGGGGGTCCCCAGGTGTCCTTGAGTCAGTGGGTTCCAGGGGACCCCCAGGTGTCCTTGAGTCAGTGGGTTCCAGGGGACCCCCAGGTGTCCTTGAGTCAGTGGGTTCCAGGGGGTCCCCAGGTGTCCTTGAGTCAGTGGGTTCCAGGGGGTCCCCAGGTGTCCTTGAGTCAGTGGGTTCCAGGGGATCCCCAGGTGGCTTTTGATTGATTGATTGAAATATTTATTAACAGTTTGCAGAATTACAGTATACATTTCAAACACAACTCAATACAAAGACTGTTAACTGTGAGTGGACGACCCAATAAAGCAGGGGTTTTCAACTGATTGTGAACCAGGGACCACCACCCTGACTTAGAATCAACCTGGGGACCACTGTTGTGTTGGGTGGGGATATGGGGTAAGGGCTAAGATGAATGCTTTTGTAACACTTGCTATGCATCCCAGGCCCCACCCCTCTCCCTGTGTTTTAGGATCCAAGATGGCCGCAGCACCAGGAGGGGGTGGCCTTACTGGGCTGCGTTCACAAACGCAAGACACCTGTCTTGCGTTTGTCTTGTGTCTGTGTTTAATGGCCGCTCCAATGCATTTCCAATGGAAATGGGGGGCAGAACACATCCATCAAAGCTGTGTTCAGACACAAGGCAAGTGTCTTGAATGCAGCCCAGTGAGGGCATATGTCGACCCCGCCCACTCACCTCTGCCCCACCCCATCCTGGTGCTGCGGCCATCTTGGATCCTAAGACACAGGGAGAGAGGTGGCGCCGAAAAAGGCCCTTAAGTATAATTTCCTAATAATAATGACTCAACCAGACAATCCGCTGCACTTCCCGCTCTTGAGATGATAACTCCCTTTTTCTGTTGAATTTCTTGACCTCCAACCTGTCAGTAAATGACTAGATGGACGGTCATCATACTGTAGGTCACCAGGTCATTCAGTTCACTGTTTCTCAACTAGTGGAAAGACATTTTAAAAAATCAACAAATCCTACATTACTAAATGAGTGGTCAGGGACCACATGCAATACTTCCAGGGACCACCAGTGGTCCACGGACCACCTGTTGAAAACCCCTGCAATAAAGCATTACACTTGTTTACAAGAGGGTCCACCTTGTTCAATTCATCAAAACATTTAGAGACGTACAAATAGACACTTCTAAACTAAACTGCCTCCCCCTGGCCAGCCAGGGCGCCTGATGGAGGGGAAAGGAACTGGTTGGAATAACGTGTTCCTTCCACGCGCTATACGTCCAACCAGGGAAACTCCCCCCTGTCAGGTGTAAAGGAGCAAATACAACTTGGACACTCAGGCATGAAGGAAGCATGAGTTCAAGTCCGTTGCTCTCCCCATGTCCCCAGGATCACATTAGATAATTGACACAGGGGTGAAAAATGGGTTACAAAATTGTGGGATAAAAATTATAGAAAAAAACAAAAACAAATAGACACTTCTATGGTAACTCTATGAGTGTACAAATGGAACCAAATGGACTCTTTCAGAGTTATGGTGATATGTATGTGGTCTAAAGCAGGGGGTCCGGGGACCCCCAGAGGCCCTATATAACATCAGCTATTTAAGAAATGTTAGATTCTTTGAGAATGTTAAAACCACAAATGTTGTATGGGGGTCCTTGGCACAACATCTTTACAGATGGGGGGGTCCGCGGCCAAATACACATGAATGTAGCGGTCCTTGACATGAAACAGTTTGAGAACCACCACTGGACGTATGTACATTCAGGGCGGTATTATAATGCTGTTCCTATACATTCCAATAACTATGCAGTATGTGTGTAGCGTGTTATTGCAACAGCTTTCATATCTGTCCATTCACCATGACTCATGCGAGGAGGTACACAGTAGTATAGATGTTTTGTGACACCTGCTTTACTAGTTTGTCCAGCCTCACATTGTCCACATTATGCACACCGCCCTGCCCTGCCCTGCCCACACTGCTGCTGTGGGTGGAGGGGGGGGGGGGGGGGGGGGGGGGGGGGGGGGGCAGGGAGGGAGGGGCACTTCATGGGCTGGACACTGACCGACACACCTTATAGTACAGTACGTCACTGCCGGGCAGAAATCTCTTATGTCCAGGTTAGACCTGAGGCCAGATTCTACACAATGTCTATGACAGGTTTTTAGACAGCAATGTGCCCTTTCCAAAGTTAGTTTTTTTTCTACAGTTTGTTCATTTTATTTTTGTTTTGTTTTGTACAATGTACAGTAGGGCATTCACTTCTAGTCATTTTTACTAGTTGACTAGTTGCCTAGTTTACTAGTCGACTAGTCGACTAGTTGTTTAACTACCTATCATGTAAATTATTTTTTGGAAATAAATATTTGTACATTTAAAAACTGTGTACATTGGTGACTATAACTATAATCTACTTGATCTTGAGGCCTACAAAATCGGGGAAAAAATAAAAAAAATAAACTTTTTCTTTTTTCTTATCAACTAGTCAACTAGCACCAGCAAGGTCGACTAGTGGATTTACTAGTCGACTAGTAAACTAGTCGACTTGCTTAATAGTATATGTGGCAAATTGGTCACATTGACCAATTCTGGATTAAAAACTGCTAATATATTATTTATGCCACAAAATCCATAAATCTCAAACATTAAGGCAGCCGGCGGTTTCACGCACCGCACGAGGTGCCCTATTTTCACTTGAGCACCTGCCCCTCAAAATGTCTGTGCACGCCTCTGACCACGACTCTCTCACACACACACACACACACACACACACACACACACACACACACACACACACACACACACACACACACACACACACACACACACACACACACACACACACACACACACACACACACACACACACACACACACACACACACACAGATTTTCTGGCCGCAAAGTTAGATTCTGTGGCCTGATTTTGCAGCATTCTATGGTCTCCAAATATGGGCATGTCACATCTGTGACGTAACCCAAGACAAAAACAACGTTTCCCAAAACGTGACATTTCTCACCCGTTAGCACTAAAAACTAAAGCCACATTGATTGATTGAATATTTTATCTGCGATTCTTGAAGGCACAAGTTTAAAATAACATATAAGCTCAAACCACGATTTTTTTCCACCCTAAAACATGATCATCAGGTATTATTACAATATAAGGGGGAAGAACTTTTTCCAAAAAGTGTACAGTATTTGTTAAAAATCATGTTTTTATGTGGACACGCCCACCAGTTCATTAAGTATGCCTGGTTTGCCTGATGGGTGGTGATCCACCTGAACTAAAGCCGCACCCACAGCTGTAGTTGTATGATAAAGGGGGAGGGCTTAGGCGAGGGGCTGATAGTGTGATGTCACTATATTACTGTTTATTTCATTGGCCCGTTTGCCTGTCAAGGGTTCAGCCTCCAGGAAGAAACCCAAAATACAAAGTTAATACACCATTGCACATAAAAACAACTCCAGTGTGTCTACTGAAGTACTGTCACCTCATAGACACATGAAAAACTGGAAAAATGCTAAAATTGTGGCACTCCATTGATTGATTGATTGAAATATTTATGCAACAGTTTGCAGAATTACAGTACATTTCAAGCACAAACTCAATACAAAGAATGTTAACTGTGATTGGACGACCCAATTAAGCATTACACTTGTTTACAAGAGGGTCCACCTTGTTCAATTCATCAAAACATTTAGAGACGTACAAATAGACACTTCTATATATAGTCAAAGAACAGAACAGGAATTCATCATAAGGGAGGTAAAAAGGGAAAAGAAACATATACAGTGAGGGGGAAAAAGGGGTGGGTGGTGGGGGGGGGGGGGATTCAGATTTTACGGAGGCCAGTTTCGAATTGCAGCCGTCAGTAGGTGCCCTTTGAGAGCGGTTTTGAAGGAGTCAAGGGAATTGCATGTCTTAATGACTGTTGGTAGGGCGTTCCACATTTTGGTGGCATAGGAGCGAAAAGAATTTAGTCCCTTGTTTGTGCCGAATCTGGGTTGTACATGGTGCACTTCCTCTGGTGTTATGGGTGTGGACTTCGTCCATCTTTAAGATGAAAATGTAATGGTTTGTGTTGCGTGTGACGTAAGAGCAGAAGTTGTCAGTATATAAAAGGGAAGCTTGAAAGTCACTTCATGCAGTATTATTCTTTTAGAAAGTGGGCATTTGAGATACAAGTAGGAGTACAGAGATAGAAAAGCGACACACGCAGATTTTTTAAACTAGTTTTGATTCTTCATAAGGTATTATCCAGAATTCTTGAGCAAATATGAGGGAGATTGTCAGCGTCCAGGCTGGCCAGTGCGGCAACCAAATTGGATCCAAGTTCTGGGAGGTCATAAGCGACGAACATGGCATCGACCCCACCGGGACATACCGTGGGGACAGCGACCTGCAACTGGAGAGAATCAACGTCTATTTCAATGAAGCGACGAGTGGCAAGTATGTTCCTCGCGCCGTGCTGGTGGATCTGGAACCGGGCACCATGGACTCGGTGAGGTCTGGTCCCTTTGGTCAGATCTTCAGGCCGGATAACTTTGTGTTTGGTCAGACCGGCGCCGGTAACAACTGGGCAAAGGGCCACTACACCGAGGGAGCGGAGCTGGTGGATGCCGTCCTGGATGTGTTGAGGAAGGAGGCAGAGAACTGCGACTGCCTCCAGGGTTTCCAGCTCACCCACTCCCTGGGAGGTGGAACCGGGTCAGGCATGGGCACTCTGCTCGTCGGAAAGGTCCGAGAGGAGTACCCTGACAGGATCATGAACACGTTCAGCGTGGTGCCTTCTCCCAAGGTGTCCGATGTGGTGATAGAGCCCTATAACGCCACCCTGTCCGTCCACCAGCTCGTGGAGAACACGGACGAGACCTTCTGCATCGACAACGAGGCCCTGTACGACATCTGCTTCCGCACCCTCAAGCTCACCACGCCCACCTACGGTGACCTCAACCACCTGGTCTCCGCCACCATGAGCGGTGTCACCACCTGCCTGCGCTTCCCCGGCCAGCTCAACGCTGACCTGAGGAAGCTGGCGGTCAACATGATCCCCTTCCCCAGGCTGCATTTCTTCATCCTGGGTTTCTCCCCGCTCACCAGCCGAGGTAGCCAGCAGTATGCGGCCCTCACCGTGCCCCAGCTCATCCAGCAGATGTTCGACGCCAAGAACATGATGGCAGCCTGCGACCCACGGCACGGGCGTTACCTCACCGTCGCCACCATGTTCCGAGGCCGCATATCCATGAAGGAGGTGGAGGCGGAGATGCTCAGGGTGCAGAACAAGAACAGCAGCTACTTCATCGAGTGGATCCCCAACAACGCCAAGACGGCCGTGTGCGACATCCCGCCCCGCGGCCTCAAGATGTCCTCCACCTTCATCGGCAACAGCACGGCCATCCAGGAGCTGTTCAAGCGCATCTCGGAGCAGTTCACGGCCATGTTCCGCCGCAAGGCCTACCTCCACTGGTACACCGGCGAGGGCATGGACGAGATGGAGTTCACGGAGGCCGAGAGCAACATGAACGACCTGGTGTCCGAGTACCAACAGTACCAGGACGCCACCACCGAGGAAGACGGCGAGGACGAGGAGCAAGACGAAGAGGATTAGCTAAACGGAACGGAGCCAAAAACCAAGAACAGGTTCAAAGCCAGCGAGGAGGCGTTTCAGCAGCAGGGAGCCGCACTGATAACAGAACGCCTCCAGTGGTCAACGTAAACATTAAACCTATGTATTCTTAGATCCGCAATAGGTTGCATCACTAGATTTCCCCCTTTTTTCCCCCCCTAACAGAAATCCACAACACAACATATAAGGATTCCTGGATCTCTTTTTTTAAACTAACAAAGTGTTAATCAATATAATGTCAAATTTTGTGAACCTTTCATTTTTTTAGACAACAGAATATCCACTTTATTATTATTATTATTAATAATAAATATAAGGTCACATTTTTTGAAGCTCTTTATTTAATTTACAGAATCCACAACAGTACAACATAATAATGTCAAGGTTGTTTGTTGTTTTTTTTTTGGTGACTTTTTTAATTCCTCCTGTCCAACTGTGTTCGCCCGCCCGCCCGCCCGCCTGTCCATCCTTCTCGACCGTGTGAATGCCGGCGATATCTCAGGAACACCGACGAGGGTGAACTGTGTGACATTTTGGTACAAAAATGTCCTCTCGGAATTCAAGGTATAGGCGGTCAGAGGTCAAAAGTCATACAGGCACATACAACCGCGACATTTATAGTTGATCTTTTTTTTAATTTATGCACATTTTTTTATTTTATTTGTTACACAGAATAACCACAATGAAACATAATTTCAATGTTTCTGCACCTTTTTTTAATTTATTTTTTTCACAACGGAATATCCAACAACACGCCATAGTGTCAATGTTTCTCCACTTTTTAACGTTTTTTTTATTTTTTTATAATGTCATGTTCACAACGGAACACGTGTGAATGTTTTATGGCACTTTTTTACATTTTTATTTTTACAACAGAATATCCACAACACATTAAGGTTTCTTTTTTAATTTAATTTAAAAAAAGAAAATGAAAAAAATCACACCCATGTGAAGTGAGGGGTGTTCTTATCATCATACAGCAGGGGTGGGCAACTTTGACGATGGCGAGGGCCACTATATTTCCACACTCACTCCAGAGGGGCCACAGTGCATATTACTGTCGTAGCAAAAATAGCCGATCTACTAAGCTCAAAACGCGTCGCAGTGCGATGCGCTTTGAGCTTGTAGATCAGCTATTTTTCCTATATTTGAATTGAAAACCTGAATAATGTTTTGCTATTTTTGAATAGGAATCCTGAAAAGTAACCTATTTATTGAATTTCAAATGCATTTAGTTCTAGTTATGTTAACTTTATGAACCGTGCGACGCGTTGTGAGCTTGGTAGATCGGCTATTTTTCCTATATTTGAATTGAAAACCTGAATAATGTTTTGCTATTTTTGAATAGGAATCCTGAAAAGTAACCTATTTATTGAATTTCAAATGCATTTAGTTATAGTTATGTTAACTTTATGAACCGTTAAAGGAGCATTCAGTGATTTGGGTGATTTGGAAAACCACCCAGTCCGCCCCGGTAACAAAATGTGCACACGCTCTACAGTGGGGGGAAGTGCAACAGGCCAACAGCATGTGCACCAAGGCTCGATCATGATTGGAGGAAGGCCCCTCTCATCCTGATTGGATGAAGGCTTTGCCACCCGCCACCAAAACTGAAACTAGGGTTTTTTGACCTGGGCTCATTGGGGACAGGGAGGAACTCCTTATATGGTCAGCACACTCTATAGTAGGGAGGATTATCCCAAAAAAAAGAAAAATCACTGAATATACCTTTAACGTAACTATACATTGGACACAAAAAGACAATAACATGTTAATACTAGTCATTAAGTACTACCGTATAGGCTACGTCGGACCCCCATTTAATGGCATTTCTATCTCTGGGACCCAGAATTCATATTGTAAAATCAATGCTAATGTAACTCTGAGAATGTACATGATGATGATTGGTTCTTTATTTAAGTGTCATGCTTCAGAAGAAGCCTGTATGGACTTACAGGACACTTTGTACCGTTTACATAAACAATGACAATAAACCGACATGACGGTTTGCAAACACTGATCAAGTGAATACCAAACTGACTAATACACCCCAGATCCTTACAAGGCAGATTACATAATATACAACATAAAATAAAATACACCATTAGGCCTGTGACAGGAGATTGATTGATTGATTGATTGATTGATTGAAGAATTTATTAACAGTTTGCAGAATTACAGTACATTTCAAGCACAAACTCAATACAAAGGCTGTTAACTGTGAGTGGACGACCCAATTAAGCATTACACTTGTTTCCAATAGGGTCCACCATGTTCAAATCATCAAAACATTTAGAGACGTACAAATAGACACTTCTATAGACACATGTACCTCCTTGAAGAGCTGGGATTGTCTTCTACTCCAGGCTCTAGAAACAAACGGTTAAGGATAAGAAAAGGCCGCACACACGTAGCCACGATGCTGTATATTTATTGAAAAGAAACCAACCTTTCGACCTTTCGGCCTTCTTCAGGGAATAAACAAGCCAAACAGAGGACAAACACACACTTATAAGCTGTTGCCACACTGTCGAAAGAGCTGCGCAAGTTCTCGGCTGCGCGCAGCTTAAAGCTTGAGTTTTTAGACAGCTGGTGGATGGAAATTAAGCTCCAGCTCCGCGGAATACTTGCGCGACGGCCAGATTCCCGGAAACGCTCTCCTCCGCCCAAAAAGTCCGCGGAGGTGGAGCTTCTTTTCCATCCACCAGCTGTCTAAAAACTCAGAATTTAAGCTGCGCGCAGCTTAAGAAGTGCGCAGCTTAAGACCGTTTTGCGCTAAGGTGTGGAGACGGTGATATAGGAGCAACAACAGGTGGACTCCATAGGGGGTGTGGTCGTCATCAGGAAGAACCAATCAGGATGATTGGGAAGCCATTTTGAGGCGAATAACAATGCATAAAAGACAGATATAACCAGAATAAATAAACATTCAATGCACAAGATGTGTTTACTGTTTGGCTGTGTGCAATAATAAATACATTTTCAGTAATTGGTTAAATATTTGCTATAGCATTTTTATATTAATTTAAGAGATTTAAATATATTTGATAAATATTATAAATCTAGAAAAAGCTGGGGAGACAGAATATATTAGTTATACAAAGAAAACACTCAGAACACTATGAAAGGTAAATAAATGAAAGGGAACAGGGCAGTTCTTTGGTCAAACTCCTGAAAGAGAGAAGGCCGAATAGGTAGGGCACCTGAGGGTCTGTTATATTATAGACCAGGGGTTCTCAACGTTTTTGGCCGGGGACCCCCGGAAATGCTTTGGCAATGTCTCGGGACCTCCGCCCCGCCCCCTCCCGACCCCCAATATAAATTGACTGCTACAATAACCTTAAACCATTTTGGGCGGGAACCCCTTTTGGTGTTTTAAGCATTGTTATAAAAAAAAATCATTTTTTTTTTTTTTTAATAATTTGGGGACCCCCTAAAATAATTTGGCGACCCCCCGAGGGGTCGCGACCCACGGGTTGAGAACCGCTGTTATAGACCATACTTATTACAATTAAACTGGGCTGTCCTAAATACTTCAATATTAAATAACCAGTTTAACTTCTGATCCTCATCGTCCCAGAATAGATCAGGATTTCTGTGTTCCTCAAATCAGTGTACAAATGGAACCATTTCCAAATGGTTCCATTTGTACACTCTCAGAGTTACAGAGTTACAGACCCATGAGGGTCCATTTGGTTCCAAACTATCATTTAGCTGGGGACCCCCTGGAACTCCCTCAAGGACCCCTGGGGGTCCCCGGACCCCACTTTGGGAACCACTGGCCTACAGTGAAGTTAATGATTACACAGTTTATGACTGATTTACAGGAATTGTCTGGAGGTCTGAAGTTTAGTCAGGACTTGTGACTTCAACGACACACCTTGTTGGCAGGTAAGCATTCTGACTATGAGAACATCTTTGAACAACAACAGTACAAATATGATTATTTATATGGAGTTACATACTGTAAGTGTTTTAAAGGTGGGCCGCGTGATATTAATAGTAGGCATGTAACGATTCCCTCAACTCACCATACGATTCAAATCACGATATTAGCTTCACCAAACGACTTTTCACTATATGTTTTAAGACAAAATAATTTTCTAGACAAATGACCGAAAAAACATTTGTATTATTATTTCCCTTACACAAATGTGGTATTGTCTTCTTTTTAATTTAGAATGGGCCTACTGTTTGTTTTCAATACTGTAGCAAACGACAGCTAGGATTATTTTATTTTTATTTTATGTTTTTGAGGGAGAGCGAGTGCATTTTCCAGCAGCGGCCACGGCAGCCGTGGGGGGAGGAGGGAAAGTTATGACTCGCAATATTATAATTGAATAAATGCTTATTGTCTGAGGTCGTTATGCAAGCATGCATTCATATTCCTGTATTATTTCTGAGGTTGTTTTGTAAGCATTATGAGTGAGAGTGACAGCAGTCATTAAGACATGCAAATCCCTTGACTCCTTCAAAACTGCTCTCAAAGGGCACCTACGGACGTCTGCAATTCTAAACTGGGCCCCGTAAAATCTGAATCCCCCCCATCCCCACCCGCCCACCCCCTTTTTCCCCTCACTGTATATGTTTCTTTTCCCTTTTTACCTCCTTTATGATGAATTCCTGTTCTGTTCTTTGGCTATATAGAAGTGTATTTGTACGTCTCAAAATGTTTTGATGAATTGAACAAGGTGGACCCTCTTGTAAACAAGTGTAATTCTTTCAACCAGTGGGCCTTGAGGGGGTTCCAGGTGGTCCCCAGCTAAATGATGGAGAGTTGGCAACCAAATGGACCCTTATAGATCTTTAACTCTTGAGAGTGTAAAAATTTGAAAAGAAGCAGCTTGGACTCCTCATGTATAGAAGGAAGCATTAGGTCAGTCCGCTGCCCCCCCAGGTTGGCAGAGGAAGTGTAGCGCCCAGGATTACATTAGATAATTGACACTGGGTGAAAAAAATGAGTTGCAAAATCGTGGGATAAAAAATTATAAAGACAAAGAGAGTGTAAAATGTTACACTCTCAATCAAGAGTTAAATGAATTTGTTACACATCTGCGTTTGGATCTGAGAGGCTAAATCTCATCATGGTTCCGTGGCTCAAATACCCAATAAATAATAAATAATGGGCCTTGAAAAGGGTTGAAACCCACTGCTTTATTGGGTCGTCCTCACAGTTAACAGTCTTTGTATTGAGTTGTGCTTGAAATATACTGTAATTCTGTAAACTGTTAATAAATATTTCAATCAAAAAACTGCCAGTGAGTCAGTCAGGCGGCCGTCGCTCTGTGGTGGATTAGGAAGCATTATACAGTGTACAGTATCTGATCAGAGGACTGTATGTTAGACAGCAGGCCAAGAGACATGTGTTCAAATGGTTTGGGATTTAATACCTTAATTATAATTATATCTCCATTTAGTAGTTAGTCGTTTTCTGACAGATGCTTTTTCAGGCCTGAAGCCAGTGATGTAGCTCAGTGTAGCTGTTTTAAATTAATATCAGTGTTGCTGTTTTAAATTAATATCAGGGTATTTAAATTAATATCAGGGTGAACATGCATAAAGGGAGTGGCGACGTGAGGTTAACGTCCTTTAATGCAATCAGATGTATGGGCTGTCAATCAGATAGGACTTTTCTGTGTGGATGTATGGGCTGTCAATCAGATAGGACTTTTCTGTGTGGATGTATGGGCTGTCAATCAGATAGGACTTTTCTGTTTAGATGTATGGGCTGTCAATCAGATAGGACTTTTCTGTGTGGATGTATGGGCTGTCAATCAGATAGGACTTTTCTGTTTGGATGTATGGGCTGTCAATCAGATAGGACTTTTCTGTTTGGATGTATGGGCTGTCAATCAGATAGGACTTTTCTGTGTGGATGTATGGGCTGTCAATCAGATAGGACTTTTCTGTGTGGATGTATGGGCTGTCAATCAGATAGGACTTTTCTGTTTGGATGTATGGGCTGTCAATCAGATAGGACTTTTCTGTTTGGATGTATGGGCTGTCAATCAGATAGGACTTTTCTGTTTGGATGTATGGGCTGTCAATCAGATAGGACTTTTCTGTGTGGATGTATGGGCTGTCAATCAGATAGGACTTTTCTGTGTGGATGTATGGGCTGTCAATCAGATAGGACTTTTCTGTTTGGATGTATGGGCTGTCAATCAGATAGGACTTTTCTGTTTGGATGTATGGGCTGTCAATCAGATAGGACTTTTCTGTGTGGATGTATGGGCTGTCAATCAGATAGGACTTTTCTGTTTGGATGTATGGGCTGTCAATCAGATAGGACTTTTCTGTTTGGATGTATGGGCTGTCAATCAGATAGGACTTTTCTGTTTGGATGTATGGGCTGTCAATCAGATAGGACTTTTCTGTTTGGATGTATGGGCTGTCAATCAGATAGGCCTTTTCTGTTTGGATGTATGGGCTGTCAATCAGATAGGACTTTTCTGTTTGGATGTATGGGCTGTCAATCAGATAGGACTTTTCTGTGTGGATGTATGGGCTGTCAATCAGATAGGACTTTTCTGTTTGGATGTATGGGCTGTCAATCAGATAGGACTTTTCTGTTTGGATGTATGGGCTGTCAATCAGATAGGACTTTTCTGTTTGGATGTATGGGCTGTCAATCAGATAGGACTTTTCTGTTTGGATGTATGGGCTGTCAATCAGATAGGACTTTTCTGTTGTGATGTATGGGCTGTCAACCAGATAGGACTTTTCTGTTTGGATGTATGGGCTGTCAATCAGATAGGACTTTTCTGTGTGGATGTATGGGCTGTCAATCAGATAGGACTTTTCTGTGTGGATGTATGGGCTGTCAATCAGATAGGACTTTTCTGTGTGGATGTATGGGCTGTCAATCAGATAGGACTTTTCTGTGTGGATGTATGGGCTGTCAATCAGATAGGACTTTTCTGTTTGGATGTATGGGCTGTCAATCAGATAGGACTTTTCTGTTTGGATGTATGGGCTGTCAATCAGATAGGACTTTTCTGTTTGGATGTATGGGCTGTCAATCAGATAGGACTTTTCTGTTTGGATGTATGGGCTGTCAATCAGATAGGACTTTTCTGTGTGGATGTATGGGCTGTCAATCAGATAGGACTTTTCTGTTTGGATGTATGGGCTGTCAATCAGATAGGACTTTTCTGTGTGGATGTATGGGCTGTCAATCAGATAGGACTTTTCTGTGTGGATGTATGGGCTGTCAATCAGATGTCAATATAAAAATTATATTATTAAGCATTGGAACACACGTTTTATTTCACTTTTAATATGTCCATTCATTTCACATCATAATATTAATCTCATATGGGGCCATACAGAGCCTCTGTGTGTCGCCAGGCAGACTACAGATGGACAGAGAGACTCTTCTGGCATAAAGAAAGGTCCATAACAAAGTCAATTCTCTCCTGATTTGTCTCACAAAACAAAAAGAAGCCATTTCAGTATGAACATCTTGGAAACAGTGTGTGCCTTGTGGTGATTGGGTCCAGTATTTAGTTCAGTGACCATGGAGTCCAACCTGCTCCCTGTCTCCTAATAATGAATAGACTCCAACCTGCTCCCTGTCTCCTAATAATGAATAGACTCCAACCTGCTCCCTGTCTCCTAATAATGAATAGACTCCAACCTGCTCCCTGTCTCCTAATAATGAATAGACTCCAACCTGCTCCCTGTCTCCTAATAATGAATAGACTCCAACCTGCTCCCTGTCTCCTAATAATGAATAGACTCCAACCTGCTCCCTGTCTCCTAATAATGAATAGACTCCAACCTGCTCCCTGTCTCCTAATAATGAATAGACTCCAACCTGCTCCCTGTCTCCTAATAATGAATAGACTCCAAGCTGCTCCCTGTCTCCTAATAATGAATAGACTCCAACCTGCTCCCTGTCTCCTAATAATGAATAGACTCCAACCTGCTCCCTGTCTCCTAAATGAATAGACTCCAACCTGCTCCCTGTCTCCTAAATGAATAGACTCCAACCTGCTCCCTGTCTCCTAATAATGCATAGACTCCAACCTGCTCCCTGTCTCCTAAATGAATAGACTCCAACCTGCTCCCTGTCTCCTAATAATGAATAGACTCCAACCTGCTCCCTGTCTCCTAATAATGCATAGACTCCAACCTGCTCCCTGTCTCCTAATAATGAATAGACTCCAACCTGCTCCCTGTCTCCTAATAATGAATAGACTCCAACCTGCTCCCTGTCTCCTAATAATGAATAGACTCCAACCTGCTCCCTGTCTCCTAAATGAATAGACTCCAACCTGCTCCCTGTCTCCTAAATGAATAGACTCCAACCTGCTCCCTGTCTCCTAATAATGCATAGACTCCAACCTGCTCCCTGTCTCCTAATAATGAATAGACTCCAACCTGCTCCCTGTCTCCTAATAATGAATAGACTCCAACCTGCTCCCTGTCTCCTAATAATGAATAGACTCCAACCTGCTCCCTGTCTCCTAATAATGAATAGACTCCAACCTGCTCCCTGTCTCCTAATAATGAATAGACTCCAACCTGCTCCCTGTCTCCTAATAATGAATAGACTCCAACCTGCTCCCTGTCTCCTAATAATGAATAGACTCCAACCTGCTCCCTGTCTCCTAATAATGAATAGACTCCAACCTGCTCCCTGTCTCCTAAACGAATAGACTCCAACCTGCTCCCTGTCTCCTAATAATGAATAGACTCCAACCTGCTCCCTGTCTCCTAATAATGAATAGACTCCAACCTGCTCCCTGTCTCCTAATAATGAATAGACTCCAACCTGCTCCCTGTCTCCTAATAATGAATAGACTCCAACCTGCTCCCTGTCTCCTAATAATGTGTCTGGCTGTCTGCCCACTTCACGCAGATACGGGGAAGTAAAGCAAAGTTGGCACCTCTTGCTATTGGCCTCTTGGGTCAAGGCCAGAAAGTATTGTTTTCCACTCAGAAGGGGCATATCTTCCAGGTATGATGATGATATCAGGTGCATACCCTCTATAAGCAAAGGGGGCGCACCAACCCCTTTTTATAGTCATTTTATTGTATCCTGGTTTTAGCAGCTCCTATTTGTCTGATTCTAGTGACCTTTTAAGTTTAACCTCTGGCATCATTGAGAGAGTGTTGCTTGGTGATTTAAACCTGTATCTCAATCAATGTTGCTCTGAATGTCCTCAGAGTGGAGGAGCTTAGGGAGAGAAAAGGGTGATTTTGCACTAATTTGTCTAAAAGCTCCACATTTTGTCGCCCAGGGCTGCTCTAATGATTTAGCTAGAGCGCCCGAGGCCGGTGACCTTGAGAAACTTTGCTTGGCTATATAGAAGTGTCTATTTGTACGTCTCTAAATGTTTTGATGAATTGAACAAGGTGGACCCGCTTGTAAACAAGTGTAATGCTTTATTGGGTCGTCCACTCACAGTTAACAGTCTTTGTACTTGAGTTGTGCTTGAAATGTACTGAATTCTGCAAACTACTAATAAATATTTAAATCAATCAATCAATCAATCAATCAAAAACAGCAGCTGAAAGCTGGAGTACCATTAACAACCTATATAAGAAAAACATTTCTAAATGTCATTCTGCTTTCAGTAGCATGCGACGTGTCAAACTAGGGGGGGTTCATGATTCTGAATGCATTCCAAGCATTAGTTTTGCACGAAAAACACTCCTTGGGCTAAATTTGGGCAAAATGTTTGACACCTAATATGGCCGTTTTTAGCCCAAGGAGATTTTTTGGTGCTAAACTAATGCTTGTAGTGGATTCAGAATCCTGTCAGAGTCCCAGATCTAAACTAATGCTTGTAGTGGATTCAGAATCCTGTCAGAGTCCCAGATCTAAACTAATGCTTGTAGTGGATTCAGAATCCTGTCAGAGTCCCAGATCTAAACTAATGCTTGTAGTGGATTCAGAATCCTGTCAGAGTCCCAGATATAAACTAATGCTTGTAGTGGATTCAGAATCCTGTCAGAGTCCCAGATCTAAACTAATGCTTGTAGTGGATTCAGAATCCTGTCAGAGTCCCAGATGGACTTTATTGAGTAGAACTCCCTTCAGTCCAGAGAGGTTCTGTTGATGTTTAATCTGCTTTTATTCACCTGTCACTTTATACCTGTTGGACTTTATCCTGATCTGACTTGGTTTGACATGTTTATTATTTTATTTACTGGACTCTGTCTTCTGGCTGCATGCTTTTTATAATGTAATCCTTAAACCATTGTGGACGGGAACCCCTTTTGGTGTTTTTACTAAGCATTATGTTACACATAAAAATAGCAGATCTACAAGCTCATAGCGCGCCACCGAGTGGCGCGCTACGAGCTTGTAGGTGTGCTATTTTAGAAAAATCGTGAAAATCCGGCACAAATCTTTGAATATATATATATTCTTTCAGAAGACTTTTTTTTTATTCCGACGTCAGGCCTATAGGGCCATTCCACCGCTGAAAGAAACTGCAATCAGTCAATAATAATAGTATTTGTATAGATAACAGCAGCACAATTTGAGTCCAGGAAGGAAGTGAGACTGCATTTTCCACCCAGGACAGTGTTTATTGTGTCCTAAACATCATTAAAATAAGTTCTGGTTGCAAAAGAGGTGAAGTGGCCCTTTAACGAAGTAGAAGTTGCTGTTGACTTTTTGACCTGCAGTCTAGTGTCCAATCACATCGTAGTATCATCACTGGGCCAGTCTAGTGTCCAATCACATCGTAGTAACATCACTGGGCCAGTCTAGTGTCCAATCACATCGTAGTAACCATCACTGGGCCAGTCTAGTGTCCAATCACATCGTAGTAACATCACTGGGCCAGTCTAGTGTCCAATCACATCGTAGTAACCATCACTGGGCCAGTCTAGTGTCCAATCACATCGTAGTAACCATCACTGGGCCAGTCTAGTGTCCAATCACATCGTAGTAACCATCACTGGGCCAGTCTAGTGTCCAATCACATCGTAGTAACCATCACTGGGCCAGTCTAGTGTCCAATCACATCGTAGTAACCATCACTGGGCCAGTCTAGTGTCCAATCACATCGTAGTAACCATCACTGGGCCAGTCTAGTGTCCAATCACATCGTAGTAACCATCACTGGGCCAGTCTAGTGTCCAATCACATCGTAGTAACCATCACTGGGCCAGTCTAGTGTCCAATCACATCGTAGTAACCATCACTGAGCCAGTCGTGTCCAATCACATCGTAGTAACATCACTGAGCCAGTCTAGTGTCCAATCACATCGTAGTAACATCACTGAGCCAGTCTAGTGTCCAATCACATCGTAGTAACATCACTGGGCCAGTCTAGTGTCCAATCACATCGTAGTAACATCACTGGGCCAGTCTAGTGTCCAATCACATCGTAGTAACCATCACTGGGCCAGTCTAGTGTCCAATCACATCGTAGTATAATCACTGGGCCAGTCTAGTGTCCAATCACATCGTAGTAACCATCACTGGGCCAGTCTAGTGTCCAATCACATCGTAGTAACCATCACTGGGCCAGTCTAGTGTCCAATCACATCGTAGTAACCATCACTGGGCCAGTCTAGTGTCCAATCACATCGTAGTAACCATCACTGGGCCAGTCTAGTGTCCAATCACATCGTAGTAACCATCACTGGGCCAGTCTAGTGTCCAATCACATCGTAGTAACCATCACTGGGCCAGTCTAGTGTCCAATCACATCGTAGTAACCATCACTGGGCCAGTCTAGTGTCCAATCACATCGTAGTAACATCACTGGGCCAGTCTAGTGTCCAATCACATCGTAGTATCATCACTGGGCCAGTCTAGTGTCCAATCACATCGTAGTATCATCACTGGGCCAGTCTAGTGTCCAATCACATCGTAGTATCATCACTGGGCCAGTCTAGTGTCCAATCACATCGTAGTATCATCACTGGGCCAGTCTAGTGTCCAATCACATCGTAGTAACATCACTGGGCCAGTCTAGTGTCCAATCACATCGTAGTATCATCACTGGGCCAGTCTAGTGTCCAATCACATCGTAGTATCATCACTGGGCCAGTCTAGTGTCCAATCACATCGTAGTAATATCACTGGGCCAGTCTAGTGTCCAATCACATCGTAGTAACATCACTGGGCCAGTCTAGTGTCCAATCACATCGTAGTATCATCACTGGGCCAGTCTAGTGTCCAATCACATCGTAGTAACATCACTGGGCCAGTCTAGTGTCCAATCACATCGTAGTATCATCACTGGGCCAGTCTAGTGTCCAATCACATCGTAGTAACATCACTGGGCCGTCATGTGTCCCTGGAAAATAGTGGAAAATAGCAGATCTACAAGCTCACAATGTGTTGCGATACTACGTGTACTGAGCTTGTGGATCTGCTATTTTCATGACTTTTTTGTAATTAATGGATACGAGGTTAGAACAACAAGACAGGCTTGTTAACAAGTGTGTGTGCGTGCGTGCGTGCGTGCGTGCGTGCGTGCGTGCGTGCGTGCGTGCGTGCGTGCGTGCGTGCATCTTTAAATGGGGTAGGCAAAAATAAGCTTCTTAGCTTCAGCCTATAACTTTTGGACCTTAAATTCTTTATTTCTTTGAAAATTGCCTTATGTACTGTACTGTACTACATGTACTAGTCTGTACTACATGTACTAGTCTGTACTACATGTACTAGTCTGTACTACATGTACTAGTCTGTACTACATGTTTATTATGTACTAGTCTGTACTACATGTTACTAGTCTGTACTACATGTTATGTACTAGTCTGTACTACATGTTATGTACTAGTCTGTACTACATGTTTATTATGTACTAGTCTGTACTACATGTTACTAGTCTGTACTACATGTTGTACTAGTCTGTACTACATGTTATGTACTAGTCTGTACTACATGTTTATTATGTACTAGTCTGTACTACATGTTGTACTAGTCTGTACTACATGTTATGTACTAGTCTGTACTACATGTTTATTATTTACTAGTCTGTACTACATGTTACTAGTCTGTACTACATGTTGTACTAGTCTGTACTACATGTTTGTATTATGTACTAGTCTGTACTACATGTTACTAGTCTGTACTACATGTTACTAGTCTGTACTACATGTTGTACTAGTCTGTACTACATGTTTGTCTTATGTACTAGTCTGTACTACATGTTACTAGTCTGTACTACATGTTACTAGTCTGTACTACATGTTTGTCTTATGTACTAGTCTGTACTACATGTTACTAGTCTGTACTACATGTTACTAGTCTGTACTACATGTTTGTCTTATGTACTAGTCTGTACTACATGTTACTAGTCTGTACTACATGTTAATAGTATGTACTACATGTTACTAGTCTGTACTACATGTTAATAGTCTGTACTACATGTTGTACTAGTCTGTACTACATGTTACTAGTCTGTACTACATGTTGTACTAGTCTGTACTACATGTTTGTCTTATGTACTAGTCTGTACTACATGTTTGTCACAAGGACCGAAATAAACTAACCTAACAACAAACCTATAATAACAGCAGATTATTGTAACTTACTGTATGTTAATGTTTTACAGTTCAACCAACAGCTGTAGACAGGATGGCCAGTGGAACCTCAGCTTCCATCACTGGTGAGTTCTATCAACCCTTTAGAACTGGGAAAGGATCTGTGTGGTTTTAGAGTTCAGCTAAACGTATATATAGGCCTATATATACTGGATCGCAATGTTTTATCAGAAAACTCTTAGGATTTAGAACAGAGGTTCTAGTATAGCAGATCTATAGCATAGCAGATCTATAGCATAGCAGATCTATAGCATAGCAGATCTATAGGATAGCATATCTATAGCATAGCAGATCTATAGCATAGCATATCTATAGGATAGCATATCTATAGCATAGCATATCTATAGGATAGCAGATCTATAGCATAGCATATCTATAGCATAGCATATCTATAGCATTGCAGATCTATAGCATAGCAGATCTACAAGCTCACAGCATGTCATTTTGTGCCACGCCTCAGTGTTGAGTGTTTGAAAAATGTGGAATAATAAAAATGTGGAATATTTTAACACAAATCCTCTCTTCTGGGGGTCCCTGGAAAGATATTTTCCGATATGGAGCAGGGGGGGGGGGGGGGGGGGGGGGGGGGGTCTGCAGCAAATACATATTCATTCTGGGTGTCCTTGACTTGAAAACGTTTGAGAACTACTGATTTAGAAGGCATTTGTAGAATCGGCCTCAGGTCTAAATCAGATGAAACCAACAAACTGATAATGGTTTAGTCACATCTGTGATTTTTATCAATATTATGTTTATTTCTCCAACCAGGGAAGAACCGCGAGCCGTCAGAACTGAGCATTGTTCTGATCGGGGGAAGACCCAGTGCAAAGAGTTCAGTAGGAAACCTCATCCTGGGCAGAGATGGTTTTAAAACAAACACAACTAAGAGTGTCATGAGACAAGAGTTAGTGTCAGGGAGACAGGTCAGTGTGGTCGACACTCCAGGATGGAGGGCTAATCATCCCCTAGATCTGACCCCAAAACTGACCCAGTTAGAAATCCAACATAGTGTGAGTCTGTGTCCTCCAGGACCACATGCCTTCGTCCTAGTGATGCCATTGGACGTCCCATATGTAGGAACAGATCTGTCAGCAGAGGAGCATGTGAGTCTTCTCCTCAGTGACCGAGTGTGGAAACGCGCTATTATGGTGTTCACTGTAGCTGATAAAACCAACATGAGACCTGATCTCATTAGATCTGACCCTGACTTAAGATATCTCACTGAGAAATGTGAAGGTCGCTTCCATGTTCTTAACATCAGTGACAGAGGAGATGGTAGTCAGGTCACACAGCTGATGGAGAAGATAGATCAGATGGTGAAGAGTAGTGGTGGTCACTATGAGACAGAAGAACACGTCTCAGAGGAACTGAAGGAGAAGGAGAGAACTATCAGCAGAAGAGCAGAACAAAGGAGGACAGACTCTCTGAAACGAACCACTGGACTTCCAAAAGATACTGGTACACACACACACACACACACACACACACACACACACACACACACACACACACACACACACACACACACACACACACACACACACACACACACACACACACACACACACACACACACACACACACACACACACACACACACACACACACACACACACAATTAAATCAATCTGTGTACATGTTTACATCAATTTGTATGTTTCACTTTCAATCAATCTGTATATGTATCTGTAATGTCTGTCTACGTGCAGGGCTGCAGCCTGCAGGCTGCCAGAAATGACTTTGGACAGATGGAAAAAACTTTAGTTAAACTTGCAGAGTGACAGATTACTTTACCTGGGTTACATCTTCTGATAGTGCTGACATGACATAATAATCCCATCTAGTGTTTCATTAGGAACGTGACAAAATAGGCTACAGCTGAGCTTGATTGATTGATTGATTGATTGATTAATGTATTTATTAACAGTTTGCAGAATTACAGTACATTTCAAGCACAACTCAACTGTGAGTGGACGATCCAATAAAGCATTACACTTGTTTACAAGAGGGTCCACCTTGTTCAATTCATCATAACATTTAGAGACGTATATACACTTCTATATAGCCAAAAAACAGGAAATCATCATCATAAAGGAGGTAAAAAGGGAAAAGAAAACATATACAGTGAGGGGGAAAAGGGGTGGGTGGGAGATTCAGATGCATGAACACAGTAAGACACACGTTGAAACAAGGCTGTAGTAAAGATACCAAGGAGTGGACAGTGATGTCACGGAAGTAGTATGGACTTGTATGGACTAGTATGGTATTATTTCTTCATGGGCCCCTTGGGGGGCTGGGTCCCGGTGCATTGCACCGGTTGCACCGTCGATATATTTGCCACTGCACGCACGCATGTGCGCGCGCGCAGACACACACACACACACACACACACACGCACGCACGCAACTAATATGGGCATGTCATTACCGTATATTACACTGTAGTTGAACATTTCCAAACAGATCTTCAAGCTCACAACATATTGTGTTAATTGTGAGCTTGTAGATCTGCTATTGTTTTGCTATTTGTTTTGCGATGAATTGTGAAATAATGATATGTCTCCAGTTTTTAAATAAGAAGCTGTCAAAGTGAAAGTAAACAATGTTTTCTCTGACAGGACTGACTGACCTCAGGATTCTGCTGCTGGGAGAGGAGGACTCTGGGAAGAGATCAGCAGGAAACACCATTCTAGGAGGAAGGGGTTTCAAAGTTAATCAGGCAGGTCAAAGGTCAGCACAGTGTGAGGTGAGACAGGGTAGCGTAGCAGGGAGACATGTGACAGTGGTGGAGTCACCAGGCTGGTACTACAACCGTCCACTACAGGACACCTCAGAGATGGACAAACTGGAGATCCAGGACAGTGTGTCTCTCTGTCCTCCTGGACCACATGCTGTTCTTCTGACCGTTCCTCTTCATGATGCATTCACCAAAGCACAGAGAGTAGCAGTAGAGGAACACATGACCCTTCTGTCACAGAGCGCGTGGAGTCATGCTATAGTCCTGTTCACCTATGGAGACCGTCTGGGAGACAGAAGCATCGAGCAGCACATCGAGGCTGAAGGAGAAGACCTCCGCTGGCTTGTTGACAAATGTGGGAACAGGTACCATGTCTTCAACAATCAGAAGACAGATGACACTCAGGTCACAGAGCTGCTGCAGAAGATGGAGGAGATGGTGGCAGGAAACAAAGGTGGACACTATGAAGATGGTGGAGATGTTTCAGAGACAACGTCAGAGAGGAAGAAGATCAGAGAGGAACATGTCCACACATTGATGACCAAGACACAGAGACAAAGAACTGCTCTGAAAGCTCTGTTTGAAGGTGATGTTTATCTGTGTGTGTTTATCTGTGTGTGTGTGTGTGTGTGTGTGTGTGTGTGTGTGCGCGCGTGCGTGCGTGCGTGCGTGCGTGCGTGCGTGCGTGCGTACGTACATGCGTGCGTGCGTGAATCCCACATATTAATAGAAAAGATAATGTGTAAATAAACAAACAAAAACATTAGTTTAAACAGCATTGATGTCACGGTCTCACATCATCTACCAAAACACAGAATACAGTCGACTGGCCTCAAGTAGCCGACCTGCTGCTATATTATTATATCACAACACAATGTTATATCATTGATCCTGGTGACGCACGGTAAGAGATTCACCGTCGGGAAAACTTGGGATTCCCTTCTAACGTACCAGTGGGACATGTCCCGCGTACCAGTGGGACATGTCCCGAGTACCAGTGGGACATGTCCCGAGTACCAGTGGGACATGTCCCGAGTACCAGTGGGACATGTCCCGCGTAACAGTGGGACATGTCCCGCGTACCAGTGGGACATGTCCCGAGTACCAGTGGGACCATGTCCCGAGTACCAGTGGGACCATGTCCCGAGTACCAGTGGGACCATGTCCCGAGTACCAGTGGGACATGTCCCGCGTAACAGTGGGACATGTCCCGCGTACCAGTGGGACATGTCCCGAGTACCAGTGGGACCTGTCCCGAGTACCAGTGGGACATGTCCCGAGTACCAGTGGGACATGTCCCGCGTACCAGTGGGACCATGTCCCGAGTACCAGTGGGACATGTCCCGCGTACCAGTGGGACCATGTCCCGCGTACCAGTGGGACATGTCCCGCGTACCAGTGGGACATGTCCCGCGTACCAGTGGGACATGTCCCGAGTACCAGTGGGACATGTCCCGAGTACCAGTGGGACATGTCCCGAGTACCAGTGGGACATGTCCCGAGTACCAGTGGGACATGTCCCGAGTACCAGTGGGACATGTCCCGCGTACCAGTGGGACATGTCCCGCGTACCATTGGGACATGTCCCGCGTACCAGTGGGACATGTCCCGCGTACCAGTGGGACATGTCCCGCGTACCAGTGGGACATGTCCCGCGTACCAGTGGTTGGGAACCTCTGCATGCATAAAGCATCAATAATGTGTGTGTGTGTGTGTGTGTGTGTGTGTGTGTGTGTGTGTGTGTGTGTGTGTGTGTGTGTGTGTGTGTGTGTGTGCGTGCGTGCGTCAGGAGAACATCAGAGTCTACCAGAGGTGAAGGTGATGCTGGTTGGTGGAGAACAGTATCAGAGAAGCAGAGCTGGAGATCTCATACTGCAGAAGTCTGTGTTTAAACCAACTATATGAATGTGATGTTATAATTATAATGAATGACTTCACTCTAAGTTAATAAACAGTAAAGAGATCAAATATGTTTTCTGAAGATAATGTAACAGTATATAATATAATATTATACTATACTATACTATACTATACTATACATATATATATATATATATATATATATATATATATATATATATATATATATATATATATATATATATATATATCTGCTGTCATGAATGTCTATTGATCATGTGTTCAGTGAAGTGTCACTGATCAATACACAGAAATGTGTCATTTTAGATTTGTGCGTCGGCTATTCAAAAATAGCAGATCTACAAGCTCATAGCGCGGCACAATGAGCTTGTAGGTCTGCTATTTTTTTTTTAAATTGCAAAAATGCGGCGCAAATCTTTGAAAATAAATTCTTTCAGAGCTTCTGGGGGGGGGGGTCCCTGGAACAACATATTTTGAGATGGGGGTTGGCGGCCAATTACATATAATTTGTGGGGTCCTTGACATTAAATGTTGAGCTGATTACCGCTGAAGACATTTTTTTTGTTAATAAACTGCTCTGAACATCCTGTGGAGAAGATAGAATGTCAAATTAACAGCTTTCAAACACAGAGTTTAAACTTTTAGAGATTTGTTCGTTTCAGAATTCAGATTAATGCACAATATTAATCCCATATTAATGTCACTGTTAGACAAAGTAAATGAGAATAATATATTCAGTGAGTTAATATCTGGTAAGATTTAAGAGCAACTCCAGTGAGGACAGAATAGAGTGAATGTTTTGATTATTATTATTATTATAACATACAGTAAACTTCATATTCCAGGAGTTTAAAACCCAGACTAAACTGACAGAATGTGTCAGACAACAGAGACGAGTTGCTGGAAGAAAAGTGAGTGTGGTGAACTGTCCAGACTGGTCGACTACACCTCCATCACAGAAGACCAAAGACGTCCTTCTACACGGTGTGACTCTGTGTTCTCCTGGACCCCACGCTGTCCTGGTGAATGTTCCTGTCTGGTCCAGTTTCTGTGAAGCTGACAGGAGATCAGTGGAGGAACACATGGAGCTGCTGGGGGACAGAGTCTGGAGACGCGCTCTGGTTCTGTTCACACGGGGATACTGGCTGGGAGGGAGACGTGTTGAGGAGTACATCGAGGCTGAAGGAGAACCTCTGAGGAGGATCCTGGAGAAATGTGGCTGCAGGTACCATGTTCTAAACTCCTCCAACTGGGACATTTCAGTCACAGAAGTCACAGAGCTGATGGAGAAAATAGAAGACATGGTGATGAGGGACAGAGGACACTTTGAACAGATGACACTCATTAAAAGACTGAGAGGAAGAACAGAAGAACAATGGAAGAAGAGAGAGCAGGAGATGATAGAGAGGATGAGGAGGTCTGTGACGACGGAGCCAGAAGAACCAACCCTGCCAGCTGTCAGGAGAAGGAACAGCATGGATCACCTTCCTCCGAGTAGTGAGTATCAATATCCTGTCTGCAGCATATTGGCATTGATCCTGTGTGTGCTTGCATGTGTGCACGCGCGTGCGTTCATGCGTGCGGCCGTGCGCATGCGTGCATGTGTGTGTGCGTGTGATGACCTTTTGGGTGTAAGAGGTCAAGAGGAACAGTGTCATGTAGGTTTTCACATCCAGTTGTTTTTAATTTGTTGTCAGTGTAAATGTGTTGCTGTCTGTTGTCTTGTGTTCCAGTGAGTGTGTTTATATTGTCAGTGTAAATGTGTTGCTGTCTGTTGTCTTGTGTTCCAGTGAGTGTGTTTATATTGTCAGTGTAAATGTGTTGCTGTCTGTTGTCTTGTGTTCCAGATGACTTTAATCACAAATATTTAAGTTCTCATTTCGTTACTTTATGTTTCATTGTATTTCCAGTCTGTGGTGACGGGGCTAGAAGAATCAACCCTGCCAGCTGTCAGGAGAAGGAACAGCAAAGGGCACCTTCCTCCGAGTAGTGAGTATCAATATCCTGTTTACATCATGATGTCATCACTGTCAGATGGAAACCTGTACTGTATGTCCAATAATGTTACTTTTCAGGAAATAAAAAGAGGCTGTGTTTCAATGGGTAGTAATTATTTAGTCACAGCTGTTGTTAATACTTTGTATTGGTTCAATAGTTATAAAACACACAGCCAGACTACTATGGCATTCATTTAGGAAAAATGAATCAATGATTATGTAATCGTGCCCGTGTGTGTGTGCGCGCATGGGTATGTGCATGTGCATAATATATATGTATGTGTGTGCATGTGTATACAATTACTGAACTTTTGTAGTGAACTTTTGCGTGGAAGTTGAGGTCATGGTCAAAATGACATCATGGTTCATGTCGTCAGCTTAAATGTGTTGCTGTCTGTTGTCTTGTGTTCCAGTCAGTGTGTTTATATTGTCAGTGTAAATGTGTTGCTGTCTGTTGTCTTGTGTTCCAGTGAGTGTGCTTATATTGTCAGTGTAAATGTGTTGCTGTCTGTTGTCTTGTGTTCCAGTCAGTGTGTTTATATTGTCAGTGTAAATGTGTTGCTGTCTGTTGTCTTGTGTTCCAGTGAGTGGAGGAACTCGCTCTTCAGGATTTGACACCATGAGTGTCGTTTCAAGCCAGGCAGAGACTGATGTAAGTGTTTCCATTGTGGTCTATGTATTACATTAATCAACATAGCATAACACTTTGTTGATAACTAAGAGCTTTGGTTACAAATGAAATTGATCATATTTTTCCATTGTTGTTTTTATATAGGAAGATAAATCAGATTTAAGTACTGATGATTGATATACCATCTATCTGATATATACTTGCGCTTTTTCACTGATTACAATGTTCCCTCTCTTTCCTGTTGATATTGTGACAAGGAGACACGACAGAAGACTCTGTTTGAGAGACTGACAGGAGTTAAAACTCTAACAGCAGAAGAATGGAAGAAGAGAGAGGAGGAGCTGATCGAGACGATGTTGACGTTTGTGATGACGGAGCCACAAGAACCAAGTAGTGAGTCTTACTGTTGTCCTCTTATGTGGACACACATTACTTACTAAAATGTGTGTTCATGCATTTCATAAAATAACAAGATTATATTCATTTTCATTAAAGAATGATTAGTAGGCTGCTCTGAGATGAACATTTAGGGTGACCAGATGTCCCCCGGCCGTTGCGTGGAGTCCCTCATTTCCAAGACTTTTCAGGAGTCCCACAAACTGAGACCCTGTCCCACATTGTGACTGGCAGGCATCAGTGTTCAAACTGAGACCCTGTCCCAGATTGTGACTGACAGGCATCAGTGTTCAAACTGAGACCCTGTCCCACATTGTGACTGGCAGGCATCAGTGTTCAAACTGAGACCCTGTCCCACATTGTGACTGACAGGCATCAGTGTTCAAACTGAGACCCTGTCCCACATTGTGACTGACAGGCATCAGTGTTCAAACTGAGACCCTGTCCCACATTGTGACTGACAGGCATCAGGGTTCAAACTGAGACCCTGTCCCACATTGTGACTGGCAGGCATCAGTGTTCAAACTGAGACCCTGTCCCACATTGTGACTGGCAGGCATCAGTGTTCAAACTGAGACCCTGTCCCAGATTGTGACTGACAGGCATCAGTGTTCAAACTGAGACCCTGTCCCACATTGTGACTGACAGGCATCAGTGTTCAAACTGAGACCCTGTCCCAGTGTGACTGACAGGCATCAGTGTTCAAACTGAGACCCTGTCCCACATTGTGACATGGAAGGCATCAGTGTTCAAACTGAGACCCTGTCCCACATTGTGACATGGAAGGCATCAGTGTTCAAACTGAGACCCTGTCCCACATTGTGACTGGCAGGCATCAGTGTTCAAACTGAGACCCTGTCCCACATTGTGACATGAAAGGCATCAGTGTTCAAACTGAGACCCTGTCCCACAGTGTGACTGACAGGCATCAGTGTTCAAATGCCATAATTAATAGTCAGTCCTCTAATAGTTGGCTTTCTGTTGTAAAGCTCTCTCGTTGTCTCTTTTCCAGCAAGATGTGTTTTTAAGCCTGTTATAATAGGCTGACATGAGGAATATCCCCTAGGCTACAGTAGGCCTACCAGTAAGTCAGTCATACCACCCATGACCAAAATTAGCATTTAAAACAATATGTGAGATGCTAATTGTAAATGTGTGGTGTGCTGTGTTGTCTTGTGTTGCAGTGACAGTGTTTTTATTCTAATTGTAAATGTGTGGTGTGTTTGTTGTCTTGTGTTGCAGTGAGTGGTGACACAGCTTCTGCCAAGGTCTCCGCTTGGCTGAACAGACATCCTGGACCAATAGCGCCCTCTTCAGGACATGACGCCATGAGCAGCTCTGCTCCCAGCCAGGCAGACACTGAAGATGTGAGAGATGAAGATGTTTCATAGATGAAAACTTTATTAGGCTTGAGTTATACTTTGTTGCACACACCGGTGTCACGCGGATGAATAGCAGATCTACAAGCTCACAACTAGTAGTGATGAGCATTGTTGTTCTTTTCACTGAATCATTCAGATCAGATCACTAAAACGTTACTTGAGTTGTACAGATCTACATTTGTATTATTGTATTAATATGAACATATTTCTACATTGGTTGATCAGTTTAGGTTCATGTTTATTTGTCTTGATTCATTTGTTGTATTTAAATGTATTTTACCATGTAAGTTGTTGTATGGTAAATAATTCAGGTTTAAGTACAGAAGGAAATGCCTCTAAACTAAACTAAACTAAACTAGGGCCTGACCAATATATATCGTCCAGCTGACATATCAGGCTGATATTTGCATATTTCAGTCATATTGACATAATTGTCCCTTTCTTTAAATCTCTATTGGTCAATAAATTTAAACCCACACCAGTCGGGCTGTGGACATTACAATGCATGCATTTACAACCGTGAGCTTTCATTGAAGAGAACATGATTGTATAATTATTATTATTATTGTTCAAGCTCAAGTTTATCATGTCATGTTTTATGTTGTCTGTAGCATCCATCCTGTATATTAATGTTTAATGTTGTCTGTAGCATCCATCCTGTATATTAATGTTTTATGTTGTCTGTAGCATCCATCCTGTATATTAATGTTTAATGTTGTCTGTAGCATCCATCCTGTATATTAATGTTTAATGTTGTCTGTAGCATCCAGCCTGTATATTAATGTAAACTGTTCTGTTTCATCTATCAGAGAATAAATCACTTATTTTATGTAAGAGACAATACTGGAAATGATGTTCTCTTTTACTAAACTATACCAAAACTTGGTATAGACTATCTATACCAATGATTAATAATGATTAATAGACACACAGATTTGTTCAGTTATAAATTATATACATTATAAAATGATTATTATTATGATTATTATTAGGTGTAAATGTGTCTGTTTTCATCAGGGAACATTATTAATTGGACACAAACAAGTCAACAGGTCAAATTAGCTTCAGATGGACAACATTCAACCTCATCCACGTTTAAACATGTTTTACTGCAACATTAACACCACAGTATAATTAATTATTACTGTAAATTACTTTAAGGGACTTACCGTAAATACCTTGATGTCATATTCAACCATATAGGCCTAATCTTGGCCATCATGTTGTTATTAAACCTCTCTGGTGTCTGACATTTTGTTTTAAAATACTACTTGTGGTCATGGGTGGAATGGCCCACTTAGTTACTGTAGTCTAGACGGGTAGGGGATATTTAGCTTCTTTTTTTTTTCTATACTTTTTATCCCACGATTTTGTAACCCATTTTTCACCCCTGTGTCAATTATCTAATGTGATCCTGGGCTCTACACACCCTCCGCCAACCTAGTCCCCATATATGGGGGACATGGGGAGAGCAACGGACTTTAACTCATGCTTCCTTCATGCCTGAGTGTCCAAGTTGCTCCTTTACACCTGACAGGGGGGAGTTTCCCTGGTTGGACGTAGCGCGTGGAAGGAACACGTTATTCCGACCAGTGCCTTTCCCCTCCATCAGGCGCCCCGGCCGGCCAGGGGGAGGCAGTTTAGAGACCAGGATTACTGCATGTTTTTTGTGAGGGTACCTACCCTAGGGGACACGGGAGAACATGCAAACATCACACACAGAAAGGCCCTTTCGCCAACCCCGCCTCGGGTATGGGCACTGATGACGCGGAGGAGGAAACACGCCGCCAGCACCCACAGCGTCCCCAGCGGGAATCAAACCCAGGACCTTCTTAGAATTTTATCTTAACAGGCTTAAAAACACTATTAGGGGACTAACTATTTTAGGGCATTTGAACACTGATGCCTGTCAGTCACACTGTGGGACAGGGTCTCAGTTTGAACACTGATGCCTGTCAGTCACAATGTGGGACAGGGTCTCAGTTTGAACACTGCTGCCTGTCAGTCACACTGTGGGACAGGGTCTCAGTTTGAACACTGATGCCTGTCAGTCACATTGTGGGACAGGGTCTCAGTTTGAACACTGCTGCCTGTCAGTCACACTGTGGGACAGGGTCTCAATTTGAACACTGCTGCCTGTCAGTCACACTGTGGGACAGGGTCTCAATTTGAACACTGCTGCCTGCCATGTCACAATGTGGGACAGGGTCTCAATTAGAACAATTATGCCTGCCAGTCACAATGTGGGACAGGGTCTCAGTTTGTGGGACGCTTGAAAAGTCTTGGAAAACTAAGACATGTCCTCTCCATTATAGTTTGCTAGTTTTCCTACTAGGAAACCTCACCCATATCACCACTGTAACATCCTTCAGGAGGTACAGTTTCTGGAGTTTTGCCAATTTTAAAGTTTTTAAACAGGCTAGTTCTAAATTAATATACAAGACCCTACATCAGGGGTGGGCAACTTTGACTATGGAGAGGGCCACTATATTTCCACACTCACTCCAGAGGGCCACTATAGGTCCACACTCACTCCAGAGGGCCGCTATAGTTCCACACTCACTCCAGAGGGGCCACAGTGCATATAATTACTGTTGTAGCAAAGAATAGCCGATCAGCTCAAAACAAGTCGCAGCGATGCGTTTTGAGCTTGTAGATCAGCTATTTTTGCTATCATTTGTATTGAAATCCTGAATAATGTTTTTGCTCTTTTTCAATTGGAATCCTGAAAAGTATTTTTTTAAATTTCATTTCAAATGTCTTTAATTATAGTTAAACTAAATACAAATACATTGGACATAAGACAAAGACAATTACATTTTAATACTACTCATTAAGCTACTAATTTAGACTGAAGTAATCAGTCCGCCGGGCCGCCAGTTGCCCATGTATGCCCTACATGGTCTGTGTCCGCCTCCCCTGAGGGAATTCAGAAAAAGGAAGACCTTAATAAATATTCTCTGCTGGTTAGTTTGTTGGATGTGAGCTGATCCCCAAGTTTCTCCGGTCAGAGAGAGTATAGGTGACACCAAGGTATATTTCAACAGAAAGTAGTTTATTGTCTTCAGTGAGCCATGGTTTCTACAAGCAATAAGAAATGGAAGGCATTAGCAACCCAAACATAATTATGAACAGGCATGTATAGCAACCCAAACATAATTATGAACAGGCATGTATAGCAACCCAAACATAATTATGAACAGGCATGTATAGCAACCCAAACATAATTATGAACAGGCATGTATAGCAACCCAAACCATATACCGTACAAGAAATAGAACATAATGGATAACGGTAGCTATAATGGTGTATAGAGCGTCGCAGTCCCGCCCCCTACCATGGACCAGGAAATGAATCCCAATGCATTTTTCCCATAGACATTTCTTAAAGTATTTATTTAAAGACGGTTACGCCGCGGACAAAGCCAACTTGAGTCGTGACAACTCATGACAACACAAACAATATTTTGGACCAAACAAATAATTACAAAGAAGAAAAACAACAAAAAAAGGGTTGTAACCTGCCGTTTTTTTCTTCTTTCTAATTATTTCTTCGGCCCCAAAAATTGTGTTTGTTGTCATGATTTGTCACGACTCGAGTTGGCTTTGTCCGCAGCGTAAACGTCTTTAAATAAATACTTTCTGAAATGTCTATGAGGAAAATGAACGGAGAATCATTTCCTGGTCCATGGTAAGGGGCGGGACTGCGACGCTCTATAGGCAAAGCAAGCCAACTATGCAACTGGCCAACAGAGTAAACAAGGCCAGATTAGCACTAGGGCATTTAACACTAGACCATGTGAAACAATAGACAATATGGAATGACAATTACATAGCATTGACAGTGCATTCAAGTCAATACAGAGACAGGGGAACAAGGGCTTACGTTTGTCGTGGACGCACGGCTGCAGAGAAGTGTGTGGTGTACTCAGTGTCCTCAGTGAGAGGCGGTTCTGCATGTTGCCTGTGTGAAGGCTGGAGAATGAGTGATGGCTTATGTAGGTCACACCTAAACTGTGATTGGGCAGTGAGTTGAGTGGTGATTATGGAAAGCACCTGTCATTGTGGATGCAGGGAATGGGAAATGTCCACCAGAGGCTGCCATTCTGACAGCATGGATATAATTCACAACAACCTGATAGAGGAACCACTTTGGGTAAAACATCCTCTCAGTTCAGGGCTGTTCAATCTAGAATGATCTACCTTTCACCTAGCCGCTACTTTCTGTCAAGAAATTATCTGCTGGTGATTCTTTTTCTAAGTGTTGGAGTTTGGAAACACTCGTTTTTATTAACGGGTCGTGCTGCTGCCTCCTGCATTATGTGCAAATGTGAAACAGGTGGTACGCAGGGCCGTTCAGTGACTTCAACGAGTGCTTCCAAACTCCAACACTTAGAAAAAGAATCACCTACAGAGAGAAAGTAGCTCATAACATGTCTACGGTGGATTTTTATGAAACAAACGCTTGACAGATTGAAAGCTTCAAGCTTGGCCTAGAGCTGCAATGTTGGTGAGTTTAATGTTGTTTAATACAAGCAGATCGCAAAAGCAAATTGGATGAATGGGGAGTCAATGGAGGGTATTGCAACTATAGATTCATCCCATTATAAAAATAATCTAGAGTTGCAAATTGCTACCTTTGACCATAAGGGATTTCATTTCATCCTTTAAAGGACAACTTTAGTTTTTTTCAACCACGGTTCATGTTTTAGGTTGTTATTAGAGAAAGTTAAAGATGAGTGTTATTTTTTTTTTCATTTGCTGCTTTCTTTCGTTTTAGGGATTTTAGCTGTTTTTGACATGGGGCTAAATATGTATTTTTTTACAACATTTTATAGCGATTTTGTGATTTGAGTCTGGCAACTCACAGCTGCCTCTTTCTTAAGCTATCAAAGTTAAAGGTAGGGTAGGCCTAACGTGATATTTAATTTAAAACAAAACGTTTGTTTTGTTAAAAGGTTAAAGCACTACATTCTGATTGCTATAGTGTTTGAGATCAGTAACATGGGAGTCTCTCAACCCTTTTGATTGACTGCAAATTGATTGAATAATAACAGTTTGCATAAAAAAAGTAGATGAGTGTACATCTAAAATATAATGCGGTCTGTAAGAGAATTTTAAACGCAAGAAACCAGGCTATGGCTTGTTTCCATTGGGGTCCTTCATATTCAATTAATCGAATCATTTAATGATGAGTAGTGTACAGGCTAGTGCGGCTACAATATATACAGTATACTATGCAAACAATCTTTTCTTTACTACAGTATCTGATCATGTCCTACAGTTGGGTGCCACCGATATTGTCCCTTATCATTTGACCCATTTAGGCCTGACCTCAACATTTTAAAAAATCCTTCTAAATCCTCCAGTTTTCTGAAATAAATATTTTCACGATTTTTCAAAAATAGCAGACCTACAAAGCTCGTAGCGCGCCACTCGGTGGCGCGCTATGAGCTTGTAGATCTGCTATTTTTCAATAGCTGAATTATAACATAATGTTTAAAACACCAAAAGGGGTTCCCGCCCAAAATGGGTTAACTGTCCTTTTGCGCAGATCACGCAAACCTCAGCAAAAAGAAAAGGACAATATCGATGGCCTCCAACTGTACTATGCAAACAATCTTTTCTTTACTACAGTATCTGATCACGTCCTATGTTAACCTTTGCCTTAAAATAAATACAGTGGTGTCATATTGATGCTTTGTCAGACACATGCACATAGACGTCATCCTGTAATCGGTGTGTGTGTCTCAGCTGATTGATTAAGTGATTCATTTCTTTTAACATTTTCCTTCCCAGGTGTGTGAGGGTGGTGAGGGCTCAGAACCAGTTCTGCGTGTCTACAAAACTGTCATCTACAGTCAGGAGGTGCTGTACTCTGTGTTGGTCCATAGCGACAAATACAATGAAGTCTTTAAGGAGTACCCGCTATTGGATGACAGCCCAGATGCAGTGTGTGCCTATTGGATGACAGCCCAGATGCAGTGTGTGCCTACATGGATGGCCAAATCATCTGGAGAGTGGAGACCTGAGGCTATGTGTGAGACACACAGGTACCGTATGGGTGTGGATTATAGTGTGTTGTTACAACTTGATATACTAGCTTGTATAGACATTGTGAACTGTGTACTGTGTGTTTGAGAGTCAGCGTGAGAGAAACAAAAGATACATAAAAGATGAATGTTACACGTTCCTCTCTCACTATTGTCTTAAACAGTTTCAGGCTGGTTCCTACGCCAGAGAAGCAATTGGTGGCTGAACGTTGTCAAAGTAAAAGTCAAAGTCATACGATTTGTCACACACGTTACCGCAGTGAAATTTGTTCTCCGCATTTGACCCATCTCTTGGAGCGGTTGAGCCGCAGCCAAGGAGCGGTGAGCTGCAGCGTGCGTGCGCCGCGCTCGGGAATCATTTGATTAGTAGATTTGACCCCCAATCCAACCCATTGATGCTGAGTGTCAAGCAGGGAGGCATTGGGTCCCATTTTTACAGTCTTTGGTATGACCCGGCCGGGGATCGAACCCCGACCTCCCAGTTTCAGGGCGGACACTCTAACCACAAGGCCACTGTCTGGTAACTGCAGAGTTCTATGTATGGGACCATGTGGCTTTAGCCTTCCACTTGCCAGAAGCACAGGTATGAAGTCTCACAATATATTGTAGGCCTACTACATTTTGAATCACTTCCTCTTTGACATGCACATGCTATATATAGCCTACTGAAAAATCTTACTATTACATAGCCTATTATACAGAGCCTTATTGTACTGTATACACACACACACACACACACACACACACACACACACACACACACACACACACACACACACACACACACACACACACACACACACACAAATGGTATATAGCGTATTAGCTGTAGCAACAGCTGGAAAACTCTGTTTTGACCTATCCTATTTCATCCCATATTTTGTTCTTTTGTGTATTAGACGCTGACGATTAACACAAATCGTATGAGAGGCAACTTGAAATTCTGTGCTCCTGGATATCCCCCAGTCTCAGGGGAAGAATTTCATGATTTTGAAGAGGCTAAGAAGCTGGTTGAGAAATGCTGGCCTAACCACGGACCGTTCTCCAATGTGCAGCAGTAATCAACGATTTCTATTTAGCTCATAAATGTGGGTTTAAAAGTATTTCAACTGGTCAGCCAAATGAGATATTGGCATATAAGTGATATTACACTAATTGGATATCTGTTCTTGAGCTAATTGTTTATCCGACCCCAAAATCACGAAGGCCTTTAGGATACACACATAACCAAAAACATTTTTTTTCTCCGCACTTTGCCTTAAAGGGGCATTCCACTCATTTTCAACATTTTACTATGTCATTAATATACCTTAGAGCTGTTGTGTGGAAATAATAAAAACGTCCCCCCATGCTGTGTTTCCTAGTGTGAAAAGTATGAAAAAAATCATTAACATGGTGAAACACATCTTGATGATGTCATCAAGATGTGTTTCACCATGTTAATGATTTTTTTCAGACCTCCAGTTCTAGGAAACACAGTATGGGGGGACTTTTTATTATTTCCACACAACAGCTCTAAGGTATAAATGACATAGTAAAATGTTGAAAATGAGTGGAATGCCCCTTTAAGGGCAACTGACTCCTCAATTAACTTTGCTTTTATACTATTACTTCACATCTATGCCAATACTTTCTTCAAATTTGATATATAATATTATATTATATGATTTTTTTGACGCACTTTTCGTATGCTCATATTTATTATATATTCATGAAATGTGCTTTTTGTGGTGGTAAAATACATTTTTACTCTTTCTCCATGTTTAATTCTAATTAACTAATTAATGTCTTCTTATGCCATATTCACTTCTATATTAATTGATTGGTCTCTAGTACAACGCATGTGCCATCAATGTCCTGATTAGATCTGTCCACTACTCAAGCGTGACATATTTACATTGTATTATACATTGTGCTCTTCAACTATGGCCAAATCTTCCATGAAAACCAATGTTGCACCTTTTTTTTTGCACTAATTTTGCTCATTCAGCGAACTGTGACCCCTTGCAATTAAGTGTACACGTGTATTCACATAAAGGTAGCACTTTATACGGTACTATAACTATACTATAGTTACATTTGTAAAGCATTATTTATACATTACTAAGCATTAGTAAAACACAGTTATAAATGTTTAAACTATAGACTATTAAGCATTAGTAAAAAATCACACCCGTGTGAACTGAGTGGTGCCACTACACATTTATTGTTATAGTTACTGTACATTAGAACCAGGAAAGCATCTGTGTCATAAGAACTCTCAACCTAACTTCTCAACCTAACATCTGTTGAGGAATAACTATAAAGATTCACTCTGACGTGATATCTGTGATGTCAGTGACGTCACATACTAACCATAGCAACCATGCTCGTTTTTTTGGTTGCTAACCATAGCAACCATGCTCGTTTTTTTGGTTGCTAACCATAGCAACCATGCTCGTTTTTTTGGTACGAACAAACACGGGTACACGGGTACGAAGCCAGTTGTTGGAGTGGTTTGCACCACTCAAAGATTAAATACACTTATCGGTGAACCTTTATTACAGAGGTGGTCTGGTGGTGTAACGCCCAGGATACGAACTCCGGTCTTCCGCGTGAAAGTCCAATATATTGGTAAATGGTGCGTTTATATAGCGCCTTTATCCAAGGCGCTTTACATAGATTGTGCATTACATTCACCCATCCACACACACATTCACACACCGATTGCGGCGGAAGCCATGCAAGGTACCAACCAGCACATCGGGAGCAATTTGGGGTTCAGTGTCTTGCCCAAGGACACTTGGACATGTAGACAGGGGGAGCCGGGCTTTGAACCGCCGACCCATGGATCATTGGACGACCTGCTCTACCTCCTGAGCCACAGCCGCCCTAGACTAGACTAGACCAAATGGCTATCCCTACACTTTAGAGGCCATCAGGCAGAGGCTCTGAGCCACACTCACCCCCCTTTAGACATCCTCCCATGGGGAAACCCCATCCAGGTCACACTCACCCCCCTTTAGACCTCCTCCCATGGGGAAACCCCATCCAGGTCACACTCACCCCCCTTTAGACCTCCTCCCATGGGGAAACCCCATCCAGGTCACTCACCCCCCTTTAGACCTCCTCCCATGGGGAAACCCCATCCAGGTCACTCACCCCCCTTTAGACCTCCTCCCATGGGGAAACCCCATCCAGGTCACACTCACCCCCCTTTAGACCTCCTCCCATGGGGAAACCCCATCCAGGTCACTCACCCCCCTTTAGACCTCCTCCCATGGGGAAACCCCATCCAGGTCACTCACCCCCCTTTAGACCTCCTCCCATGGGGAAACCCCATCCAGGTCACACTCACCCCCCTTTAGACCTCCTCCCATGGGGAAACCCCATCCAGGTCACACTCACCCCCCTTTAGACCTCCTCCCATGGGGAAACCCCATCCACTCACCCCCCTTTAGACCTCCTCCCATGGGGAAACCCCATCCACTCACCCCCCTTTAGACCTCCTCCCATGGGGAAACCCCATCCACTCACCCCCCTTTAGACCTCCTCCCATGGGGAAACCCCATCCACTCACCCCCCTTTAGACCTCCTCCCATGGGGAAACCCCATCCACTCACCCCCCTTTAGACCTCCTCCCATGGGGAAACCCCATCCACTCACCCCCCTTTAGACCTCCTCCCATGGGGAAACCCCATCCACTCACCCCCCTTTAGACCTCCTCCCATGGGGAAACCCCATCCACTCACCCCCCTTTAGACCTCCTCCCATGGGGAAACCCCATCCAGGTCACAGCACCAATGTAACGCCCGCGATTCCAACTCCGTGTGAAAGTCCATCCTAACCACTACCAAAGGCTCTGCCACCCCCCCCCCCCACCCCCGCCCCCCCCCTCCAAACAAGCCCAATTGACTGACTTCTATTGTAAACCAAGATGCATTAACCCCCCCCCCCCCCCCTCTAAATAGCCAGCACCCTTACCACCCTTAGCACCCATAGCACCCCCCCAGGCACCCCCTGAGACACTCTGCTACACAGGGCTTTAACCCGTTTTATTTGCAGTTTCCTGTTGGTGTTCAGATTAAGTTGCTCCATCATGGCTTCATTGTATGTATGAGTAATGCATTCTTGATTCAGTTTGGCTTCATCATGACTATTCACTTTAATAAAGAAATAAAGCGCCTTTATCCAAGGTGCTTTACATAGATTGTGCATTACATTCACCCATTCACACACCGATTGTGGCAGAAGCCATGCAAGGTACCAACCAGCACATCGGGAGCAATTTGGGGTTCAGTGTCTTGCCCAAGGACACTTCGACATGTAGACAGGAGGAGGAGCCGGGATTCGAACCACCGACCCATGGATCATTGGACGACCTGCTCTACCTCCTGAGCCACAGTCGCCCTTAATAAAGTGACCTCTCTGTGTGGTCCAGTGCTTAATTCATTCATTCATTTTATTTTAGGGCTGCAACTATATACAATATATTCATGAATCTTTTGTTGGGATGTCCGATATTAACGGCCGATATTTGCATGTAAAATCTGAAAATATTTGATCATAATCGGTTTTAATTAGGGATGTACCAATGAGACATTTTGTCCGATATGGTTATGCGATATAATAACATTGTTGTTATGGCTGATAACCGATAAAACCGATTTGTCCATTCTGAAGGCTTATAAACACTGCATTTGAAAAAAAGCATATAGGCATATGGCTCTTTATTCCAAAACTAGGCCACTGTTATTAAAATGTTGGCCCATATCCAACATAAACAGCTTGAATGTAGTATTTTTATTTAAAAATGTTCAAACTTGTTGACTCTTTTGAAAGCTTCCTCAGAAGCTTTTTCAGGCTTTTATTTATTTATTTATTTTTCAGCAAAATTATTATAAAATATAATATCTGCTAAAACCGATATATTATTTTGATATTGATTCGATACCGATCTGATGTGATGACCGATTAATTGCCCATCCCTTATTTTAATTAAATTATGATAACGTTTATTTTTATTTGGAAAACCTTACATTTATGAATGCATCCAGCGGGGCATCACAAATTAGGCATAATGTGTTAAATCCACAAGTGCGTATATCAGTATCGGTTGATATCGGTATCGGAAATTAGGAGTTGCAATATCGGCAAAAGGTCTATATCGGGACATCCCTAATATTTTGCATGTGTAACCCAACACTGGTAGACAAGTATACCAGTGTTGGGTTACATACAAAATATGTATGAATATACTGTGTAGTTGCAGTCAATGTCATCTTTTTAACCTTAAGACCAGAAATCTCTTTTACAAGGGAGCATCTCCCCCTGGACCAGTGCGTTAGCGAGTTCACTAATGGGTAGCCTCAAACAAATTGCAACAGAAACTATTTCAACTTTTTTTGTTTCATAAATATGGTATAGCAACAACATATCAAAGGTCCTAAGAAATCCCAGTAGGGAACATATCATCACAAAATGTGATGGTTATCACAAATGCGCAAGTGGCTATGGACATTTTTAGCCCAACTTGGGGTGTTTTTTGTGAAAAAAATGGAATGGATTCAGAATCAAGAAAAGTCCCTAGTTTTACACGTCACATGCTACTTAAATCAGAATGAAATTTTGAGAATTTTGCCTTATATATGTTGTTAAGGGTACCATCATCTATTGTAGCATTTTTCAATATGTTCCCCTACTGGGATTTCTTATAGACTTTTGATTTGTTGTTACTAACATATTTATGAAACAAAAAAAGTTGAAAGAGTTTCTGTTGCAAGTTGTTTGAGGTTGACCCCTTATTATCCATAGAATGCCTATATGCACTGGCATAACGGCAGTGGGTAAATATGTAAACATTTAATTAATAGTTTACACCATGAGACTTCCCCAGTTGATTACTTAGGCCTGCACACAAAGACAATGATTGATTGTAATACGTTCTGAAATTGTATATTAAAATATGCAAATGAGGCACTATATAGGAAAAAATGCAAACGCTACTACTGTGGAAGGGTTATCATATTAATTTACTTAGATTGATCCTATAAACAATTTAATATAGGTATGGTTTTGTCCACTCATGAGCTCTGGCTCATGGACTAAGAATCGGTTTGGAGCTCTGGCTCATGGACTAAGAACCAAACAGAACTGAACCGGTTCCCATCCAATGTGCCAATGTGTCATGGCAATTAAGATACTTAACCCATCGGCCGCCTCAGGGACCCCTGGGGGTCCCCGGACCCCATTTGGGAACCATTGGTTTACATCACTCTGACCAACATAATTGGAGCCCGGAGGGGGAAGTGTTCTTGGGTAGGTAGGTTGTACTCAGGTCTTACGGTGGGACACGCCTCCTTTTTTTGGTGTCGCACAGGTGTCTGGCGCCTAAACCCTACAGAAACTATGACTAAAACTAACCTGAAAACCACTGGGCGAAACACAGGGGAAAGAGAGAGTCCGGTTGACGGATACCAGAGCCGTGTTGATGAAACGCTCTCTGCAGCTGCAGCTACAACGATGTCCAATAGTGGAAAGTCACTATGCATATAAAATAGCTGGAACTAGTGCTGGTTGTCTGGGTCAGGACCCACCGCAGTGGTGTCCGATTAGAACTTAACCAGGATGCCGGAATCTCTCATCTCTGACACACACGACGATGTCTGGGTTGTAATGCCAGGTATCGCTGAGAATATGGTAAATGGTAAATGGTAAATAATTTATATAGCACCTTTATCCAAGGCGCTTTACAGAGATTGTGCATTACATTCACCCATTCACACACATATTCATACACCGATGGCGGCGGAAACCATGCAAGGCACCAACCTGCACATCAGGAGCAATTAGGGGTTCAGTGTCTTTGCTCAAGGACATTTCGACAGTAACTCTGGGGGAGCCCACAGGGATCGAACTAGCAACCTTACGGTTACCATCCAGCCACTCTACACTCTAGTCCAAAGATGGATATACACAGTGGAGACATCATCGTGACACTAGACTTGCAGAGCATAAAAGGCGGCTCCCATGGCTTCTAAACCTCAGATACCAAACAACACACGTGGTATCTCCAACATGTCAACACATACGAATCAAGGTATCTGGTTTTACAACCCATATACCTTGGATAGCTTCTTACCTTTGGCACGAGTCTTCTAGATGGGACAGAATAACTGGCTAATGGCTAAGCAACCGTAGAGGTTTCTACATCCCGGTTAAGTTCGTATCGAACACCACTGTAGTGGGTCCTAACTAAATAACCAGCACTGGTTCGAGCTATTTTACATGGTCCTACCCCTGAGCCACCGCCACCCATATCTCAGCGATACCTGCAGCCAACACCTACCCAGACAGCAGAGGATGTGCAAAATGCAGACATGAAGAGACATGACATGATCAGACAGCGACACAGAAGGTGTATAGTCGTGTTGGGGTGGATGTTGTAAAAGGAAAAGAAAATGGTGCAAAAACACAGACAAATATGTCGTGGATATCGTGGTAAAATAAATTTCGGTGTGCCGAAAAATCAACATGATCGTAAAGATAAAATAAAATGAGGTACTGCCTCAAACATCACTTTTTACATGCATTTAGCTGACGCTCTTAATCCAGAGCGACTTACATTAAGCAAGAACAAAACATGGCAATACATACAAAGTAGTTATCATGAATCATACGTAAGCTAAGAACGTAACAGTGGAATATATATATAATGAAACTATGCATATTTGCATACATGCAAATATGCATAGTTTCATTATATAGATATTACACTTTTACTATATAGTGCTATGACTACATAAAAATGCTATCTAATGTACATAAGTTGAGCCTTTGCATACGCCTGTAAGGTCGTCGAGGCTATATGGAAAGGGCTAAGATGGAGTCTGAAGAGGTGGGTTTTCAGACGGCGGAAGATTGAGAGTATCTTTTGTAGATATTCTGCTGTATTAAAAAAAAGAAATATTGACATTATGTCGTTAAAAAAAAAGGAGATTCAGAAACATGTTTGTTGTGGAGAAAAATAAAAGAAAATGGTGCAGAAACAGACCTATTTTGTTGTGGATAATCTGTCGTGAACTAAATAATAACAAAAACAGACGTGTTGTTGTGATCATCTGTTCTTAAAAAAAGGGGAAGGGGATGTTCAGAAATATTGTCATGGTGTCAATATTCTGTAATTTAAAAAAATGGCTCATGTGAATATTGTCATCATGTTAAAAAATATGTGCAGTATATTCCGTATAAAAAAGATGTAGCAGTGATTCAGCGTTAACTGAACAGGGATACGTAGTTTGGCGTTCACTGGCCCCGTTTTGGAAGCTCCCTCTCCACGCTAGCTTTGAGATGAGGTTCCGCAGGTGCGTAGGGTTCAGAGGTCAGAGGTCGTGTCCGGCAGGAAGTCGGCCAACGATGAACTTTTTTCCGCAACCTTTTTCGTATCCAAAAAGTCAAAGGTAATGGTCCGAGACGCCTGCAGATGTGTGCGCAAAAGAGTCGGGAAAGTACAATTTAAGCGACGGGTGGAAGAAGCAACCGTTTTAAATCGGTTAGTTAGTCATGCAGCCTGTGGCATGTTTTCCCGTTCAACCCATGGGGGAAGGCCCGACCGCGGGTGTCAGTACTGCTCCGACTCGGATGAAATGGGAAAACGTGTCTATCTCAGGCTGACTAAGTACGTGATTTGAAACGGTTGTTTCAAGCCGTCGCTTAACATTTTACATTCCGACTATCTTCCGATACCTGTTTGTGTCTCAAACTACCTATAGTTTTTGGATACGACGTCGCGAAAACGGGGTACTCGTTGTCGATGTACCGGACGCAGCCTCTGCCGGGACCTAGCGCAGTGGGGAACCTCATCTCGGAGCTGTCACGGAGAGTGAGGTTCCAAACGGGCTATAGGTCTAGGAGTTCACTTTGTTTCATGGCTTTTTCAATCTCTCTGGTAAGAATTTGTTTGGATGCCTCCATGGTCGTCTTTCTGTTCTTTCTCCTTCTGTCCTGCAGCTCCCTGCTGGTATGACAAGTATTCTCTAGTCCGCCTCTTCCTCCTCATCCTCTCCGTCGTCGTCAACGGAGGCGTCTTGGTACTGTTGGTACTCGGACACCAGGTCGTTCATGTTGCTCTCGGCCTCCGTGAACTCCATCTCGTCCATGCCCTCGCCGGTGTACCAGTGGAGGTAGGCCTTGCGGCGGAACATGGCCGTGAACTGCTCCGAGATGCGCTTGAACAGCTCCTGGATGGCCGTGCTGTTGCCAATGAAGGTGGAGGACATCTTGAGGCCGCGGGGCGGGATGTCGCACACGGCCGTCTTGCCGTTGTTTGGGATCCACTCGATGAAGTAGCTGCTGTTCTTGTTCTGCACCTTGAGGATCTCCGCCTCCACCTCCTTCATGGATATGCGGCCTCGGAACATGGTGGCGACGGTGAGGTAACGTCCGTGCCGTGGGTCGCAGGCTGCCATCATGTTCTTGGGGTCGAACATCTGCTGGATGAGCTGGGGCACGGTGAGGGCCGCATATTGCTGGCTGCCTCGGCTGGTGAGCGGAGCGAACCCAAGCATGAAGAAATGCAGCCTGGGGAAGGGAATCATGTTGACCGCCAGCTTCCTCAGGTCAGCGTTGAGCTGGCCGGGGAAGCGCAGGCAGGTGGTGACTCCGCTCATAGTGGCACAGACCAGGTGGTTGAGGTCACCGTAGGTGGGCGTGGTGAGCTTGAGGGTGCGGAAGCAGATGTCGTACAGGGCCTCGTTGTCGATGCAGAACGTCTCGTCCGTGTTCTCCACGAGCTGGTGGACGGACAGGGTGGCGTTATAGGGCTCTATCACCACATCCGACACCTTGGGAGAAGGCACCACGCTGAACGTGTTCATGATCCTGTCAGGGTACTCCTCTCGGATCTTGCCGACGAGCAGAGTGCCCATGCCTGACCCGGTTCCACCTCCCAGGGAGTGGGTGAGCTGGAAACCCTGGAGGCAGTCACAGTTCTCTGCCTCCTTCCTCAACGCATCCAGCACGTTATCCACCAGCTCCGCTCCCTCGGTGTAGTGGCCCTTTGCCCAGTTGTTGCCGGCGCCGGTCTGACCAAACACAAAGTTATCCGGTCTGAAGATCTGACCAAAAGGACTGGACCTCACCGAGTCCATGGTGCCCGGTTCCAGATCCACCAGCACGGCACGAGGAACATACTTGCCACTCGTTGCATTGTTGAAATAGACGTTGATTCTTTCCAGTTGCAGGTCGCTGTCCCCACGGTATGTCCCGGTGGGGTCGATGCCATGTTCATCACTTATGACCTCCCAGAACTTGGATCCAATTTGATTGCCGCATTGGCCAGCCTGTAAACTCACAATTTCTCTCATTTCTGTCAAAAGTTAGTTCGGTCACCTATAAGAACTTCTTTCAGTCTTTTATACTAGTTTTTTTTCAATCTTTCACTAGTTTCAATTTCTTTCTAGTTTCTTTCTTTTTCTAGTTTCTTTCAAAGTTTCAATATTCTTTCTGATTCTAGATTCCTCTTTCTTCTTCTTTCTGCTTCTAGATTCCTCTTTCTTCTTCACTGTTCTTAGGCAATTCTATATTCTGTTCTGTAGGCTGTGTGTAGGACCACGTCTTATATACCTTACCAGGCTCCGACAGGTCCGACATCACACACACACACAAACTGTTGCCTAACAACACCACTTGGTTCCCAAACTTTTTCATGTCAAGGACACTAATAAGCCCGCGGACATCCATTTGAAAACATATGCCAGGGACTCCCATAAGAGAAGATTTTTACGGCTCTAGCAGTGATTCTCAACTCGTTTAATTTCAAGGACCCCCAGTTTGACATGCATATTAGTCTACAGACCCCCATTTAATGTAATTTCTATCTCTGGGACCCCCAATTTATATTGTAAAATGAATGTTAATCTAACTCTGAGAGTTACAGACCCATAAGGGTCCATTTGGTTCCTAACTATCATTTAGCTGCAGGGGACCCCCTGGAACTCCCTCAAGGACCCCTGGGGGTCCCCGGACCCCACTTTGGGTGATAAGTGGTCATGGGTAAATGGTGCATTTATATAGCGCCTCCATCCAAGGCTCTTTACATAGATTGTGCATTACGTTGCGAGGAAACCATGCAAGGCACCACCCTGCTCATCGGGAGCTATTGACCTTATTCACACCGCTGCCATCTGGCCAGCAAGGTGGTAACTTACAGCCCATTGATCCAAACAGAAAGGTCCTATCTGATGGTATTAAACAACGTCAAACTCAACAAAGTGTCAGAGTTTAATTGGAAGCGCTCGTTATCAGTAAAGCAAACTCCTGCATTATGTGAAAATTCAAAACAGGTGGTACACATGGACTGTTGAGTGATATTCAATGAGCACTTCCAAACTCCAACACTTAGAACCCCCCCCCCCCCCCCCCCCCCCCCCGGTGGGGTTCCCCCCATCGAACGACATGACAACCTTCTTTCTTTAAGTTGCTTTTATTAGTAATAACGAGTTACAAGGCACACAATAGTGATGGCTGGATAGCTACGAATAGCCTACCAAAATGCTAGCGTAACCCGACGGCTCAGAGCACAACAACAACACCAAACTAGTAAACGTGCTTCCGCCCTCACCGCGGAAGTACTTCCCCCCGGGCTGGTCCTTAAAGGAACACACACAGTAGCACAGTCCTAACCATAACACAGTACTAGTGTTCCACTGGGACGCTACAGTATGTTATATTATTGATAACCTGCGTATAGTAGTAATTATGTTCACATTTAATGTATACTCTAGGAGCAAGAACCTTAAGACAACAACTGTTTATCCTTTTTGAGTGGTGTAAACCACTCCTACAACTGGCTTTGTTAGTGCAGAAAAAATGAGCATGGTTGCTATGTTCACCCTGTTCACCCGGGTGTGATTTCATTACGTCAGACATGATTTCATTACGTCAGACAGGCTTTGTATTGAGTTTGTGCTTGAAATGTACTGTAATTCTGCAAACTGTTAATAAATGCTTCAATCAATCAATCAAAACCACTCAGTTCACACGGGTGTGATTTTATTTATCTTTGAGTACGACTGGCTTTGTTAGTTTACGTGTCTGTGCTCAAAAAATGAGCATGGTTGCTACGGTCACCCAGTTCACCCGGGTGTGATTTCATTACGTAAGGCATTACGTCAGCTGATCAGGCTATATAAGACCTTACACCACTCAGTTCACACGGGTGTGATTTTTTATTTACTGTATGATGTTCCTCCATATTATTATTATTATTATTATTGAGTGGTGTAAACCACTCCTACAACTGGCTTTGTTAGTTTACGTGTCTGTCCGTACCAAAAAAATGAGCATGGTTGCTATGGTCACCCAGTTCACACGGGTGTGATTTCATTACGTCAGACCACAGCTGATCAGTCTATATAAGACCTTACACCACTCAGTTCACACAGGTGTGATTATTATTATTATTATTACCATTTGTATCTTGTTGAATGCCTATAGTACTATTACTCAGCCTATAGTACTATTACTAGTGCTACAGTGTGTGAGGAGGTCTTGTGGACACAACATGTAACAATAAAAATCACACCCGTGTGAACTGAGTGGTGTAAGGTTTTATATAGCATGATCAGCTGTGGTCTGACGTAATGTCTGACGTAATGAAATAAGGTAAGGTATTATGTAGCCTGATCAGCTCTGATCTGACGTAATGAAATCACACCCGGATGTGATTTCACAACTGGCTTTTTCTGTGCAGAGAAAATGACCATGGTTGCTACGGTCATCCAGTTCACCCGGGTGTGATTTAATTACGTCAGAAATTATTTTGAACATAGCAACCATGCTCATTTTTTTCTGCACACAAAAGCCAGTTGTAGGAGTGGTTTACACCACTCAAAAAGCACCTTGTATTATTGCTGCCATCATCATTAGTTATTAGGCCCTGTCACATTTGTCTCCTTTTATGATGATTTCCTGTTTTTTTGTTATATAAAGTGTATAGCCTATTTGTACGTCTCTAAATGTTATGATGAATTGAAAATGGTGGACCCTGTTGTAAACAAGTCGGTGTAATGCTTTATGGTGTCGTCCACAGTTAACAGTTTTTGTATTGAGTTGTGCTTGAAATGTACCTATTATTCTGCATACTGTTAATAAATACTTCAATCAAATACTTCGATCAATCAAAAGTCACCATTAATGCACACAGCTGGCATGCTGTGGCTGTCTGGCACCACACCGCCCTCTACTGGTGGAACAGAGGAGTTGTTGTGGTTCTACAGCTTCAATGGACGAGGAGGAGGAAGAAGTCATTTTCTGCTGATATGAAATGGAAAATAACTTTCTGGATATTATAGATATTAAAGATAGTTGAAAAACAACAACGCTCTCATTACCAAAATATACCAAACATTTAACAAAATACCAAACATTTAACAAAACAACCCAACAGCCTTTTTGGCGCATCTTGTGGGTTTGTTTTCATAGACCTGACCGCTTGTTTCTCCCGTGACATCCGATCTGGCAACACACTGGTTAGGAGTTCAGAGGAAACGAAACCTAAATGTGTTTGTTTCTGTGTTTCAGCCTCGCCCAGAGTCAGTCCTCCTGTTTTTATGAGAGAACTTCTAGTTCTGGGAACTCACGTTAGTCTCAGTCAACAGTCATTCTCCACAGAGAGGTGATCGTCAGTCAGTAAAATGTCTCTAGTCGTGGACCAGGACCAGTTGTTCAGTTGTTCTCTGTGCGTGGAGGTGCTGAAGGAGCCAGTGACTCTGCCCTGCGGACACAGCTACTGCTTCGGCTGCATCGAAGGAGCCTGGGACCAGGAGGCCGAGGAGAAGAGCCTGTCCAGCTGTCCTCAGTGTGGAGAGACCTTCTGTCCACGGCCTGCTCTGAGGAGGAACCACATGCTGGCTGAGGTGATCATTCTGATGACCATCAGAGAGAGACATGAAGCAGACTTGGATCCAGTCGCCCAGCGTCTTGGAGTTTAGTTCAAAATAGTCTTTGTACTTTCTTACTTGAGGTCCGTATATCTACATAAACGTTCATATTTCAAATGTAAAGTGCTAAACCCATGGCCACAGATGTCTTAATTATGTACGGTCGCTCAGAAGTATCTGTATATTCCTTATTGTTCAATAAAAAGCCTTTTAATCCGATCGGTGGCCATTTTCTCTGTATACTTTAAACTGCGCGACCCTATCGTTTGGGAGGTGTATTGCACTCTGATATGTTATAACTCTTTGAGGAAAAATAGACACCGATGGGATTAAAATGCGTTTTATTGAACAATACGGACTATACGGGTACTTCTGATCATCCGTACATGATTGTAACATCAGTGCCCATTGGGAAGGTTGTTTATATTTTAAATATGAACGTTAATGTAGATGTACAAAGCCCAAGTGCGAAAGTACAAAGGCTATTTTGAACTAAACTCCAAAGACTTTAATAAAATATAAGTATTAATGCTAGAGCTGAATAATAATGACTTTACTGATCACTTGGTTAGAATGTTATCATATAGATAGATAGATAGATAGATACTTTATTAATCCAATCCCCGAGGAGAAATTGAAGTGTTACAACAGCAGCAACAGGCAGCCAGCTTCATGCGGCGCCAAGACTTCATCTCCGTACAGGGTGTGGGAGTGTATGTGACTTATTAGTCCATGAGTTCACGTGTGTGTGTGTGTGTGTGTGTGTGTGTGAGTGTGTGAGAGTTGGCCTAGAGAGTTCTTCTGGAATGCATGCAAGGTCAGTTCTCGTGGTGGAAGATAGCCATAGTCCATGTTTTTTCTTTTTGTCTCTTTTTCTTTCCTATTTTTCATTTTCATTTCATTTTTAAGGTGTGGCAGTCTATGGTGATAGTAAACAATGAACCTAGCGTTTAAAAACATGCTCTCTATCTTCCATTTTAACATTGTGGTCAAGGGAAAAAATGGGGGGAAAATGACCAGGATGGTTGGGTCGTCAAAACTAGGTCACGTGCTACAGGCTGATCATCTGAACTCGGTACATACTATATATTCTGTACCAGTGTCATGTTCAGGAAGTGAACGGTACCTTGAGCTGCCCTGATGCATAGTTGTGAGCCTGTAAAAAAAGACAGTTCAAGAAAATAACCACTTAGTTATTTTTGGCTCTGAAGTTGAAGGATGTACTGTTTACACGTTGGAAAGAATGTATAGCATCATTAATGCTGAAATAAATGTTCATTTTAAATAAGTCTGAATTCTATGTAAGACATGTTCAGATAGTTAACATTCCTATGATCATGGACGTGTACAGTACATAGAATGACTAGAGATTCCTGTTGGCTTAGTTTACAATTTAGGCATTTATCCCAGACGCTCTTAAAAGCCAGAGCGATTTACATTAAGCATTACTTTAGTTGTCATCAGTGAGTGAGCTTTACACACACCAGCAGGCTAAGGGACAGCTGTTCTTTCTCAGGAAAGACTGACTGTGTAAAAACCCTCAGCACACACTTTGCACTTTCACTGGTATTTGTGCCCTGGCTGTTATTGTTTTTATTGATTGATTTTAGGTAGTCGTTTTGTATTGCAGTGGAGCTTCCGAGTGTATGTTTTCCACATGTACCTAACCAGTGCATCTACGTGACAATAACGTGAATCTGAATCTATTTGCAGCTTGTGGAGAAACTGAGGACTCCAGATGTTCAGCGGTCTTCTGTCTCTGCCGCTCCGCTCTACGCCGGCCCTGCGGACGTAGCCTGTGACCTTTGCCCCGAAAGCAGACGCCACAAAGCCGTGATGTCCTGTCTGGGGTGTGAGGTGTCCTACTGCGACACTCACCTCCAGCCTCACTACAATGTTCCTGCATTTAAGAAGCACAAGCTGGTCCCGGCCACGCGCGCGGCCCGCCTGCACCACAGCATGTGCTCCAGACACCACAAGCCCATGGAGGTGTTCTGTCGCACGGACCAGCAGTTCATCTGCTACCTGTGTGCCATGGATGAACACAAGGGCCACGACACGGTGTCAGCGGCCGCGGAGATGAGCCACAGACAGGTACCGTAGAGAGGAGCCACAGACAGGTACCGTAGAGAGGAGCCACAGACCGGTACCGTAGAGAGGAGCCACAGACCGGTACCGTAGAGAGGAGCCACAGACAGGTACCGTAGAGAGGAGCCACAGACAGGTACCGTAGAGAGGAGCCACAGACAGGTACCGTAGAGAGGAGCCACAGACAGGTACCGTAGAGAGGAGCCACAGACAGGTACCGTAGAGAGGAGCCACAGACAGGTACCGTAGAGAGGAGCCACAGACAGGTAGCGTAGAGAGGAGCCACAGACAGGTACCGTAGAGAGGAGCCACAGACAGGTACCGTAGAGAGGAGCCACAGACAGGTACCGTAGAGAGGAGCCACAGACAGGTACCGTAGAGAGGAGCCACAGACAGGTACCTTAGAGAGGAGCCACAGACAGGTACCGTAGAGAGGAGCCACAGACAGGTACCGCAAGGAAATTAGTTCAGGCATTCAGTTTAAGGTGACTCGGTTCCACAGATACAATTTGTGAAAATAGCCGATCTACAAGCTCACAACGCCTCTCAACGCGAGGAGGTGTGAGCTTGTAGATCTACTATTTTAACAATGTTTGAGCAAACATCTAATTTTTCATGCATGAGAAGGCAGACCTCCCGGTGCTGCACGATTCTTGCTCAACTGTGAATCTCGATTTTCCTCCACGAGAATTGAGATCACGATTCTCACACGATTGTCATTTTTTCCATGAAAATATTTATTCAAAAAGCATAAACAAAAACATAAGAGTAACTAAAATGAATTGGACAGCCATCTAGTGCTGCACCGTTCTTCACAAAATGAGATTGCATGCAGTAGGTGTCTGAATCTAGATCTCAATCTTTTTTATGATTAATTGAGCAGCACTATCACACATCAAAGAGAGAGTAGCAGAGCTGCCCTGCTATCGGTGTATAAATGAACGTATTGTGTCAACTGTGTCTTCACGTTGTGTGTGAATCCAAACGTTCTCTTGCAGAAACAGTTGGGGACGAGTCAGCAAAACCTCCAGCAGAAGATCCAGGAGAGAAAGAAGGAAGTGAAAGAGCTGAGAGAGGTCAAGGAGACCCTGAAGGTCAGAGTTCACATCAGGCTAGCTAATAGTTCCTGATGTTCTGTTACTTACTGTGACTACTCAGTAGTTCCTGATGTTCTGTTACTTACTGTGACTACTCAGTAGTTCCTGATGTTCTGTTACTTACTGTGACTACTCAGTAGTTCTGATGTTCTGTTACTTACTGTGACTACTCAGTAGTTCCTGATGTTCTGTTACTTACTGTGACTACTCAGTAGTTCCTGATGTTCTGTTACTTACTGTGACTACTCAGTAGTTCCTGATGTTCTGTTACTTACTGTGACTACTCAGTAGTTCCTGATGTTCTGTTACTTACTGTGACTACTCAGTAGTTCCTGATGTTCTGTTACTTACTGTGACTACTCAGTAGTTCCTGATGTTCTGTTACTTACTGTGACTACTCAGTAGTTCCTGATGTTCTGTTACTTACTGTGACTACTCAGTAGTTCCTGATGTTCTGTTACTTACTGTGACTACTCAGTAGTTCTGATGTTCTGTTACTTACTGTGACTACTCAGTAGTTCTGATGTTCTGTAGTCCATAGAATATTATGTACAGCTACAAATATCACCCTTGAAATTAAACGGTTTTAGAACCACTGGTATTGTAGCCTGGGCAGCATTCCTTTTCGGGTTTATGATCCGGTCGGGAGCGGATGATATCGTTACGTCATGTTGTAGTCATTGTTTTGTAGTCATCAGGATGATATCGTTATGTCATGTTGTAGTCATTGTTCTGTAGTCATCAGGATGATATCGTTATGTCATGTTGTAGTCATTGTTTTGTAGTCATCAGGATGATATCGTTATGTCATGTTGTAGTCATTGTTTTGTAGTCATCAGGATGATATCGTTATGTCATGTTGTAGTCATTGTTCTGTAGTCATCAGGATGATATCGTTATGTCATGTTGTAGTCATTGTTTTGTAGTCATCAGGATGATATCGTTATGTCATGTTGTAGTCATTGTTTTGTAGTCATCAGGATGATATCTTTACGTCATGTTGTAGTCATTGTTTTGTAGTCATCAGGATGATATCGTTATGTCATGTTGTAGTCATTGTTCTGTAGTCATCAGGATGATATCGTTATGTCATGTTGTAGTCATTGTTTTGTAGTCATCAGGATGATATCGTTACGTCATGTTGTAGTCATTGTTTTGTAGTCATCAGGATGATATCGTTATGTCATGTTGTAGTCATTGTTTTGTAGTCATCAGGATGATATCGTTACGTCATGTTGTAGTCATTGTTTTGTAGTCATCAGGATGATATCGTGACGTCATGTTGTAGTCATTGTTTTGTAGTCATCAGGATGATATCGTTATGTCATGTTGTAGTCATCAGGATGATATCGTGACGTCATGTTGTAGTCATTGTTTTGTAGTCATCAGGCCGGAACCCTCAATCTGGAATCTTTTCCCTCAAACTGATTTTTCCCAATAAAAGCTGCAGGCTACGAGGGAACGAGTCACGCCTTCATAGAGAAGGTATTAATTATTCTTACGGTTTGAGGGAAAGGAAGTTCTGCTTCCGATGGTTCTGGTCTGATGACTACAAAACAGTGACTACAACATGACGTAACGATATCATCCGCTCCAGACCGGTTCACACGGCAATTTGGTAACACAGATCAGATTTCCTCCGAGGTGGAAAGCCTGGTGACCCGAGGTTACTGGTATTGTAATTGTATAACAGACATGAAGTCCACATACTGACACGTACGGTTGTGATGGAAGCGATTCTGGATCCCAACCCACTGCACCACACGATCGATCGTGCGCGTGTGTGTGTGTGTGCGTGACTGTGTGCATGTGTGTTAAGCAGAGCTCTGCAGAAGCAGCCGTGGAGGCCAGTGAGCAGATGTTCTCAGAGATGAAGGCGAGCGTGGACAGAAGACACAGCCAGGTTAAAGACATGATCAGACAGCAGGAGAAGACAGCCGTGTCCCAGGTTGAGGACGTCCTGAGACAGCTGGAGGAAGACATCGCACAGCTGGAGAGGACACACGCTGAGCTGGACCAGCTGTCCCACACTGATGACATCACACATTTCATTCAGGTTCTGTCCCACACCGATGACATCACTCATTTCATTCAGGTTCTGTCTCACACTGATGACATCACGTATTTCATTCCGGTTCTGTCCCACACTGATGACATCATGCATTTCAGGTTTAGGTTAAACCATTTAACCACTTTAAACCTAAATATGTTGGTTATTTGAAAATAGCAGATCTACAAGCTCACAACGTGTCACCAATTGACAAGTTTGACCTTGTACTGTACATAAAAAAAGTGTAATATCTTTGAAACATTTTAATAACACAAACCTTGTCTGGCAGACAATATTTTCTGATGGGGGTCTGGGGGCCAAATACGAATTGAATGGCCCTTGGTATGAAAAGGATTACGAAGCAATATTACAATAATAATTGTTATTAATACTATTATTTATGTGTTCTCTCCAGAGCGTCCAGAGTGCGTCCAGCTCCAGTGGACCTCCAGTCTTACCCAGTGATGTCGTGTCCACTCTGAGCTCCTTCACTCAGCTGAGAGAAGATGTGTCTGCTCTGAGAGATGACCTGGACCTGGTCCTCAACACACCCTGGACACACACAGGTTGCACACACACACACACACACGCACGCACGCACGCACACGCACGCACACACACACACACACACACACACACACACACACACACACACACACACACACACACACACACACACACACACACACACACACACACACACACACACACACACACACACACACACCAGATCAACCAGCCATCATAGTAAACAGTGGATTGTTAAAGTCAGAAGACAGTTGATGTTAACGCTGTACACCAAAAATTCCCACTTTGAGAAGCAATGCTTTAGTTGAGGTCATTCTTCAGAGTGTTCTTCATCTGACTCATGTCTTGTGTCTCCAGAGTGTTTAGTTGAGGTCATTCTTCAGAGTGTTCTTCATCTGACTCATGTCTTGTGTCTCCAGAGTCTCCAGCTGATGTTTCTCATCCAGCAGAGCCTCAGACCAGAGAGGAACTCTTACAATGTGAGTCCATGTTCAGGCTGAGTGTTTTCTGACCAACAGCTTGATGACACTGACGTTCATCATGTGTTGTCGTGTGTTCTCACAGATTCCTGTCCGCTCTCATTGGATAAGAACACAGTACACGACAACCTCGTCCTGTCAGAGGAGAACAGGAAGGTGACCAGAGAGAAAACTCAGCACCCTGAACACCCAAAGAGATTTTTATTGTACCGTCAGGTGTTGTGTAAGGAGGCTCTGACTGAACGCTGTTACCTGGAAGTAGAATGGAATGAGGGTGAATTAGTTTATATAGCTGTCTGTTACGACGACATCGACAAACATGAGCGTTTTCAGTCAAGCTTTGCATTCAATTCAAAGTCCTGGTGTTTAAGATGCTTAGGTGACGACTGCTGGTTCACACACAACGGCATTGATACCAAAGTGACAAAGCCTACTAGTTACACCAGAGATGTTAATACCAATCCCAGTCTTCCAGATTATTATACGTATAGTTTCACTTCCACCAGGGTGGGGGTGTTCCTGGACCACAAGGCAGGGACTCTGTCCTTCTACAGTGTTGGTGACAACACAACAACCCTCCTCCACACAGTTCACACCACCTTCACACATCCTCTCTACGCAGGGATAGGGCTTCACGGTCCCTCTGATTACACAACACTTGGGAGTCTTGGTGAGGACAGTTATGGTGATCGTAATTATAAGACTGTAACTCATACAGCAGAGGTGTGTAAGATATGGTAGGCATGTTTAAAGACACCTGATCCTGGTATTCAGTTGAAAACCTCACCAGTGTTCTGTAGGGAAAGAGAAGATCATAGTGTATAGGAACTACTTGGTGGATTAATTGGTAGATGATAGTTATGCTTTGATTGTTTATTTTCACATAAAAGATACCAAATTGTCAAATACCGTACACTTAATACGTAAAGAAACAGGCAAACAAATTTGAATCTACTTTTTTTTTCTTTTACTGCCTTGCACTGCGAGGCGTTGTGATCGTTGCTTGTAGATCGTCTATTTTCACAACGTTTACCCCTGTCTTTATATGACAATTTGGTAAATAAAGAGGTCTTAAAAGACATTAAATTGTAACTTTATAAATGTGCAGATGTCCTCTCTATAAACGTATACTGTATAATTACACTGTATACACATTAAGATCCCTCTTTGGGAACCACTGCTGTCGGCAGTATTCTTGCAATAAAGGTTGGTAATGACGAGAGAGTTGTTGTTATTTTCAACTATCTTGATAAAATCCATAAAAATCACTTCTATTCCTGCCTTTTAAAACTATAACCCCAACTACTCCTCTGTGTCACCAGTAGAGGGCGGTGTGGTGCCACACAGCCACAGCATGCCAGCTGTGTGCTTTAATGGTAACGAGGACTAATGTTGATGGCAGCAATGATTCAAGGTTCAAGATGCTCTTTATTGTTACATGTTGTGTCCACAAGACCTCCTCACACTGTAGCACTATGAGTAATAGTCATTCAACAAGATAAACGTACAATATAGATCAGCTCCTAGACACTAGCACTATGAGTAATAGTCATTCAACAAGATAACAGTACAATATAGACCTCACACTGTAGCACTATGAGTACTAGTGATTCAACGAGTTAAAAGTACAATATAGACCTCACACTGTAGCACTATGAGTAATAGTCATTCAACAAGATAAAAGTACAATATAGACCTCACACTGTAGCACTGAGTACTAGTGATTCAACGAGTTAAAAGTACAATATAGACCTCACACTGTAGCACTATGAGTACTAGTGATTCAACGAGTTAAAAGTACAATATAGACCTCACACTGTAGCACTATGAGTAATAGTCATTCAACAAGATAAAAGTACAATATAGACCTCACACTGTAGCACTATGAGTAATAGTCATTCAACAAGATAAAAGTACAATATAGACCTCAGCTTCTCAAACACTAGCAGCACAAGTAGACCGATATAATAATAATAATAATAATAAAACTTTATTTGTATAGCACCTTTCATGACATGAAATGCAGCTCAAAGTTCTTTAAAAAAGAAAAGAAAAGCAAGGCATAAACATTAAAAAAAACGAGCAGTAATGCAATACAGTGAGGACATGAATAACAAAACAATTAAAAGATCAATTAAAAGCAAGAGTGTAGGCCCAGACGGTGGCGTAACCGTCTGGGCACCCGACTGGTAATCCAGTCGCAGTGTGCCGCGGGTTCGACTCCCGAGCCCGACACGGCCTTTACTGCATGTCTTCCCCCATCTCTCTCCCGTTTCCTGTCAGCCTACTGTCTGTCCCTTCAAAAACCAATAAAAGGCGTAAGCCGCAAAAAAAATATCTTTAAAAAAATAAAAAAAGCAAGAGTGTAGAAGTGAGTCTTGAGCTGCGCTTTAAAAATGTCTACAGAGGCTGCCTGTCGAAGGTACAGTGGGAGTTTGTTCCACGCCGTCGGCCCGTAGAAGCAAAACGCTGCTTCCCCGTATTTTTTAGTTGCCATTGCCATGATATAGTAACGCTAAAAGCTGAAATGGCTGCATTTAAAAGACAAATATACAAGACACAAAACCACTAGATTGCAAAAAGACAGAACATACGGTAAAAGGCTAATGCTTGGGATTAGGGATTCCAGTCTGGTGGTTGCTGGGAAGAAAATAATGAAAATATAATAAATACAACAACTCGTATCCTATTATCGTTTGCTTTGAAATCAGACATGGTATACACTGACACCACGCTAGACAGGAACGCCCAATAACGTCACATCCGGTTTTAGCCTGGGGTAAGAATTTTCTATGGCTGCCAGTACGACTTGGTCCAATCCTTAATCACATACGGACAAACATCTATGCCGATGCTATCTAACTTGCGGAGGTAGCGTGCCTTGTCCACGGGCAACAGATCTTTCAACGTATGGCATTGCAAATACGTTTGATAATCGCTACTCTGCTCAATATTGTTTTGAAAATGCCGCAAATTGCATTGCAGTGAACGAGCGCAAATCACAACTTCCCCCGGTTGTGGGCGGAGTCACAGTTTGAGGCGCTGTTTACGCGCCGTGGTGTCAGTGTATACAATCCTGCAGTTCCAGGGTTTTTTGTTTTGTTCAGTTTTTTAAAGTTCATTCTAGGCAGAGGAATACAAAATAAAAATAAGTTTTTCAAACTTTGAATATGGTTTTAGTATCTCTATCGTGAGAGATATTTTAGTCAATATCTTCAAATGGGCATGTGTGTGTGTGTGTGTGTGTGTGTGAGCTTTGGTTCGCAAAGTGCGGATAGGGCACCGCCGCAAGGGGTCCTCAGGGGACTTCCAGGGGGTCCCCTGCAAAAGTAGTTGATATATACGTTAATATATAGCACCACAATCATTTTAACCACTTTATCCATTCATAGCTTGGCTATTCTTCAAGAATTACAGATCTACGCTCACAACCTGAGCAGTACATCTGCAATTTTTGAAAATTTAAGAGGAAAATCTTTAATAATTTAGCATTTAAAAAAAAACTCACACCAGTGTGAAGCGAGGGGCGCTCTTATCATCGTACATCATCATGACGTAAAATAGACGATTTACTGCATACTTGGAAGGGGTAGAGCAAAGTTTTAGGTCAGTGCAGACTGCAGATTCATTCAAGTCATGTATACTTTCCAAATCATACCTTTACTAACATTTAGATTTATTTTTACCCCAACACTGATACACCGTGATATTTTTAAACCATTAAGATCAACTAAATCATATTATAATGCAAGTAGATGTAATGACTAATATTTATTCATAATAAAAATAATGCATACTATATAGCTCATAGGCCTACATGTCTACAGGTCAGGTAGTATTTGATATTCATTATATAATATTATATTACAATTACAATATTACAACTAGAAATATTGTTCCTGAAGAAACAATGTGGAGTCGCTGCAGGAAGCCAAAAGATTGTACTGTATTGTTTAATTTAATGTAATTGATTAACGTAATTTAGACCAGGGGTTCTCAACGTTTTTGGCCGGGGACCCCCGGAAATGCTTTGGCAATGTCTCGGGACCCCCGCCCCGCCCCCTCCCGCCTCCCGAAATTGACTGCTACAATAACCTTAAACCCCTTTTGGTGTTTTAAGCATTGTTATAATTTAGCTATTGAAAAATAGCAGATCTACAAGCTCATAGCGCGCCACCGAGTGGCGCGCTATGAGCTTGTAGGTCTGCTATTTTTGAAAAATCGTGAAAATAAAATTTAAAAAAAAAACTTTTATTTTTTTATTTTTTAAAATAATTTGGGGACCCCCTAAAATAATTTGGCGACCCCCCGAGGGGTCGCGACCCACGGGTTGAGAACCCCTGATTTAGACCTTAAATTGGGGGGGTTTGACCGGAAATGACCAATTTTTCCAAAGGTGTCCCTTATTTGAAAATATAATAGTTGGCAACCGGGTGTGTGTGTGTGTGTGTGTGGTGACCATATCACGTTTCAAATGGATATATTCCTTAATCCCTTCACCTGCGAGCTGCTCCAGCACAAAGTCAAAGTAAATTGTTGAGTGCAGATTATGATCC
>NC_136802.1:4144130-4171630 GCF_951216825.1 Electrona antarctica | reverse complement strand
ATGTACTGTAATTCTTCAAACTGTTAATAAATCAATCAATCAAAAAAATATATATATATATTCTTTCAAAGTGAACGTTTTTAACTCGGGTCTAAATGGGTTAAATTCACTTTGCCACTCGATCTGCCACTCACTTTATACACATGCTCATACCCTCTATATACTTACCGTCATGTGACACAAAAGTGCATGATATCTGTACATTATAATGTTACTACTGTAAGCTATACGTACACAGGAGTACACACATGGTATACGTGATTAGCATAATGGGTTTTTATAACACGTCATTTACACTGAATGTGTGTTTGATACATGATATCGTTGCTTTTTTTTTTAAAGGTACATCATTTACACTGAATGTGTGTTTACTCGTTAAGGCATCATTATTAATTGGCTAATTGTGTCCTCACCTCACGCGACCGTCTGAAAGAACTTCACCCGTTTTCAACCATGCCTTCGTATGATTGGTCCTCATACTAATGATCATTGCTGATGATAAAAACGGTAAAAACATTTTTTTAATGACACTCATTAGCTATTCCTATTTACCCAAGTAAAAGGGTTTAATATTACTGTTTTGGCAGAGTAATCCCATACACTACTCGTTACTGGGAAAGGTAATAGTATTACATTCTAAAACGGTTAGTCCCAATACTTGTGATTCTGATTGGCTGGTTGCCATGATGGTAAATTTCACGATAATCCACACCTTCAATCACCTTTATAACCATTCCCAGCTGCGTTAACATTGATCCCACAGCTCTGTAGCTGAACTGGGGGGGAGGCATACTATGGTCCGACGGAGCATTGGTTCGACATGCGTCCGCACCTCGGACTAGCGCCTGCTCCCGTGCTTGCGGTTATGGTTAGGTTAGGGTTTGAGGTGGGTTGTCGTTTTTCGGACCAATGACTAGTCGGACCAAACACATGCACCCGGACTGGGGAAGGGGAGTGCTTGATTGCCTTACAAGCCCTGGCCGTCTATAAGCACCGCCCCCCGTGTTCATATGACTATTGCCCCGTCACAGAGACTGGCCGAGCGCCTCCTATTCCCCCGTCACAGAAACTGGCCGAGCGCCTCCTATTCCCCCGTCACAGAGACTGGCCGAGCGCCTCCTATTCCCCCGTCACAGAGACTGGCCTCCTATTCCCCCGTCACAGAAACTGGCCGAGCGCCTCCTATTCCCCCGTCACAGAGACTGGCCGAGCGCCTCCTATTCCCCCGTCACAGAGACTGGCCTCCTATTCCCCCGTCACAGAGACTGGCTGAGCGCCTCCTATTGCCCCGTCACAGAGACTGGCCGAGCGCCTCCTATTCCCCCGTCACAGAGACTGGCCTCCTATTCCCCCGTCACAGAGACTGGCCTCCTATTCCCCCGTCACAGAGACTGGCTGAGCGCCTCCTATTGCCCCGTCACAGAGACTGGCCGAGCGCCTCCTATTCCCCCGTCACAGAGACTGGCCTCCTATTCCCCCGTCACAGAAACTGGCCGAGCGCCTCCTATTCCCCCGTCACAGAGACTGGCCGAGCGCCTCCTATTCCCCCGTCACAGAGACTGGCCTCCTATTCCCCCGTCACAGAGACTGGCTGAGCGCCTCCTATTCCCCCGTCACAGAGACTGGCTGAGCGCCTCCTATTGCCCCGTCACAGAGACTGGCCGAGCGCCTCCTATTCCCCCGTCACAGAAACTGGCCGAGCGCCTCCTATTCCCCCGTCACAGAGACTGGCCGAGCGCCTCCTATTCCCCCGTCACAGAGACTGGCCTCCTATTCCCCCGTCACAGAGACTGGCTGAGCGCCTCCTATTCCCCCGTCACAGAGACTGGCCTCCTATTCCCCCGTCACAGAGACTGGCTGAGCGCCTCCTATTCCCCCGTCACAGAGACTGGCCTCCTATTCCCCCGTCACAGAAACTGGCCGAGCGCCTCCTATTCCCCCGTCACAGAGACTGGCCGAGCGCCTCCTATTCCCCCGTCACAGAGACTGGCCTCCTATTCCCCCGTCACAGAGACTGGCTGAGCGCCTCCTATTCCCCCGTCACAGAGACTGGCTGAGCGCCTCCTATTGCCCCGTCACAGAGACTGGCCGAGCGCCTCCTATTCCCCCGTCACAGAAACTGGCCGAGCGCCTCCTATTCCCCCGTCACAGAGACTGGCCGAGCGCCTCCTATTCCCCCGTCACAGAGACTGGCCTCCTATTCCCCCGTCACAGAGACTGGCTGAGCGCCTCCTATTCCCCCGTCACAGAGACTGGCCTCCTATTCCCCCGTCACAGAGACTGGCTGAGCGCCTCCTATTCCCCCGTCACAGAGACTGGCCTCCTATTCCCCCGTCACAGAGACTGGCTGAGCGCCTCCTATTCCCCCGTCACAGAGACTGGCCTCCTATTCCCCCGTCACAGAGACTGGCCTCCTATTCCCCCGTCACAGAGACTGGCTGAGCGCCTCCTATTGCCCCGTCAGAGACTGGCCGAGTATAAAGACATCGAGCGCCTCCTATTGCCCCGTCACAGAGACTGGCCGAGCGCCTCCTATTCCCCCGTCAGAGACTGGCCGAGTATAAAGACATCGAGCGCCTCCTATTCCCCCGTCACAGAGACTGGCCGAGTAAAACCCATTAAGGAAGTGTGTCTCGCTCTGGTGGGCGCAAAGCGGCGCAAAGCGTAGCTACTTTTGTGAATCAGGAATAGTTTTATGAGGTTAATATTGCTATATATGTTTGTACCCGTTTTAGAAAAGCATTAAGCCACGTGAGGTCCCGGCTTACCGGGTATTTTATAACGGCTGAGAGGGTCGGAGACTCTACCCTACACGTCGTGTCTCACCACACCTCTCAGCCATTATAAGGGTGGTTGTATTATAAATACAACGTAGTTTCAGGAGTGGAGACCAGCCTCCGCTTATCACTGCCACTCTGTTCTCAATCACCTCCCGCCTCCACTCAACGGTCACTCCCCCATTCACAATCACCTGTATCCACCACACCTGCGTCCTCTCACCACACAGCCAATCACCCGTATCCACTACACCTGCCTTCTCACCACAGCCAATCACCCGTATCCACTACACCTGCCTTCTCACCACAGCCAATCACCCGTATCCACTACACCTGCCTTCTCACCACACAGCCAATCACCCGTATCCACTACACCTACCTTCTCACCACACAGCCAATCCCTGGTGCAATCACCACAGTATAAATACACCTGCGATCTCTCAACCAAGTTGTTTGTCCTGCTCCACGACAGACCAAAACATGGGTTGTGAGTACTGCACTTGTAGATCGGCTATTTTCGCTATTCTTCAAATTCGCCATCCTCCTCCACCCCAACCTCCTCCTCCTTCCGCCTCGATTCTCTAGGAATCCAGGGGAGGGCAGTGACAGAGCAGAGACGACCGACCGCTCACCCCGAGTAGAGCAAAGATGGCCGTCAGCTCCAGAGACTATACGCCCCCACCCTGAGTCTCGCCCTACCTTGGGTTCCTCACTCCGTTCCACATTCATCTCATTCTAGGTGCGTTCGGAAATGCGCACCGTGAATGTGGTCAGTTTGTTGAGTTTGGTGGGCGGTGACGTCACAGAGTGCGTTCAGTGTGCCTTATTTACGAAAGACCACAGCTGTGACGCATTCACACCGGACAACACCAGCTTCAGGGTAGGGTCGCTCAGTGCGGGCACTCGGCACACCCGGTGCATGCGCAGCGCACTGGATTTTCGAACGACAACGCACCAAGTGCACTGAATAAACGAACGACAAAAGAGCACACCATGTGCGTTCAGGGCGCATTTCCGAACGCACCCTCTGTTTCAATAAACTGTTAAAAGTTAAGTAGGTGTGGTCTCTTACTAGTGAAAATACCCGGTAACCTGACACCTTGTGGCTTATTGCTTATTAACTAGTTACTGCCCAACACTGGTGACTGAGGACCAATATTATGAAGATAGGTTGACAATGGTTGAAGCAGACCTTTAATATCTGCTTACATTGTTATACAAAAAAAATACATTAACGTTATATTCCAAAGAAAACATATTACAACATATTACGCTTGTTCTGTGTCGCCTTATAGCTTCTAACTACCTTTTACCATTATCTTAATCCATTTAGGCCTGACGTCGAAATAAAAACTTTCACTCTGAAAGAATATATATTCAAAGATTTGTGCCGCATTTTTACGATTTTTCAAAAATAGCAGACCTACAAGCTCGTAGCGCGCCACTCGGTGGCTCGCTATGAGCTTGTAGATCTGCTATTTTTCAATAGCTAAAGTATAACATAATGCTTATAGTTAAAACACCAAAAGGGGTTCCCGGAACTTCCCGCCCAGACTGGGTTAAACTTTAGCTGTTGGAAAAATACCAGATCTACAATCTCATAGCGTGCCATGAGCTTGCTTACTATGTGCTTGTAGATCTGCTATTTTTGAAAAATCATGAAAATGTGGTGCAAATCTTTGAATAGCCTATATATTCTTTCCCAGTGAACACTTTGAACTCAAATCTGGGCTTCCCTGGAACAAAATATTTTGAGATTGGGGTCCGAAGCTCCTTGACATTAAATAGTTTGAGAACCACTGACATAGAAACATAAGGTCAAGAAGACATTTATTGAATATGTTCTCAGTCCTATAAATGGGTTGTGCGCGCGCGTGTGTGTGCGTGTACGTGTGTGCGTGTGCATGCGCGTGTGTCATATGTGGAGTTATGAGGTTTCCTCACAAAACAGCAATATAAAAAAAACAATGTTTTGACACATTTCAGCACGAGGGAACATTCTGATGCTGTACATATACACTGTAATGATTATAAATAACATTCTCTCGTGGATTCAATTCAGCACGGACAGTATTCTGTTGTTTTACACTGTGTCATAACCAGGGGCCACCAACATGTCCTACAGAGGCCAGGGGCCACCAACATGTCCTACAGAGGTCAGGGGTCACCAACATGTCCTACATTGGTCATGGGCCACCAACATGTCCTACAGAGGTCAGGGGCCACCAACATGTCCTACAGAGGTCAGGGGCCACCAACATGTCCTACAGAGGTCAGGGGCCACCAACATGTCCTACATTGGTCAGGGGCCACCAACATGTCCTACATTGGTCAGGGGCCACCAACATGTCCTACAGAGGTCAGGGGCCACCAACATGTCCTACAGAGGTCAGGGGCCACCAACATGTCCTACAGAGGTCAGGGGCCACCAACACGACAAATGTCCGGTCGTCTTAAAACGTTATTCATAGCCTGGATTTTCGGTGGTGAACATGACGTCACTGAGCCGCGGTGAAGAGCAAACCACCGCCACCACCCCAGCCCTTCTCTCTGTTTTTACTCACCACCGCTCCACGTTATTACAGCTCCGGTGGTCACCTCACCACCGGAGCGGTGGTCACCTCACCACCGAACGGTGGTCACCTCACCACCGGAGCGGTGGTCACCTCACCACCGGAGCTGTGGTCACCTCACCACCGGAGCGGTGGTCACCTCACCACCGGAGCGGTGGTCACCTCACCACCGGAGCTGTGGTCACCTCACCACCGGAGCTGTGGCCACCTCACCACCGGAACGGTGGTCACCTCACCACCGGAGCGGTGGTCACCTCACCACCGGAGCGGTGGTCACCTCACCACCGGAGTGGTGGTCACCTCACCACCGGAGCGGTGGTCACCTCACCACCGAAAATCCAGACTATGAATGAGCCTTAACGCACCCCTCATTATGTCTAACCAAAGTATGCCTCCCGGTCAGGTCCGTGGCAAATGTTTACATTTTCCATTATAATGTTCTCCTTTGTATCATAACCACCCACTTACTGAATGTCAAGTCTCCAGGTTTTCTCCAGAATATGTATATGGGAATTATTTACTATGACACATTAGGAGTCCAATTAATACTATAGTGCTTCTCAAATGTTTTATTTGCATGGATGGAACCCTCTGAGAGTGTTCAAATGGAACCAAGCGAACCCTCTGAGAGTGTTCAAATGGAACCAAGCGAACCCTCTGAGAGTGTTCAAATGGAACCAAGCGAACCCTCTGAGAGTGTTCAAATGGAACCAAGCGAACCCTCTGAGAGTGTTCAAATGGAACCAAGCGAACCCGCAAGGGTCCGTTTGGTCCCATTTGAACACTATACTATTTTTAATGTCCGTGGCAAAATGTGTCTGTTGACAAAGGGGTCCACCACAAGCCAACATGACGGTGACCCCTGATCATTTCTGCATGAGGGGAACACATCATTTTGTCTTCTATTATATGACAGTGGCGTAACATCGTGGCGATAGGCCCGCTGGTGCAAATATTAATTTTATTTTATTTGTTTTTAGAGGCGCTCCAACCGACCGATCGGTGATCGGCCGATGTTCACTCCAAATGACTCCAAATGACTCGATCGTCAATTCACCCGATCTGGAGAAACCGAACTTTTAATACATTTTAAGTGATATAAAAGTCAATCACATACAGTATATATATAGTATATAATATCATTTTGCATCTTTGTGACAGGCCTTAAACATTCTCCCCTTCCTCCCCACACGCACGCACACACACACACACGCACGCACGCACGCGCGCACGCACACACACACACACACACACACACACACACACACACACACAGGAAAACGTTGCTGGGTGAGTTTTGAGTGACATAGAATAATTTCGGAAATATTACAAATATGATAATTATCGTACATCTGTCTGTCGTACACTGTATACATGAAACATTCACACATAGTATTTCAGCACGGGACACATTCTGCTGCTGTACACAATATTATTATTATTATTATAACATTCACCAGTGGCGGAAAGTAAAGTACTTTTACTTAAGTACTGTACTTTAGTACAGTCAGTACTTTGGTTACTATAGTTACTTTAATTTTGATTAGAAAACATACATTAACCACTTCAACCCAATATACATTTCGGCCATTTGAAAATTGCCGATCTACAAGCTCGTAGCTTGTAGATCGGCTATTTTCAAAAGACTTTGTACACATTTTGAACTTGTGAAATGGGACATTCTGCAATATTAGTACTTTTTTACTTTTACTCAACTACATTTTCAATTGCGTACTTTTACTTGTATAACGGAGTATAGCTCTAAATTGCAGTATTGGTACTTTTACTTAAGTAAAACAACTGAGTACTTTTCCCACCACTGTAACATTCACACATTATAGATTCAAGTCTGGGATAATAAATACTGATAAAGTGGGTCTATGGGTTTAAAGTCCTTTTCTTCCGTGACCACTAAAGTGATGCTAAATGCTAGAAGCAATGCTAGCCTTAAATGCTTAAACAAAAACAAAACGAGGCAACAATTTTAAAGATGGAGTGCCGTGATATTTTTGTTTGTATTTTTGAGTGGTGCCACTCTCCTATAGACAGCCATGTGTGTCCATCCCTGTGTATGTATGTATGTATGTATGTATGCGTGTCCCTGTGTCTGAGCACGGACAGCTGAAACATCTCAGCAATGCCACTGGATGGCACTGTTGCGCAGCGTCTCGCACGCACGCACGCACGCACGCACGCACGCACGCACGCAAGCACGCACACACACACAGAGGCCATGGAGGAGGGCTTGTACTGCACGAGTCCAGCACGAGTACAGTACAGCACCACTCACTTCAGACTGGTCTGATTTTTCCCAGTTCTTCATGTGTTTATGAGGTGACAGTGCTTCATTAGACCCCTTGGTGTGGTTGTTATGTGCAATTATGTCTTCCCTTTGTATTTGAGGCTGAAACCTTGACAATGAAAAAAACCCAAAAAAAAACAGTGATATAGTGACATCACAATATCATCCCCTCCCCTAACCCCTCCCCCTTTATCATACAACAACAGCTGTGGGTGCGGCTTCAGTTCAGGTGGGTCACCACCCATCACCAACCACCAGGCAAACCAGGCATACTTAATGAACTGGTGGGCGTGTCCACATAAAAACGACATTTTAACAAATACTGTACACTTTTCTTTTTGGGGGGGGGGGGGGGATCTATCTCCTTATATAACAACAATACGTGATGATCATGTTGTTAAGGGTGGAAATAAATCACGGCACTTAATCTTTAAATTAAACCAGCCACTCGGGTGGTATTTTTTTTTTTTACAATGTATAACAATACATGAATAAATACAATGTATTGTTGTTAAATATCACTTTTAGGAAGAAAGGCAGAAAGTGAAAAACAAAGTCTCGTTATCTTCTTCTGGAGGAAGCTAGCATTACTTTGTACAGTTAGCATATTTAGCGTAGCAACACTGTGCTTTTTCTCTCAATCTGATATTACAATAAACACTTGATAATAATTATAAACACTCATTATTAATTTATACTTCACTGTACCACAGTGTTGCAGACCCCGAAATAGACGATCTGTATGCCAAAAATGCACCGCGTCCTCGACACGTCGTGAGCTTGTAGATCGTCTATTATCGGTCCGCGGCAGTGCCGTGCGACAGATTGGTAAATGGGGTCACAACTCTTTATAAACTATATAGCTGGTCCATGTGTCACATTCACATTGTGAAGGGCTTCGGTTAGATTTAACCTGCTATAAACCTCACATTCACATTGTGAAGGGCTTCGGTTAGATTTAACCTCACATTCACATTGTGAAGGGCTTCGGTTAGATTTAACCTCACATTCACATTGTGAAGGGCTTCGGTTAGATTTAACCTCACATTCACATTGTGAAGGGCTTCGGTTAGATTTAACCTCACATTCACATTGTGAAGGGCTTCGGTTAGATTTAACCTCACATTCACATTGTGAAGGGCTTCGGTTAGATTTAACCAGGTTTAAACCTCACATTCACATTGTGAAGGGCTTCGGTTAGATTTAACCTGCTATAAACCTCACATTCACATTGTGAAGGGCTTCGGTTAGATTTAACCTGCTATAAACCTCACATTCACATTGTGAAGGGCTTCGGTTAGATTTAACCTGCTATAAACCTCACATTCACATTGTGAAGGGCTTCGGTTAGATTTAACCTGCTATAAACCTCACATTCACATTGTGAAGGGCTTCGGTTAGATTTAACCTGCTATAAACCTCACATTCACATTGTGAAGGGCTTCGGTTAGATTTAACCTGCTATAAACCTCACATTCACATTGTGAAGGGCTTCGGTTAGATTTAACCAGGTTTAAACCTCACATTCACATTGTGAAGGGCTTCGGTTAGATTTAACCTGCTATAAACCTCACATTCACATTGTGAAGGGCTTCGGTTAGATTTAACCTCACGTTCACATTGTGAAGGGCTTCGGTTAGATTTAACCTGCTATAAACCTCACGTTCACATTGTGAAGGGCTTCGGTTAGATTTAACCAGGTTTAAACCTCACGTTCACATTGTGAAGGGCTTCGGTTAGATTTAACCAGGTTTAAACCTGGTTTTAACCTGGTTTTAACCTGGTTTTACCCTGGTGTTAACCTGGTTTAAACCAGGTTTAAACCTCTTCTTTTTACATTTCAACTAGTTTCGCATAGCCAGACAACTATTCCACCACAATCACCGAATGCTGAGTCTGGAACTACACCTCCTGAATGCTACTGTAGGCATATATGGAGTCTGGAACTACACCTCCTGAATGCTATATGGAGTCTGGAACTACACCTCCTGAATGCTATATGGAGTCTGGAACTACACCTCCTGAATGCTATATGGAGTCTGGAACTACACCTCCCGAAATCCGATAAAGGAAGCTGCCATCTGTTTGTAATTTCCGTTCAAATTTTCGCCAATCAGATCAGAGGGATCATTTTCAGAGCTTCCGTTGCTCCAGACTGTATGAAACGGAAGCATTTGGAAAATTGTGAGAAGCAACAGCCTGACTCGCGAGACTCATTCAGTTCGCCCTCCCAGTTTATAGATTATATGTTTTAATGTTTCAGTTTATACTGCAGTGTAGTGTATAAATGAGTTCATAAAGAACGTTTAAGGTTCAGTTCATAATTCATTTTTAAAGGTTCAGTTTGAAGTAACTCCAGTTGTTGGTCATAAAGCTGTGAGTCTGAAAGGACAGTCGTTGTGCTCATGTTGTGCTTCTCCTGTTGGCATCCACCTCCTCCACCGTTCCACATCCACCTCCTCCACCGTTCCACATCCACCTCCTCCACCGTTCCACATCCATCTGCATTGCTGTACATCCACCCGCGCCGTATTGCTAGCCTGGGTTCCGGCCTGGGTCCATTTCACCGCGGACACGTCCCGCCCTTAGAGTATATATATGAATAGAGACGGCACCGGATTTCTCCTCCCATCCACTTGCAAGTTGCTCAAAAGCGCATGAGGCGATTTCACTCCTCCTTCCGGGTAGGAACAGAGTGCATTCTGGGATGGATTGGACCCACGCGCTGGCCGTTCTATCATTGCACGCGTTCACGTGCGTTCACGTATGAAACAGCGTTCACGTGTCATCATGAACGTGCGCAATGATAGTCAACGGACCAGCGCGTTCACGATTTGGGTCCAAACTGAAATACCAAATTCGGCCACTATGTCCATTTCGCCTCAGGGTTTCTTCCGGGTGCCGTCTCTATTCATATACTCTAAGGTCCCGCCTACCTTGGAGAATAGGAGCCTTTCCAGACTGAGTAGCCAAGTGACAATTCAGATTCACGGAACACAGCGATTCAGGCTGGAAACCCCATGCTACCATATTGCACACCCACCGAACAGATTTGGAATAAAATATGGATATACCAAACAAACTATTCTTACTTACTGGTGGCTTAGTACTTACACGAAGAAACGTGTCGGATTCATATACGGCGCGTCAAGGCTTTTACGATGCCCTTGATCACGGGGGATTTTCGCATACTTCTGATTCCGGTTTGTGTGGCTTTCTGCCTGATGACTGCACATCAGTGACTACAGACAACATGACGTAAAAGTCCCGCGACCGAATCACGAACCCCCGAAAATAAATGCTTCCCCTGCAGGCTAGTGGGTTGGTACCCCGGGCTTTTATTTTCCTTCGTTATTCGGCTCAAAAAAATGAAAGCCTGGGGAGAACGAGAGACATTTCCTGGTCTCGGAGTGGGAGTGAACTACAGTGCAGAGGAGGCGTGGCTAGGGGCGGGGCTAGAAGAGTGGGAGTGAACTACAGTGCAGAGAGAGAGAGGGGGGCGTCGCTCTCAAAACAGTGATGTCAGTTTTCTCCGCTGTTTTCTACCAGGGAGGGGAGAGAGAGCGGTGGGTGGGTTGGTGGCTGCAGTGTGGTGGGTGGGTTGGCGGTTGCAGTGCGGTGGGTGGGTTGGTGGCTGCAGTGTGGTGGGTGGGTTGGTGGTTGCAGTACGGTGGGTCGGCATTGGTGGTTGCAGTGCGGTGGGTGAGTTGGCGGTTGCAGTGCGGTGGTTTGCAGTGTGGTGAGTTGGTGGTTGCAGTGTGGTGGGTCGGTGGTTGGTTGCAGTGCAGTGGGTTGGTTGTTGCAGTGTGGTGGGTCGGTGGTTGGTTGCAGTGCGGTGGGTTGTGGTTGCAGTGCGGTGGGTTGGCGGTTGGAGTGTGGTGGGTCGGTGGTTGGTTGCAGTGCGGTGGGTTGGTGGTTGCAGTGCGGTGGGTTGGTGGTTGCAGTGTGGTGGGTTGGCGGTTGCAGTGTGGTGGGTTGGTGGTTGCAGTGCGGTGGGTTGGTGGTTGCAGTGTGGTGGGTTGGCGGTTGCAGTGTGGTGGGTCGGTGGTTGGTTGCAGTGCGGTGGGTTGGTGGTTGCAGTGCGGTGGGTTGGTGGTTGCAGTGCGGTGGGTTGGTGGTTGCAGTGCGGTGGGTTGGTGGTTGCAGTGTGGTGGGTTGGTGGTTGCAGTATGGTGGGTCGGTGGTTGGTTGCAGTGCGGTGGGTTGGTGGTTGCAGTGCGGTGGGTTGGTGGTTGCAGTGCGGTGGGTTGGTGGTTGCAGTGCGGTGGGTTGGTGGTTGCAGTGCGGTGGGTTGGTGGTTGCAGTGTGGTGGTTTGGGATCAAATGGACAAAAACAAATCAAAACCACATGCAGCTAATTGCCTGCATGTGCACCAGCAGCTGCAGGAACGTGCACACTGCACACATAGACATCAAAGGGGGCTTCAGCCCCTGCCCTTTTCTTTTTTTTTTTACCCGTCGGTAAAACAACTGCCCTTTCCAATGCAAATGGCCACTCCTTTCCGTGCCATGCCGGGAGGCAGCATTCAGGAGAATTCCTTTTTTTCCTGTCTCCTGAACTTGAACACAGTATTTTGCGTTGAACAAAATGTGTTTAGAAATCCAATGTCGTACACACTGCATATCCACTATAGCTAAAGAGTGCTGGGGTTGCGCCCCCGAAAATAGCCGATCTACAAGCTGTGAGCTCACAACGCGCGTAGATCTGCTATTGTCGCTATTTTTGTCCGAAAAGTGCCCTCTTTTACGGGATTTCAGCCCCCATGCTCCTCTAACACTCTCTGCACGTCCCTGACCAGCTTATGTGTGCAACAGCTCCAAACAATGGTTCCTGCGCTGCAAGGCTCCTTTACTGGCTCCAAACCGGTCCCTTTACTGGCTCCAAACCGGTCCCTTTACTGGCTCCAAACCGGTCCCTTTACTGGCTCCAAACCGGTCCCTTTACTGGCTCCCACCGGTCCCGGCCGGCCGCGGTGGTTCCGGTTTAGAGTCCAGTCGACCCATCTCCACCGCGGGTTCAAATTCCACCCCTCCTCCTCCCCCTGCGATGTCCTCCCCGGTGGCCAGCTGCTTCATCCTCAGGTTGATGGAGCCGTAAGTCCTCTTGGGTCGGACGAACATGGTCCCGGCACCGCCGCCTCCTCCGCGTCGCGGGTTCCAGTCCCCGCCGCCCCCGCCGCCGCCGCGGCAGATGGACACCATGAGCAGCACGGAGAGCAGCATGCCGCCCAGCGTCAGCAGGCCCAGCCCGGCGATGATGCACTTGTCCAGGTGGGAGCCCAGCCGCGCGTAGTACAGCTCCAGACGCTCCATCTGGCGCGCCGACACCGCGTCTGGCTCCTCCACCTTGAAAAAAAAAGTTTTTTCATGATGACATTCATTTTCATTTTCATTTTATCTTTTTTATGGTTTTATATGACCTCAATTGACCAGAGTGTAGAGTAGGAGAGTAGCGACACGCTTTGAACTCGCCGCAAAGCGGGTGCCTATGGACTATAGTTCCACACATTAGAACTATCCCATTGAGACAAAGCGGGTGCCTATGGGCTATAGTTCCACACATTGGAACTATTCCATTGAGACAAAGCGGGTGCCTATGGGCTATAGTTACACACATTGGAACTATCCCATTGAGACAAAGCGGGGTGCTATGGGCTATAGTTCCACACATTGGAACTATCCCATTGAGACAAAGCGGGTGCCTATGGGCTATAGTTACACACATTGGAACTATCCCATTGAGACAAAGCGGGTGCCTATGGGCTATAGTTCCACACATTGGAACTATCCCATTGAGACAAAGCGGGGTGCCTATGGGCTATAGTTCCAAACATTGGAACTATCCCATTGAGACAAAGCGGGCGCCTATGGGCTATAGTTCCAAACATTGGAACTATCCCATTGAGACAAAGCGGGCGCCTATGGGCTATAGTTCCAAACATTGGAACTATCCCATTGAGACAAAGCGGGTGCCTATGGGCTATAGTTCCAAACATTGGAACTATCCCATTGAGACAAAGCGGGGTGCCTATGGGCTATAGTTCCACACATTGGAACTATCCCATTGAGACAAAGCGGGGTGCTATGGGCTATAGTTCCACACATTGGAACTATCCCATTGAGACAAAGCGGGGTGCCTATGGGCTATAGTTCCAAACATTGGAACTATCCGATTGAGACAAAGCGGGTGCCTATGGGCAATAGTTCCACACATTGGAACTATCCCATTGAGACAAAGTGGGGTGCCTATGGGCTATAGTTCCACACATTGGAACTATCCCATTGAGACAAAGCGGGGTGCCTATGGGCTATAGTTCCACACATTGGAACTATCCGATTGAGACAAAGCGGGTGCCTATGGGCAATAGTTCCACACATTGGAACTATCCCATTGAGACAAAGCGGGGTGCTATGGGCTATAGTTCCAAACATTGGAACTATCCCATTGAGACAAAGCGGGTGCCTATGGGCTATAGTTCCACACATTGGAACTATCCCATTGAGACAAAGCGGGGTGCCTATGGGCTATAGTTCCACACATTGGAACTATCCCATTGAGACAAAGCGGGGTGCCTATGGGCTATAGTTCCAAACATTGGAACTATCCCATTGAGACAAAGCGGGGTGCTATGGGCTATAGTTCCACACATTGGAACTATCCCATTGAGACAAAGCGGGGTGCTATGGGCTATAGTTCCACACATTGGAACTATCCCATTGAGACAAAGCGGGGTGCTATGGGCTATAGTTCCACACATTGGAACTATCCCATTGAGACAAAGCGGGTGCCTATGGGCTATAGTTCCAAACATGGGAACTATCCCATTGAGACAAAGCGGGGTGCCTATGGGCTATAGTTCCAAACATTGGAACTATCCCATTGAGACAAAGCGGGGTGCTATGGGCTATAGTTCCACACATTGGAACTATCCCATTGAGACAAAGCGGGGTGCTATGGGCTATAGTTCCACACATTGGAACTATCCCATTGAGACAAAGCGGGGTGCTATGGGCTATAGTTCCACACATTGGAACTATCCCATTGAGACAAAGCGGGTGCCTATGGGCTATAGTTCCAAACATGGGAACTATCCCATTGAGACAAAGCGGGGTGCCTTTGTGTGTGGTGCTATCAGATTTCAGATTGAACAAAATCGGCTAGCCACCTAGCCACCTTTAGTATAGAGCACCGAAGTCTGACGTCAATATCGGTAGAGGGCGCAAATCCACAGGTTCATGTACTTTTTATGTGCATTGTGATCCCCATATGAGAATTTTAGATCACCTCATATGGATATGAAGAATCAACTGAAAACGCTAATGTTACTGCTGCTGAATTAGTTACATTTTCGCTAGAAACAGACATATATAAGTGACTGACTGTCGCAAACGATACAGAGACACCTCCCTGACAATATAACGATACAGAGACACCTCCCTGACAATATAACGATACAGAGACACCTCCCTGACAATATAACGATACAGAGACACCTCCCTGACAATATAACGATACAGAGACACCTCCCTGACAATATAACGATACAGAGACACCTCCTCCCTGACAATATAACGATACAGAGACACCTCCCTGACAATATAACGATACAGAGACACCTCCCTGACAATATAACGATACAGAGACACCTCCCTGACAATATAACGATACAGAGACACCTCCCTGACAATATAACCATACAGAGACACCTCCCTGACAATATAACGATACAGAGACACCTCCCTGACAATATAACGATACAGAGACACCTCCCTGACAATATAATGATACAGAGACACCTCCCTGACAATATAACGATACAGAGACACCTCCCTGACAATAACGCAGAGACAGCTTGTTTATTTTTGGACCACAATGTTTATGAAACGATGTTAAGATGAGCCCATGTTATTCTCCATAGAGAAATTACTTCCGTGAACCAGGCAGAACCAGGGGATGCGCGAGTGACGTCAGGACTTCGGCGCTCTATTACTAGTCAGCGAAATCAACACTCCACCTACCTTGGCCTCTCGGGGGATGGCATAGGCGATGACCACCAGCAGGATGCCGCTCACCAGGAACACCAGCGCCGCCACGAAGCCGTAGTCTGCTGACCGGTCCTCCACGCTGACCCCGCCCCCACCGCCGCCGTTGTTGAATTCTGCAAAGTCCTGGACCGAATGAGCAATGCTGCCCCCTGCTGTCTCCTCCTCATACTGCTGCTGCTGCTCTCCTTCCTAGAGAGAGAGACAGAGAGACCGAGAGAGAGAGAGAGGTTTAGCACAGTGCTTCCAGTGAGACGACAACAGCACCCTAGCGTTTGAAGTCGCGGGAGAGAGAGAGAGAGAGAGAGAGAGAGAGAGAGAGAGAGAGAGAGAGAGAGAGAGAGAGTGGCCAATGGGATCAGAGGAAAAGCACGGTCAAATTAATTGAAGTGTGCTTTGTGTTTTATAGTCTTACAGCCGTCATGCAAGTGTTAACCCATCCTGGGCGGGAACCCCTTTTGGTGTTTTAACTAAGCGTTATGTTATACTTTAGCTATTGAAAAATAGCAGATCTACAAGCTCATAGCGCGCCACCGAGTGGCGCGCTACGAGCTTGTAGGTCTGCTATTTTTTATAAATCGTGAAAATGCGGCACAAATCTTTGAATATATATTCTTTCAGAAGACTTTTTTTTTATTTCGACGTCAGGTCTATTAGTATCATCAGTAACACCTGTGAAGGAAGCAGGGAAAGTAATGGAAGAGTTATCCTGTGTGTTCTGTGTGCATAAACCCAATTCCACCCAGAGATTACATTGAGTTGCCATTCCTCCACTCAGCCAGGCGCGCAAATCCAGCTAAAGGCTGGCATGGTTTGCGCGCGCGTATTTAGTGTCGTCGTCGTCCTTTTTTCCCCTTCGGATACGGACAGAGAAGGCCCCATGAAACAAATCAACAATGTTTAAGTGTGTCGTGTATTTTCTAGACACTAACTGACTGAACTAGAGAAGAATGGAGTTCTCTAAAACAGGGGTTCTCAACGTTTTTGGCCGGGGACCCCCGAAAATGCTTTGGCAACGTCTCGGGACCCCCGCCCCGCCCCCTCCCGACCCCCAATATAAATTGACTGCTACAATAACCTTAAACCATTTTGGGCGGGAACCCCTTTTGGTGTTTTAAGCATTGTTATAATTTAGCTATTTAAAAATAGCAGATCTACAAGCTCATAGCGCGCCACCGAGTGGCGCGCTATGAGCTTGTAGATCTGCTATTTTTGAAAAATCGTGAAAAAGAAATTAAAAAAGAAAATCTTTTTATTTTTTTATTTTTTTGAAAATAATTTGGGGACCCCCTAAAATAATTGTGCGACCCCCCGAGGGGTCGCGACCCACGGGTTGAGAACCCCTGCTCTAAAACTACTTATCACTGAACAAAAGATTACCCATATTCCACAATCTGCCAACGAAGTATGTTTTGAAGGGAGTCAAATAGACATTGTTGTACAAGTTCAACTGCCCTGATCAAATATAATCTGGTGGTGGGAATACATCTGGAAACAACCCACCTTGTTGCGTGAGGAGGCTGAGGGTCCGGGCTGCGGCGCCGCCGCGCCCCCCTCCCCCCCCGCCCGCTGGTCCTGCAGCTCCTCATCCTGCAGGAACGAGGCGTTCTCGAAGCCCCGCCCCCCCGCGGAGGCCCCGCCCCCGCTGGCGGCGTGGGCGGAGCTCCAGGCGCCTCCGCCTCCTCCGAGTTCCCGGAGCTCTACGCCGTTGTGACAATCCATCGGCGTGCTCGAGCGGACGCGCTCATGTCCACGACGACGACATCATCGCCCTGTTCTGTTTCACACCATGGAAGAAAATAACGCATTGGTAAATAAACGGTGCATTAATATAGACCCTTTTATCCAAGGCGCTTTACATAGATTATATTCACCCATTCATTCACACATACCTTTACATAGATTGTACATTACATTCACACATACCTTTACATAGATTTTACATTACATTCACCCATTCACACATACCTTTACATACGCATGCACGCGCGCACACACACACACACACACACACACACACACACACACACACACACACACACACACACACACACACACACACACACACACACACACACACACACACACATTCATACACCGATGGCGGCGGAAACCATGCAAGGCACCAACCAGCAATTAGGGGTTCAGAGTCTTGCTCAAGGACACTTCGACACTCACCCTACGTTTTAACTCACTCACCCTACGTTTTAACTCACTCACCCTACGTTTTAACTCACTCACCCTACGTTTTAACTCACTCACCCTACGTTTTAACACACTCACCCTACGTTTTAACTCACTCACCCTACGTTTTAACTCACTCACCCTACGTTTTAACAGTCTCAGAGTTACATTAACATTGCTTTTACAATATACTGTACATGGCGGTCCCAGAGATAGAAATAGTATACTTGAGGGAGTTCCAGGGGGTCCCTAGCTCAATTAGAGATAGTTAGGAACCAAATGGACCCTTAGGGTCTGTAACTCAGAGAGTGTACAAATGTACACTGAGTTACATTAACAGTGATTTTACAATATAAATTGGGGTACCAGAGATATAGAAATGCCATTAAATGGGGGTCCGTAGCCTAATGCTTGTGAAACTGGGGGTCCATGAAATGAATATGTTTCAGAATTTAGAGCCTTTCTTATCGGGGTCACTGCCATATATTCTTCAAATGGGGGTCCGCGGCCTAATAAATGTCGATTTGGGGGTCCTTGACATGAAAAGGTTTGGGAAGCAGTGATTTAGAAGAGCTGTATTCTGTAGAATGTGGTCTCAGTCCTCAGTAACAGTACATATGATGGTGCAGTTTGCAGGGCAGTGTTGCATTTCAACCTTGGTGCTTTGTCCCTGAGAGGGAAGAACATTCTATTATTATCACATTACCTCCATTATACTGCAGACCCTGACTGGGCTATTATTATTATTATTAGTAGTAGTAGTAGTAGTAGTAGTAGTAGTATATTATTATTATTATTATTATTAGTAGTAGTAGTAGTAGTAGTAGTAGTAGTAGTAGTAGTAGTAGTATATTATTATTATTATTATTATTATTAGTAGTAGTAGTAGTAGTAGTAGTAGTAGTAGTAGTAGTAGTAGTATATTATTATTATTATTATTATTATCATTAGTAGTAGTAGTAGTAGTAGTAGTAGTAGTAGTAGTAGTATATTATTATTATTATTATTATTATTAGTAGTAGTAGTAGTAGTAGTAGTAGTAGTAGTAGTAGTAGTAGTAGTATATTATTATTATTATTATTATTATTAGTAGTAGTAGTAGTAGTAGTAGTAGTTTAGTATATTATTATTATTATTGTGGAATCTGGAAATCATAATTCTATCCATAATGTGTGCTACTGTGCTCATAGCATATGGGTGATCCTGTTTATTCACTAGTCAGTTCGTCTCCAAAGTCTGTGACTGTCTTCCACTACAGGTTCCCACACACCCGGTCCCATGTGGTGAGGGCCTGGCCATTTGCTATGACAAAAGGAGTTTGTTGACATGCTAAAACAGTAGATCAAAGGGCCACAGTGATCCTTCTAGGAATGGCCAAATGGTAGTCTGGTCCAATGTGTATTGTGTAAAACTGTACTTAAACCATGAGATTTCTATGTCAGTCAGTCAGTCGACCCGAGGCCGTGAGGCTGGAGGAGCCTATGCCATGTCTTGCTATGCTGTGTACTTCGAAATAAACCAACATCTCTGAGGAACATCAATCTGTCTGCCGTGTCTCACACAATTATCTTGCTCTCCCGTTTTGGTTAAGTTTGTATGGTCTCGTGTCCATAATAATACACGACAGATGGTGCGCGATCCCGACCTTCATGGTGTTTACGCCAGTTAGGAGAAGAACCAGTTGGCTTTTTTATTCAGTCTAATCAGCGAGTTTTTGTGGGAGACGGCGACGGCGTGTTCCAGCGGAACGAGGACGAGGATGTCGACGGACCACCGCGATGAGGAGTGTTGCGCAGCGGCGGCGTGCGTCACTGTCCAGCCAGTGCACGGGGTGGACTGAGGAGCGGTCGGCGAGGAGCAGCAGCCTTCACGGGGGCCTTCGATCTTCAACTCTACGCAGGGGACGGCGAGCAGTGGAGCGATGCAGCACGGCACGGGGACGCCAGCGGAGGTCCACGACGGGGAGAGGCGACCACTCGACGCTTGGCGCGGCGGTTTCCACTTTCGGGAATTCGTTTCGGAATGGACAGGAGGACAGTGTCAAACAGCGGCCGTGTAGTATGCGGTGTACTGATCACACATTGCACGCACGACACGTGCCGAAGAAGGACACATCTCCGTGGCGGCGGTGGCTTGGCTTTCCATGGCCGACTGACGACACAAGCTGAGGGCCTTCGCGGACCTGAGCAGGGGTCTGTGGTGAAGATGTTGCTTTTCTCTTCGTTTTCCCATCTCTGTTGTTTCAGAGCTGGGAGGGGGGGAGATGATGATGAGATGATTATGAGAGCTTTCAGCGAGAACAGCGGTGAACATTTTCTCAACTTGATCCGTGGCTGAAGCGAACTTTGAGGTAACGGAATGCAGCATATACAGAAGAACTTCCTTTGTCCATATATCGGAGGGGAGACGCACTTTCCTTCTCTCTGGTTTCAAAATTGTGCGTCATGTTTGTTTCAACATGAATTAATAGGCCTCATGTTGGTATGTTTTGTCGTATAATTAGGTAAGTTGGTTCATAAGTAGCCTAATTGTGAATCAAATAGGTGTTTTCCTAGAGACGTGAAGAGAGTATTAATTAGTTAAATATTGCTTAAACTCTGGCCTGTTAATGTATTTGTTTATGGTCAGGATAGGTCTGGAGACTTATTTTGATTTTGGTCCTGTGAAACTCCAAAGAGAGAGTTTCATGTGATTTGGTGTGTATGTTCTATATACCTTAGTGGAGCAGAGTTTTATTTAAAGCATTATAAACGTATAGATATGTTATGGCACGTCCTAAATTTCCTGAAAGCGGCAATGTCTTGTTTAAACGTCAGCTAATTGTAACTTACTAATCATTTTCCATTATCCATTGTTTAAGATTACTTGTCAGGGTAGTGCAATTGGCAGTCGTTTGGTGCCGACAGTGTTAAAGTCAGGATAGTGATTCAATTACAGGGTAATTAATTGGTAGTCGTGTAGTGCCGACAGTGTTAAAGAGGGTTTAATTTGACTCTGTGGTTCTCTAGGGCTTAAAATGTTGACGAGGTGACGGCAGTTTTCATGTTCATTGTTCTGTAACATTTTTAGCCATGAGTTTGAAATAACGCAAAGAGAATTCTGATCCGATCCATCCACTGATACGAAATTGTATTTGAACTTACTGTAATGGAAACCATTTATGAATTATCCACTGATACGAAATTGTATTTGAACTTACTGTAAATGAAATCATTTATGTCAAGTTGTGTAACCTTAAATGTCTGTGTTTGAAAACCATGTTGGGGTAAAGCTGTTATTCTGGTGTCTTAAATGTATTGTTAAACTGAGGATCAAGGGGGGTGGTAACTGGTAAGAATTATGGTTCCATATTTTTTTATATGACATATATGTCATAAGGGGGGTTATGTGGAATCTGGAAATCATAATTCTATCCATAATGTGTGCTACTGTGCTCATAGCATATGGGTGATCCTGTTTATTCACTAGTCAGTTCGTCTCCAAAGTCTGTGACTGTCTTCCACTACAGGTTCCCACACACCCGGTCCCATGTGGTGAGGGCCTGGCCATTTGCTATGACAAAAGGAGTTTGTTGACATGCTAAAACAGTAGATCAAAGGGCCACAGTGATCCTTCTAGGAATGGCCAAATGGTAGTCTGGTCCAATGTGTATTGTGTAAAACTGTACTTAAACCATGAGATTTCTATGTCAGTCAGTCAGTCGACCCGAGGCCGTGAGGCTGGAGGAGCCTATGCCATGTCTTGCTATGCTGTGTACTTCGAAATAAACCAACATCTCTGAGGAACATCAATCTGTCTGCCGTGTCTCACACAATTATCTTGCTCTCCCGTTTTGGTTAAGTTTGTATGGTCTCGTGTCCATAATAAGATACGACATTATTATTATTATTATTAGTAGTAGTAGTAGTAGTAGTAGTAGTAGTAGTAGTAGTATGTTGTTGTTGTTGTTGTTGTTGTTGTTGTTGTTGTTGTTGTTGGTAGTAGTAGTAGTAGTAGTAGTAGTAGTAGTAGTAGTAGTAGTAGTATATTATTATTATTATTATTATTATTATTAGTAGTAGTAGTAGTAGTAGTATATTATTATTATTATTATTAGTAGTAGTAGTAGTAGTAGATTATTATTATTATTATTATTATTAGTAGTAGTAGTAGTAGTAGTAGTAGTAGTATATTATTATTATTATTATTATTATTGTTGTTGTGGATGATGATGATTGTTGTTGTTGTTGTTGTTGTTGTTGTTGCTGTTCACTCAGCAGGTTATGTTCCACTATAACACTAACTGTATGGAATTATGTGTATTGCTTTATTTATGGTTATCAGTATTTTCACCATAAACATAAACAATAGGTCTCTCTCGATCTGTACAGTCACCCCCGGCCCCAATAATTAGTATTACCTGGGTGGGTGTCACTTTCTCGACGTTAAGCTGTGTATGTGTTCAACAACACAGCCATGACGTTAAGCTGTGTGTGTATTCAACAACACAGCCATGACGTTAAGCTGTGTGTGTGTTCAACAACACAGCTATGATGTTAAGCTGTGTGTGTGTGTGTGTTCAACAACACAGCCATGATGTTAAGCTGTGTGTGTGTGTGTTCAACAACACAGCCATGACGTTAAGCTGTGTATGTGTTCAACAACACAGCCATGACGTTAAGCTGTGTATGTGTTCAACAACACAGCCATGACGTTAAGCTGTGTATGTGTTCAACAACACAGCCATGACGTTAAGCCATGTAATTGTTCAACAACACAGCTATGACGTTAAGCTGTGTGTGTGTTCAACAACACAGCCATGATGTTAAGCTGTGTGTGTGTGTGTGTTCAACAACACAGCCATGATGTTAAGCTGTGTGTGTGTGTGTTCAACAACACAGCCATGACGTTAAGCTGTGTATGTGTTCAACAACACAGCCATGACGTTAAGCTGTGTATGTGTTCAACAACACAGCCATGACGTTAAGCTGTGTGTGTGTGTGTTCAACAACACAGCCATGACGTTAAGCTGTGTATGTGTTCAACAACACAGCCATGACGTTAAGCTGTGTATGTGTGTTCAACAACAAAGCCATGATGTTAAGCTGTGTATGTGTTCAACAACACAGCCATGACGTTAAGCTGTGTATGTGTGTTCAACAACAAAGCCATGATGTTAAGCTGTGTATGTGTTCAACAACACAGCCATGACGTTAAGCTGTGTATGTGTGTTCAACAACAAAGCCATGATGTTAAGCTGTGTGTGTGTTCAACAACACAGCCATGACGTTAAGCTGTGTGTGTGTTCAACAACACAGCCATGATGTTAAGCTGTGTGTGTGTTCAACAACACAGCCATGACGTTAAGCTGTGTGTGTGTTCAACAACACAGCTATGACGTTAAGCTGTGTATGTGTTCAACAACACAGCCATGACGTTAAGCTGTGTGTGTATTCAACAACACAGCTATGACGTTAAGCTGTGTGTGTGTTCAACAACACAGCCATGACGTTAAGCTGTGTATGTGTTCAACAACACAGCCATGACGTTAAGCTGTGTGTGTGTTCAACAACACAGCCATGACGTTAAGCTGTGTATGTGTTCAACAACACAGCCATGACGTTAAGCTGTGTGTGTGTTCAACAACACAGCTATGACGTTAAGCTGTGTGTGTGTTCAACAACACAGCCATGACGTTAAGCTGTGTGTGTGTTCAACAACACAGCTATGACGTTAAGCTGTGTGTGTGTTCAACAACACAGCTATGACGTTAAGCTGTGTGTGTGTTCAACAACACAGCTATGACGTTAAGCTGTGTGTGTGTTCAACAACACAGCTATGACGTTAAGCTGTGTGTGTGTTCAACAACACAGCCATGACGTTAAGCTGTGTATGTGTTCAACAACACAGCCATGACGTTAAGCTGTGTGTGTGTTCAACAACACAGCCATGACGTTAAGCTGTGTATGTGTTCAACAACACAGCCATGACGTTAAGCTGTGTGTGTGTTCAACAACACAGCTATGACGTTAAGCTGTGTGTGTGTTCAACAACACAGCCATGACGTTAAGCTGTGTGTGTGTTCAACAACACAGCTATGACGTTAAGCTGTGTGTGTGTTCAACAACACAGCCATGACGTTAAGCTGTGTGTGTGTTCAACAACACAGCTATGACGTTAAGCTGTGTGTGTGTTCAACAACACAGCTATGACGTTAAGCTGTGTGTGTATTCAACAACACAGCTATGACGTTAAGCTGTGTGTGTGTTCAACAACACAGCCATGATGTTAAGCTGTGTGTGTGTGTGTTCAACAACACAGCCATGATGTTAAGCTGTGTGTGTGTGTGTTCAACAACACAGCCATGATGTTAAGCTGTGTATGTGTTCAACAACACAGCCATGACGTTAAGCTGTGTATGTGTTCAACAACACAGCCATGACGTTAAGCTGTGTATGTGTTCAACAACACAGCCATGATGTTAAGCTGTGTGTGTGTGTGTTCAACAACACAGCTATGAGGTGACGAAAGCTTGCACTGATGAAAATAGGGCCCTTAAAGTCCCCTAATAGTTGGCTTTCTGTTGTAAAGTTGGCTTTCTGTTGTAAAGTTGGCTTTCTGTTGTAAAGCTCTCTCATTGTATCTTTTCCTGCATGATGTGTTTTTATAAGCCTGTTAAAATAACATGATAAATATCTCCTAAGGCTATACAGTACCAAGTCGGCCATACCACCAATGACCAATAGCAGGTGTCACAGCCTGGTATGGAAACTGCACTGCCCGAATAATTTAGAAACACCTATGGTGCAGTCAGCAGTGGCGGATGGAACGGGTTCTCTGACACGGGTATTGCATAGCCGGGTACGTGGGGCATGGACCTCCATACTTCCATCATTATACCCACATATAGCCGGGTACGTGGGGCATGGACCTCCATACTTCCATCATTATACCCACATATAGCTGGGTACGTGGGGCATGGACCTCCATACTTCCATCATTATACCCACATATAGCCGGGTACGTGGGGCATGGACCTCCATACTTCCATCATTATACCCACATATAGCCGGGTACGTGGGGCATGGACCTCCATACTTCCATCATTATACCCACATATAGCCGGGTACGTGGGGCATGGACCTCCATACTTCCATCATTATACCCACATATAGCCGGGTACGTGGGGCATGGACCTCCATGCTTCCATCATTATACCCACATATAGCCGGGTACGTGGGGCATGGACCTCCATACTTCCATCATTATACCCACATATAGCCGGGTACGTGGGGCATGGACCTCCATACTTCCATCATTATACCCACATATAGCCGGGTACGTGGGGCATGGACCTCCATACTTCCATCATTATACCCACATATAGCCGGGTACGTGGGGCATGGACCTCCATACTTCCATCATTATACCCACATATAGCCGGGTACGTGGGGCATGGACCTCCATACTTCCATCATTATACCCACATATAGCCGGGTACGTGGGGCATGGACCTCCATACTTCCATCATTATACCCACATATAGCCGGGTACGTGGGGCATGGACCTCCATACTTCCATCATTATACCCACATATAGCCGGGTACGTGGGGCATGGACCTCCATACTTCCATCGTTACCGACTCGGTGCTCTACAGCCGGGCACCGCCGGTCTATAGACCAATTATTTGTTTACAAACATTGGGACTGGGCGCACGGGTGACTGTTTCATGTAATCAATTCCCAACAGATCTCCAAACCTGTTGTTTTGGGGAGCGCTGGTTTCAGTCCATTCAACCTCCTCTTGTGAGTTGGCTAGTGAGGTGCGCCCTAGGAGACATTTATACTTCAAAGCCCAACAGTATTGCGCACAGAGAACAGCTGATATACAAGCTCACATCGCATCGCAGATGCGACTGTTGTGAGCGTAGAGGTCTGCGTGCGCGACACCATCGCGGGACGAAGCATAAATTATACTTGATGGACTGCAGGTGCGCGTGCAGCCGTGCACAAATAGGCTCTGCTGCCGTGATCATGAGCGCACCTCCCGTTCTTATGACAGCGACTGGAGGTGTGGTTTTGAATTGCTATTATTGTTCAAACACAACAGAAACCAAGGATTATATATTTGAAGGGCGAGAGATCACAATAAAAATCCTAATCATTCTTCCTCCACACTGGGAGAAAAACAGCATCTGAAAGTTTGATGGGGCATTTTTTACACGTGAGTGCAGTTAGAACTTTTCCATTGCATCTTATGAGAGGTGGTGCCTTTATGCGCGCGCATGCTGTTTCTTATCAGTGTGACGTCGTCTGATAAGGCGTCTATAGTCTGCTGTAAAGAGACCTTTTTTATGGACTGTGTGGTTGAACTTGACACGGGCCGATACGATACTCTATGCCCCGTCTCACGTAGCCCTGCTCTTCTTGCACGAATGTAATGATGAACAAACAGTATTAAACCAGCTGCTTTACGCTCATGCCCCTTATTTCTATAAAAACCTCATGTAGTAAATCTGTGGTTTTCAACCATGTTGATACCATGGGCCCATTACTTATTCTGCATTCGAGCCACGGACCACCATTTGATGACACCTAGGCAGTGGCGTGCACATATAGACACTAGGGGGTGCTAGAGCACCCCCTGCCCTTTTGGCAATGTGCCCTTTTGAAAAAAAAAAAAAAAAAAAAACTTTTTTCCCCCTTTCTTTTTTTTGATTTTTCAAAAATAGCAGACCTACAAGCTCGTAGCGCGCCACTCGGTGGCGCGCTATGAGCTTGTAGATCTGCTATTTTTCAATAGCTAAAGCATAACATAATGCTAACACCAAAAGGGGTTCCCGCCCAAAATGGATTAAGGCAACCGGCCGGTTCCACGTGCTGCACAAGGTGCCCTTTTTTAACTTGAGCACCTGCCCCTCTAAATGTCTGTGCACGCCACTGCACCTAGGGCTCCATTTTCGTCACCGCTAAACCCCTTATCCCTAAACTTCTTTGCCTTTTTTTAAATGTATTGTATTGTGTGTGTTTGTATTTTGCAAAACATTTTTTAATAGTTAAAATGGCCAGTCTACAAGCTCACAATGTGTCAATGTAGATTGGCTATAGTTGAACTATTAAAAAATGTTTTTCAAAATAGTAAAAAAGGCAAAGAAGTTTAGGGATAAGGGGTTTAGCGTTGATGAAAATGGAGCCCTTATAGTCTCTCAGACCCAAAACGAAATATAGATATTTTTGGTCCACAATTCCATGCTATAATGATGTTGGTATACCTTTAGGAGAAATATAACCATGAGCAAAAATAACAATTCTTCTATACATTCTCAAATTGTGTAGACTTCTTGTAGATTAACTTATGCAGATGTTTAACAAAAATGTTAACTCTTGAGAGCGTAAAATGAAACCAAATGGACCCGTTACGGGTTCACGATATACCGAACGACGTTAAACGACATTAAACTCACTTTGCCACTCGATTTGCCACTCGATTTGCCATTCACTTTATGCATGCATGTGCACCTCTATAACTACCTTATATAGCCTAAAACTACACCTTGCTGAAGCAGGGACGTGCACACATAGACATCAAAGGGGGCTTCAGCCCCTGCCCTTTTACCCGTCTGTAAAACAACTGCCCTCCCC
>NC_136802.1:4089130-4139130 GCF_951216825.1 Electrona antarctica | reverse complement strand
TCTAAGGAGCACCAATATGTAATCGATTTTTTTACATTCATAAAAACAATAATATAACGTGTGGTTTACAAATAACATAAAATGACTAAGTATAAAAATGCATGCCAGAATTTAAAATGTAGTGTCCAGACTTTCTGTCCCTCATCCATCAATCTCTTCAAAGAGACTGAGGCGGGGCACGGTGGCACAGTAGGTAGTGCTGTCGCCTCACAGCTAGAAGGTCCTGGGTTCGATTCCCGCTCGGGACGCTGTGGGTGCTGGCGGCGTGTTTCCTCCTCCGCGTCATCAGTGCCCATACCCGAGGCGGGGTTGGCAAAAGGGCCTTTCTGTGTGGAGTTTGCATGTTCTCCCCGTGTCCCATAGAGTAGGTACCCTCACAAAAACATGCAGTAATCCTGGTCTCTAAACTACCTCCCCCTGGCCAGCCGGGGCGCCTGATGGAGGGGAAAGGAACTGGTTGGAATAACGTGTTCCTTTCACGTGCTACGTCCAACCAGGGAAACTCTCCCCTGTCAGGTGTAAAGGAGCAACTTGGACACTCAGGCATGAGGAAGGAGCATGAGTTCAAGTCCGTTGCTCTCCCCAGGTTGTCGGAAGGTGTGTAGAGCCCAGGATCACATTAGATAATTGACACAGGGGTGAAAAATGGGTTACAAAATCGTGGGATAAAAATTAAGAGTAAAAGAAAAGAGACTGAGGCATCAAACATCTCCAGATGAGGACCCTCTAGTCTACACTGAGTCACATCACCTGTTTCCTTTTTCTTAGTTTTGTGTTTTTCACCTTCATAGCCTATTTAGATCATATAAGTAGAATTTCTGATATAAAATAATTTCGATGTAAAACATGGTATTTATAGCTATGCCTACTCACTTCTAGTGGAAAAATTACTCTAATGTTATACTTAAGTACAAGTATCAATACTGCTGCTATGTAGAAACACTGTCACAAGTCTGCTATTCTCTCACCCTCCCTCTCTCTCTCTTGCACACACACACAGACAATGTTTTTCTACAATCAATCGTTGTAGCCAGGCGCACCACAGTAATTATTTGTAGTGGCACTGGTGCCATTTCTAGGTTTTTCGAGCCCCCCTGAGTCTGTATGTGCCCTTTGAGAGCAGTTTTGAGTCATATATGATGATCTCCTGTATATTTGTACGTCCCTGTCCCAGGTGGACCCTGTAGTACTTACTTAGTCCTCTTGCACTTCAGGGCACGTAGAGCCAACCGAAGCCACCAGGCCTCTTCCATCTGGGTCTGTTGTGGGCAAGGTGTTGACTGAGCTTGTGCCAAAGTCACGTTACATGCTCTAAGGTCCTGGGCCAGCGGGCCGCGGGGGTGGGGGGAGCCTCTAGGTCGTCTCCAACCGGCTTGCTGGGGATTGAAGTCCAGGATGGTGCGTGTTGGATGTTCCCCCCGTCAGGCGGATGACGTGGCCGTACCGGCGCACGTCTCGCCGCATTGCTGCGAGACGGGATGCTGGGAGCTGTTGGGTTAGCTCTCTTAACCCATTTTGACCTGAGGACGATTCTACAAATCTCTTCTAAATCAATGACAGTTTTCTTCAAAAACTCATGTTTCTATGTTAGTGGTTCTCAACCTTTTGCATGTCAAAGACCCCCAGAATTATCTGAATTTGGCCGCCGACCCCCCCCATCTGAAAATATGTTGTTCCAGGGACCTCCCCAGAAGCAAAGATTTTAGTTAAAATGTTCACTCTGTAATAATATATATTCAACAAACATTTGAGGCCCATTTTCACGATTTTTCAAAAATAGCAGACCTACAAGTTCATAGCGCGGCACTCGGTGCCAGTAGTACAACCACAGTCTGATACTGTTGTACTGACCGGTACAACCACAGTCTGATACTGTTGTACTGACCAGTACAACCACAGTCTGATACTGTTGTACTGACCGGTACAACCACAGTATGATACTGTTGTACTGACCAGTACAACCACAGTCTGATACTGTTGTACTGACCAGTACAACCACAGTCTGATACTGTTGTACTGACCAGTAGTACAATCACAGTCTGATACTGTTGTACTGACCAGTAGTACAACCACAGTCTGATACTGTTGTACTGACCAGTAGTACAACCACAGTCTGATACTGTTGTACTGACCAGTAGTACAACCACAGTCTGATACTGTTGTACTGACCAGTACAGCCACAGTCTGATACTGTTGTACTGACCAGTACAACCACAGTCTGATACTGTTGTACTGACCAGTACAAGCACAGTCTGATACTGTTGTACTGACCGGTACGACCACAGTCTGATACTGTTGTACTGACCAGTACAACCACAGTCTGATACTGTTGTACTGACCAGTAGTACAACCACAGTCTGATACTGTTGTACTGACCAGTAGTACAACCACAGTCTGATACTGTTGTCTTGTCTTGTCTGTCTGTCTGTCTGTCTGTCTGTCTGTCTGTCTGTCTGTCTGTCTGTCTGTCTGTCTGTCTGTCTGTCTGTCTGTCTGTCTGTCTGTCTGTCTGTCTGTCTGTCTGTCTGTCTGTCTGTCTGTAGGTCTGACCTGACAACAGTAACGTTGACTCCCTACCGCCGCCTAGTGGATTAACACAAACGCTACAAGACCTGGACTCCCTGCTGCCCCCTAGTGGATTAACACGACACCTGCAGGACCTGCTGACTCCATAGTGCCTCCTGCTGGTTGGGATGCCTAATAGACAACCACACACTATGTTGTGTACACAAACTACACACTAACCAGCCCTGAACTACAAACCTCCCCCCCAACAAATCTGGACTACAAATCCCACACATCTGAACTACAAACCCCACACACACACATATCTGGACTACAATTCCCACACATCTGCACTGCTGTGTGGCTGAGCTCTAGCACAGAGGTGAAAGGTAACGTAAGTACATTTATTATCATAACATAATAATAATAATAATATTACTACGTTTCTGTCGGGATTCCGGCAAGCCACTCGCGTCCGAAACGGTTGAGAAATGACAGAGTTACCGTGTGGGGGTCCCTCTACTGTACTGTCACTGTACTGTACTGGCACACCCGGAATCACCATATATACAGTTAATATGTGCGTGTGTGTTTGTGTGTGTGTTAGGTTGCGCACAGGTGGTGAAAAACAACCATGCTGTTTTCGTGCTCATACCCAGACACCCAGCCACCCTCCCACCCACACACAGCTCCGTAAGGGAGTGGTTGCACCACTCAAAAAATATTGAACCAATAGTTCACCAATAGCTCACAACGCGTCGCGCTGCAAGCTTGTAGATCGTCTATTTTCAGCAAGTAACCAAGTGTAAAATGACTTCTACTGGATCTCTTGTGCACTAGTCCCTTCCTAACATTTTAGTCTAGTTTTTATTTGTTGACAAAATTGTCAATGTCTAGTCTTAGTTTTAGTCATCATAGCTTAGTTTTCATTTAGTTTCCATTTAGTTTTCATCAGTGAAAAAAGGTAGTCGATGAACATTTTTCGTCTTGGTTTTAGTCGATGAAAACAACACTGGACCAATCAAAACGCGTCTGTCTGTAGCAACCAATGAGTGACGTTCATTCTCGTTCCACAGCGGACGGACAGACTTCCAGCGGCTAGACGACGACAACAACAACAGGAAGGATGTACTGCCTCCAGTGGTTGCTGCCGGTACTGCTGATCCCCAAGCCTCTGAACCCGGCGCTGTGGTTCAACCACTCCATGTTCATGGGATTCTACCTGCTCAGCTTCCTGCTGGAGAGGAAGCCCTGCACTATCTGTGCTCTGGTGAGTTATCCTATTTCGGGCGGGAACCCCTTTTGGTGTTTTAAGCATTCTGTTTTACTTTAGCCGTTGAAAAATAGCAGACCTACAAGCTCATGAGCTTGTAGGTCTGCTATTTTTGAAAAATCGTGAAAATGTGCCTCAAATCTTTGAATATATATTATTACAGAGTGAACATTTTAACACAAATCTTTGCTTCTGGGGACAGTGGGGAGGTCCCTGGAACAACATATTTTCAGATGGGGGGGGCGGAGGCCAATTACATATAATTTCTGGGGTCCTTGACATGAAATATTGAGCACCACTGATACAGAAACATAAGGTTTTTCAGAAAACTGTCAATATTTTGAAGACATTTTTTTAATTTCGCCATCAGGCCTAAATGGGTTAAATATCAATTAAAAGCAAGGGTGTAGAAGTGGGTCTTGAGCTGTGCTTTAAAAATGACTACAGAGGCTGCCTGTGGAAGGTACAGTGGGAGTTTGTTAAACTACAGAGGCTGCCTGTGGAAGGTACAGTGGGAGTTTGATAAACTACAGAGGCTGCCTGTGGAAGGTACAGTGGGAGTTTGTTAAACTACAGAGGCTGCCTGTGGAAGGTACAGTGGGAGTTTGTTAAACTACAGAGGCTGCCTGTGGAAGGTACAGTGGGAGTTTGTTAAACCACAGAGGCTGCCTGTGGAAGGTACAGTGGGAGTTTGTTAAACTACAGAGGCTGCCTGTGGAAGGTACAGTGGGAGTTTGTTAAACTACAGAGGCTGCCTGTGGAAGGTACAGTGGGAGTTTGTTAAACTACAGAGGCTGCCTGTGGAAGGTACAGTGGGAGTTTGTTAAACTACAGAGGCTGCCTGTGGAAGGTACAGTGGGAGTTTGTTAAACTACAGAGGATGCCTGTCGAAGGTACAGTGGGAGTTTGTTAAACTACAGAGGCTGCCTGTGGAAGGTACAGTGGGAGTTTGTTAAACTACAGAGGCTGCCTGTGGAAGGTACAGTGTTGTTAAACTACAGAGGCTGCCTGTGGAAGGTACAGTGGGAGTTTGTTAAACTACAGAGGCTGCCTGTGGAAGGTACAGTGTTGTTAAACTACAGAGGCTGCCTGTGGAAGGTACAGTGGGAGTTTGTTAAACTACAGAGGCTGCCTGTCGAAGGTACAGTGGGAGTTTGTTAAACTACAGAGGCTGCCTGTCGAAGGTACAGTGGGAGGTTGTTAAACTACAGAGGCTGCCTGTCGAAGGTACAGTGGGAGTTTGTTAAACTACAGAGGCTGCCTGTGGAAGGTACAGTGGGAGTTTGTTAAACTACAGAGGCTGCCTGTCGAAGGTACAGTGGGAGTTTGTTAAACTACAGAGGATGCCTGTCGAAGGTACAGTGGGAGTTTGTTAAACTACAGAGGCTGCCTGTCGAAGGTACAGTGGGAGTTTGTTAAACTACAGAGGCTGCCTGTGGAAGGTACAGTGGGAGTTTGTTAAACTACAGAGGCTGCCTGTGGAAGGTACAGTGGGAGTTTGTTAAACTACAGAGGCTGCCTGTGGAAGGTACATTTGGAGTTTGTTAAACTACAGAGGCTGCCTGTGGAAGGTACAGTGGGAGTTTGTTAAACTACAGAGGCTGCCTGTAGAAGGTACAGTGGGAGTTTGTTAAACTACAGAGGCTGCCTGTCGAAGGTACAGTGGGAGTTTGTTAAACTACAGAGGCTGCCTGTCGAAGGTACAGTGGGAGTTTGTTAAACTACAGAGGCTGCCTGTCGAAGGTACAGTGGGACTTTGTTCCACGCTGTCGGCCCGTAGAAGCAGAAAGCTGCTTCACCGTGTTTTTTAGTTACCATTTGTTTTAGGCAAAGCGAGCAGGCCAGCAGGGGGTGCATACTTAGTTTAGACTAGTCATTGGTTAGACATGGGTTAAGGTTAGGTTTAGGTGTGCTGCCCCGTGGGAGGTTAGGGTTAGGGTGAGGGTTTGAGATAGGTTGTAGTTGTAGGACTAATGACTGGTCTAACCAATGACTAGTCTAAACCAACTACTGTCTGAACTAAGTACTGCACCCGGCCAGCAGTGGAAGACCTTAGGGGGGGGGGGGGGTTGGGACATATTTAGGCAGGCAGTCATGTAGGTAGGAAGGTGCGATCGATCCTAAAAACAACCGGAAGCCAATGCAGTGAAGCCAAAACTGGAGTAATATGTTCTCTCATCTTAGTTCTAGTTAAAACTCTGGCTGCTGCATTTTGGACAAGTTGTAATCTGTCAGTTGTTTTCTTAGGCAGTCCAGAAAAACAGTGCATTGCAGTAATCGAGCCGAGAAAAAACTGAGGCGTGGATTAGCGTTTTTGCATCGTCCAGTGGCAAATAGGCTCTGATTCGTGCAATATTTCTAAGGTGATAAAATCTTGGTAACATGATTAATGTGTGAATTAAAATTCAATTCAGAATCAATAATGACCTCCAAGTTCTTTACTGTACGGTTACTTTCTACAGTCAGGTTGCCAAGTCTGCTTATTATTGATTCTTTCTGCTCACTAGAACCGATTAATAATAATACAGGGTTGAATCAACCCTGTATTATATGTGCTCTGGTACGTTGACTCAACCCTGTATTATAATGTGCTCTGGTATGTTGACTCAACCCTGTATTATAATGTGCTCTGGTATGTTGACTCAACCCTGTATTATAATGTGCTCTGGTATGTTGACTCAACCCTGTATTATATGTGCTCTGGTATGTTGACTCAACCCTGTATTATAATGTGCTCTGGTACGTTGACTCAACCCTGTATTATATGTGCTCTGGTATGTTGACTCAACCCTGTATTATAATGTGCTCTGGTATGTTGACTCAACCCTGTATTATATGTGCTCTGGTATGTTGACTCAACCCTGTATTATAATGTGCTCTGGTACGTTGACTCAACCCTGTATTATATGTGCTCTGGTATGTTGACTCAACCCTGTATTATAATGTGCTCTGGTACGTTGACTCAACCCTGTATTATAATGTGCTCTGGTACGTTGACTCAACCCTGTATTATAATGTGCTCTGGTATGTTGACTCAACCCTGTATTATAATGTGCTCTGGTACGTTGACTCAACCCTGTATTATATGTGCTCTGGTACGTTGACTCAACCCTGTATTATATGTGCTCTGGTACGTTGACTCAACCCTGTATTATAATGTGCTCTGGTACGTTGACTCAACCCTGTATTATATGTGCTCTGGTACGTTGACTCAACCCTGTATTATATGTGCTCTGGTACGTTGACTCAACCCTGTATTATATGTGCTCTGGTACGTTGACTCAACCCTGTATTATAATGTGCTCTGGTACGTTGTCGGGTGGCACAGTCGGTAGTGCTGTCGCCTCACAGCTAGAAGAAGGTCCTGGGTTCGATTCCCGCTGTTGGGCTGTTCTAAATCATGGCAGTTTTCTGAAATACCCATGTTTCTATATCAGTGGTGCTCAATATTTAATGTCAAGGATCCCAAAGAATATATGTAAATGGCCACCGACCCCCATCGGAAAATATGTTGTTCCAGGAACCCCCCCCCCCAAGCAAAGATTTGAGTTAAAAACGTTCGCTCTGAAAGAATATATATTCAAAGATTTGAGGCACATTTTCACGATTTATTTAAAAACTAGCAGATCTACAAGCTCGCAGCCACGAGCTTGTAGATCTGCTATTTTTCAACAGCTAAAAGTATAACAACATGCTTGTTGTTCTGTTTTCTAGGTGTTCCTGGCGGCTCTCTTCCTGCTGTGCTACAGCTGTTGGGGAAACTGTTTCCTGTACCACTGTCCCGACGCCAGTCTGCCCGCCGTCTCACCCCACCCAGCTGTCGTTGGCACCTAGAAACAGACAGACAGGTACCTGTCTCACCCCATAATCCAGAGAAAGTTCTTCATTAACCCATTTTGACCTGAGATCAGATTCTAAAAAATGTCTTCTACATCCTGACAGTTTTCTGGAAAAGCTATGTTTCTGTGTCAGTCGTTCTTCGATTTTTCAAAAATAGCAGACCTACAAGCTCGTAGCGCGCCATACGAGTTTGTAGGTCTGCTATTTTTCAATAGCTAAAGCATAACATAATGCTAACACCAAAAGGGGTTCCCGCCCAAAATGGGTTAAGGAGTACACTCAAGTAAAAGCGCTCTGTGCTTTGGACTATCTTGCTATTTTCCAATTTTTTTTTTTTTTCACGTGATCCAAACGTGTGACGTATCCTAGAGTGTCCGCTCCTAACTTGTGTAACTCGTGTTCGGGAGGGACAGAGGTCTTCATCAATGAACTCGTGTTCGGGAGGGACAGAGGTCTTCATCAATGAACTCGTGTTCGGGAGGGACAGAGGTCTTCATCAATGAACTCGTGTTCGGGAGGGACAGAGGTCTTCATAAATGAACTCGTGTTCGGGAGGGACAGAGGTCTTCATCAATGAACTCGTGTTCGGGGGGGACAGAGGTCTTCATCAATGAACTCGTGTTCGGGGGGGACAGAGGTCTTCATCAATGAACTCGTGTTCGGGAGGGACAGAGGTCTTCATCAATGAACTCGTGTTCGGGGGGGACAGAGGTCTTCATCAATGAACTCGTGTTCGGGAGGGACAGAGGTCTTCATCAATGAACTCGTGTAACTCGTGTCAATGTGATAATTATTCTAAGACGTCCTCACAATGCGGTTTAACAGCGAGAGAACAACGCCGAGCGACACGTGAATTTCATTTTGCCCAAAGATACATTGTTTTCATCTTTTCGGGCGACGTTCCTCCGCCCGACTTTTCAACCATCGCCTGCTATCGCCGGTAGTCGCCGGGTCCCGTAGACCAGGGGTTCTCAACGTTTTTGGCCGGGGACCCCCGGAAATGCTTTGGCAATGTCTCGGGACCCCCGCCCCGCCCCCTCCCGACCCCCAATATAAATTGACTGCTACAATAACCTTAACCCATTTTGGGCGGGAACCCCTTTTGGTGTTTTAAGCATTATGTTATAATTTAGCTATTGAAAAATAGCAGATCTACAAGCTCGTAGCGCGCCACCGAGTGGCGCACTACGAGCTTGTAGGTCTGCTATTTTTGAAAAATCGTGGAAAATAATTTGGGGACCCCCCAAAATATTTTTTGGGAACCCCTGCCGTAGACAAATAATGCACTTCCAGGAAATGTGTCAGGCTGTCTCGCCCGCTGTTAAAACACACTGAGACCCCTTTGGAACCGCTTCAGTTCTTTTTGGTTTTTAGTCCATGAGCCAGAGCTCCAAAATTGGTGGGCAAACTATACCCTATAATAAATTGTTTATAGGATCAATACAAGTAAATGAATACATGATAACCCTTCCACAGTAGTAGCTTTTTCATATTTTCGATTATTTTGCATATTTTCCTACATAATGCCTCATTTGCATATTTAAAAATGTAAAATGTGCAATACAATAAATCATTGTCTTCGTGTAAGTACTCAATTGGGGAAGTTTAATGGTGATAACAATCTAATATAGGTATGGTTTTGCTCCACTCAATTCATAATTAACGTTTCAATTTTGGAGCTCTGGCTCATGGACTAAAAACCAAAAAGAACTGAACCGGTTCCCATTGGGAACCAACCGGTGGAAAAGGGCTCAGAGTGTTGGGGGCACGGTGGCACAGTGGGTAGTGCTGTCGCCTCACAGCTAGAAGGTCCTGGGTTTCTATTCCCGCTGGGGACGCTGTGGGTGCTGGCGGCGTGTTTCCTCCTCCGTGTCATCAGTGCCCCATACCCGAGGTGGGGTTGGCGAAAGGGCCTTTCTGTGTGGAGTTTGCATGTTCTCCCCGTGTCCCCCTCACAAAAACATGCAGTATTCCTGGTCTCTAAACTGCCTCCCCCTGGCCAGCCGGGGCGCCTGATGGAGGGGAAAGGAACTGGTTGGAATAACGTGTTCCTTCCACGCGCTACGTCCAACCAGGGAAACTCCCCCCTGTCAGGTGTAAAGGAGCAACTTGGACACTCAGGCAGGAAGGAAGCATGAGTTCAAGTCCGTTGCTCTCCCCATGTCCCCCATATATGGGGACTAGGTTGGCGGAGGGTGTGTAGAGCCCAGGATCACATTAGATCATTGACACAGGGGTGAAAAATGGGTTTCAAAATTGTGGGATAATAAAACATAAAAAATAAATAAAAAAAACACACAGTGCAATATGATCACAACGTACATAAACAACAAACAATACAACTTGACATGAGGTGAAATGTAGTGATTATGTTCACTAAATGTCCTGATGTGTTCACAGGTCTGGCTGGGAGGAGGAGGAGGAGGAGGAGGAGGAGGAGGAGGGGAGAGACCGGATGGGGAGAGAGAGAGAGAGAGACATGGACTGTGTGTGAGGAGAGGGGGAGAGAGAGAGAGAGAGAGCGCCACCATGCTGTGAGAGGGGGGAGTGACCGTGGATGAGGAGGAGGAGACACTGCCAGCGCTGTAAGGACAACTGTAGAAGACATCCTGCTACCATGGTGATCACACAGAACTGTGGGGTCCAGGGACCCCCACTGTGGGGTCCGGGGACCCCCACGGGTCCTTGAGGGGGTCCAGGGACCCCCACTGGTCCTTGAGGGGTCCTTGAGGGGGTCCAGGGATTGAGGGGGTCCGGGGACCCCCACGGTGGGGTCCGGGGACCCCCACGGGTCCTTGAGGCCACTGGTCCTTGAGGGGTCCTTGAGGGGGTCCAGGGATTGAGGGGGTCCGGGGACCCCCACGGTGGGGTCCGGGGACCCCCACTGGTCCTTGAGGGGGTCCGGGGACCCCCACTGGTCCTTGAGGGGGTCCAAGGATTGAGGGGGTCCGGGGACCCCCACTGGTCCTTGAGGGGGTCCAGGGATTGAGGGGGTCCGGGGAACCCCACGGGTCCCTGAGGGGAGGGAGTTCCAGGGGGTCCCCAGCTAAATGATAACAAGCAACCAAATGGACCCTTATGAGTCTGTAACTCAAGAGAGTACAAATAGAACCAGACGGACCCACATTTGGTTCCATTCGTTCACCCTCTGAGATAAATTAACATTGATTTTACGATATCAAATAAAATGTGGTTCCAAAAGAAGGAAATGCCATTAAATGGGGGTCCGTATAGCCTACTGCGTATCATTAAATGGGGGTCCGTATAGCCTACTGCGTATCATTAAATGGGGGTCCGTATAGCCTACTGCGTATCATTAAATGGGGGTCCGTATAGCCTACTGCGTATCATTAAATGGGGGTCCGTATAGCCTACTGCGTATCATTAAATGGGGGTCCGTATAGCCTACTGCGTATCATTAAATGGGGGTCCGTATAGCCTACTGCGTATCAAACTGGGGGGTCCTTGAAATTAAAATGGTTGAAGAGAATCAGTGCTAGAGCCCTAGAAATCTTCTCCTATGGGGGTCCCTGGCATATCTCTTCAAATGGGGGGTCCGTGGGATAACAAGTATATCCATTTGGGGGTCCTTGATATGAAAAGGTTTGGGAAGACCTCCTGGAACCATGATGATGATCACACTGACCGGTTGATGGACAGGGGGGGGGGGGGGGGGGGGGCTGGCGGGTTAGAGGATTCCTTAGGGCCTATTCCTTCATAGTCCACTCATAGTCCGCTCGACTTCAGTGATGTCATGTTGTAGTTTTCGGTGGTCAAACCTCTTCACTGAAAACTACAACATGACATCACTGAAGTGGAGCGGATCGTGCTGTTGAAAGGCACGCTGCCGCTCCAGTGACTCGCTGGCCAATCACAGCAAAATAACAAATATCCTACATTCTCTAATTGCGTAGACTTCTTGTTTTCATTTTACGCTCTCAAGAGTTAAAGATCTAATAAATAAGGGTCCATTTGGTTACCAACCCTCCATCATTATAGCTGCACGGGGACCACCTGGAACCCCCTCAAGGACCACTGGTGGTCCCCGGACCACTGGTTGAAAACCACTGGTCTATACCACAACACACACGCACGATACACACACACACACACACACACACACACACACACACACACACACACTCACACACACACACACACACACACACACACGTGTCTCGTGTTGCCGTGGGCGATGCCTCGTCCCAACAGCATCCCCCCTCTCTCCTCCCCGTTGTCGTGGAAATCATCAACCGTGCAAACTGATTGGTGGTGTGTGTGTGTGTTTTTTTCCTGTGCATGAGGGAGGCGGGTTTTCATTGTTTTTTTTCTTTTTTTCCCTGTTTATTTTTGTGTTGATTTTTATTCACATGCTGAAAGTTTCCAAAGGGGTTAGAGGTGTGTGCGTGCGTGTGTGCGTGCGTGTGTGTGTGCATGTGCGCGTGCGTGTGCATGTGCGCGTGTGTGTGTGTGTGTGTGTGTGTGTGTGTGTGTGTGTGTGACTGTGTAGTTCTTGGTTAATATGGGTTTGGAACATAAAGAAAGTATTATCGGACAAAGTACTCCCAACTCCAGTACTTTGAGTCATAGAGTGTAAAGGTATCCACACACCGGGCGCGAATCGGATGTGAATTCGGATTTTTAGCGGTTTTCCGAAAAACGCGGCCGGTGTGCAACCACCTTTTAAGCTGATGTTCCTTTCCTGGTTCATAAGATTACCACATCCTGGTGGTCAAAATGCTGTACTTCACTTCAACCAGTAAGACCTGAGACCAGATTCTACAAAATGTCTTCTAAATGCTAACGGTATGAAAAAAAAACCTGCGGTATGTTTCAAATGTCAGAGGTTCATCTCCCAAAACAATATACTGCATGTAATTGGCCGCGGACCCTCATCTCAAAATGTGTTTTTTTTAAGGACCCCCACCCCCAAAAGCAAAGATTTGAGTTAAAAACGTTCACTGTGAAAGAATATATGTTCAAAGATTTGCGCCACGTTTTCCAGATAAAAAAACAAGCTACAAGCTCGTAGCGCGGAACTCGGTGCCGCGCTACGAGCTTGTAGATCTGCCATTTTTCAACAGCTAAAGTTTAAAATAGTGGTTAAAAGCTTTGAGGTGACACGGAAGCGTCCTCGGACCTACATTTGGCCCGCGGACCTACATTTGGCCCGCGGACCTACGTAATTTTTAATTAATAAAAAAAGTACACATTTTTATCAACATTGCCCTGTTGTCTCCTAATGGTACCAACATCAATAAATACAGCATGACATTGTGGAATAAAACTTTATCCAACAATGACAAAGATATCCCTTCGTTTTGGGTCTGAGAGGCTAAATCTCATCAAAATGGTGGTCCGTGCCGTGGCTCAAAATATTAAATAAATACATAAATAATGGGCCTTGATATGAAAAGGGTTGAAAAACAAAAAGCAGTGCTTTGAATCACTGGAGTTTACTCTGTTTTTAGTATTGAAACGTATGAATTGTCACACATCACATCATGGCGGAGAATCTGATGTAAATAATGAAGCAATCCCCGAAGGTCAGAGGTCAAAATCAACTGCCCTGCTGTGCTCTGTGTGTATGTGTGTGTGTGTGTGTGTGTGTGTGTGTGTGTGTGTGTGTGTGTGTGCGTGTGTGTGTGTGTGCGCGTGTGTGCGTGCCTGTGTGCGCATGCGTGCGTGAGTTGATCTTGGGTCTAGTATTGCTAAATCATGACTGCTTTTTGGTTTTAATTTAAATAAAGTGTTTTCCTCTAAATGTGTTGAAATGTGTCCGTTGGAATGTCTTTTTTTGTGTGTAGAAAATCAGTAAAAAGTCTCTTCTGTTCTGGATGTAAATATGAGCTGTATCCAGTGTTGTTTTCGTAGACTAAAACCAAGACGAAAAATGTTCGACCTTTTTTCACTCACAAAAACTAAATGAAAACTGAGCTATGATGACTAAAACTAAGACTAAATATACTGACAATTTCGTCAACAAATAAAAACTAGACTAAATGTTAGGAAGGGACTATAGTGGACAAGATATCCAGTATAAGACATTTTACAATTAGTTGCATGCTGAAAATAGCCAATCTACAAGCTCACACTGCGATGCGTTGTGAGCTTGTAGATCGGCTATTTTCAGCAAGTGAAAAAACTCAATATGACGGCATCAAGGCCTGACAAAATACATTTTGTTTGACTAAATCAACTGTAGATTTAGTTTTGACTAAAATCGTATGATATTTAACACTAAAACATTCCAGGTGACTAAGATGTGACTAAAACTAAAATAGAAATTTGCTGCCATAAATAACAGCGGCTGTATGGATGGCCTGTATCTGCTCTGCTGCCAGTGAGGCTATTATTTATTCATCTTTCATTTGGTGGGTGAAGTTTGATTTGTTCAGCACACCTTTATCATACTTATATTCAAACTATTTGTATAGCACCTTTCATGACATGAAACGCAAGTGCTTTACAGAGCAATGGAGGGGAAAAAAAGAAAAGCAAAGATGTAAAACATAAAAAATAATGCCAGTAATTCATGCAATACAGTGAGGACATGAATAACAAGGGATTTAAAAGATCAATTAAAAGCAATGTGAGAGTTTACACATGGAACCACTGGTTCCATTTGTACACTCAGAGTTAAGAGGGTCTTGGTGCATTCATATAGTGCCTTTATCCAAGGCGCTTTACATAGATGGTGCATTACATTCACACACACATTCACACACCGATGACAGAGGAAACCATGCAAGGCACCAACCAGCACAACAGGGGCAATTAGGTGTTCAGTGTCTTGCTCAAGGACACTTCGACACTGACTCTGGGGGAGCCCACAGGGATCGAACTGGCAACCTTGCGGTTACCATCCAGCCACTCTACCGCTCAAACATTATTTTGACGACGACTAGTAGTAGTTGGTCTCCAAACATGCCATCACAGCAAAATAACAAATATCCTACATTCTCTAATTGCGTAGACTTCTTGTTTTCATTTTACGCTCTCAAGAGTTAAAGATCTAATAAATAAGGGTCCATTTGGTTACCAACCCTCCATCATTATAGCTGCACGGGGACCACCTGGAACCCCCTCAAGGACCACTGGTGGTCCCCGGACCACTGGTTGAAAACCACTGGTCTATACCACAACACACACGCACGATACACACACACACACACACACACACACACACACACACACACACACACACACTCACACACACACACACACACGTGTCTCGTGTTGCCGTGGGCGATGCCTCGTCCCAACAGCATCCCCCCTCTCTCCTCCCCGTTGTCGTGGAAATCATCAACCGTGCAAACTGATTGGTGGTGTGTGTGTGTGTTTTTTTCCTGTGCATGAGGGAGGCGGGTTTTCATTGTTTTTTTTCTTTTTTTCCCTGTTTATTTTTGTTGATTTTTGTGTTGATTTTTATTCACATGCTGAAAGTTTCCAAAGGGGTTAGAGGTGTGTGCGTGCGTGTGTGCGTGCGTGTGTGTGTGCATGTGCGCGTGCGTGTGCATGTGCGCGCGTGTGTGTGTGTGTGTGTGTGTGTGTGTGTGTGACTGTGTAGTTCTTGGTTAATATGGGTTTGGAACATAAAGAAAGTATTATCGGACAAAGTACTCCCAACTCCAGTACTTTGAGTCATAGAGTGTAAAGGTATCCACACACCGGGCGCGAATCGGATGTGAATTCGGATTTTTAGCGGTTTTCCGAAAAACGCGGCCGGTGTGCAACCACCTTTTAAGCTGATGTTCCTTTCCTGGTTCATAAGATTACCACATCCTGGTGGTCAAAATGCTGTACTTCACTTCAACCAGTAAGACCTGAGACCAGATTCTACAAAATGTCTTCTAAATGCTAACGGTATGAAAAAAAAACCTGCGGTATGTTTCAAATGTCAGAGGTTCATCTCCCAAAACAATATACTGCATGTAATTGGCCGCGGACCCTCATCTCAAAATGTGTTTTTTTTAAGGACCCCCACCCCCAAAAGCAAAGATTTGAGTTAAAAACGTTCACTGTGAAAGAATATATGTTCAAAGATTTGCGCCACGTTTTCCAGATAAAAAAACAAGCTACAAGCTCGTAGCGCGGAACTCGGTGCCGCGCTACGAGCTTGTAGATCTGCCATTTTTCAACAGCTAAAGTTTAAAATAGTGGTTAAAAGCTTTGAGGTGACACGGAAGCGTCCTCGGACCTACATTTGGCCCGCGGACCTACATTTGGCCCGCGGACCTACGTAATTTTTAATTAATAAAAAAAGTACACATTTTTATCAACATTGCCCTGTTGTCTCCTAATGGTACCAACATCAATAAATACAGCATGACATTGTGGAATAAAACTTTATCCAACAATGACAAAGATATCCCTTCGTTTTGGGTCTGAGAGGCTAAATCTCATCAAAATGGTGGTCCGTGCCGTGGCTCAAAATATTAAATAAATACATAAATAATGGGCCTTGATATGAAAAGGGTTGAAAAACAAAAAGCAGTGCTTTGAATCACTGGAGTTTACTCTGTTTTTAGTATTGAAACGTATGAATTGTCACACATCACATCATGGCGGAGAATCTGATGTAAATAATGAAGCAATCCCCGAAGGTCAGAGGTCAAAATCAACTGCCCTGCTGTGCTCTGTGTGTATGTGTGTGTGTGTGTGTGTGTGTGTGTGTGTGTGTGTGTGCGTGTGTGTGTGTGTGCGCGTGTGTGCGTGCCTGTGTGCGCATGCGTGCGTGAGTTGATCTTGGGTCTAGTATTGCTAAATCATGACTGCTTTTTGGTTTTAATTTAAATAAAGTGTTTTCCTCTAAATGTGTTGAAATGTGTCCGTTGGAATGTCTTTTTTTGTGTGTAGAAAATCAGTAAAAAGTCTCTTCTGTTCTGGATGTAAATATGAGCTGTATCCAGTGTTGTTTTCGTAGACTAAAACCAAGACGAAAAATGTTCGACCTTTTTTCACTCACAAAAACTAAATGAAAACTGAGCTATGATGACTAAAACTAAGACTAAATATACTGACAATTTCGTCAACAAATAAAAACTAGACTAAATGTTAGGAAGGGACTATAGTGGACAAGATATCCAGTATAAGACATTTTACAATTAGTTGCATGCTGAAAATAGCCAATCTACAAGCTCACACTGCGATGCGTTGTGAGCTTGTAGATCGGCTATTTTCAGCAAGTGAAAAAACTCAATATGACGGCATCAAGGCCTGACAAAATACATTTTGTTTGACTAAATCAACTGTAGATTTAGTTTTGACTAAAATCGTATGATATTTAACACTAAAACATTCCAGGTGACTAAGATGTGACTAAAACTAAAATAGAAATTTGCTGCCATAAATAACAGCGGCTGTATGGATGGCCTGTATCTGCTCTGCTGCCAGTGAGGCTATTATTTATTCATCTTTCATTTGGTGGGTGAAGTTTGATTTGTTCAGCACACCTTTATCATACTTATATTCAAACTATTTGTATAGCACCTTTCATGACATGAAACGCAAGTGCTTTACAGAGCAATGGAGGGGAAAAAAAGAAAAGCAAAGATGTAAAACATAAAAAATAATGCCAGTAATTCATGCAATACAGTGAGGACATGAATAACAAGGGATTTAAAAGATCAATTAAAAGCAATGTGAGAGTTTACACATGGAACCACTGGTTCCATTTGTACACTCAGAGTTAAGAGGGTCTTGGTGCATTCATATAGTGCCTTTATCCAAGGCGCTTTACATAGATGGTGCATTACATTCACACACACATTCACACACCGATGACAGAGGAAACCATGCAAGGCACCAACCAGCACAACAGGGGCAATTAGGTGTTCAGTGTCTTGCTCAAGGACACTTCGACACTGACTCTGGGGGAGCCCACAGGGATCGAACTGGCAACCTTGCGGTTACCATCCAGCCACTCTACCGCTCAAACATTATTTTGACGACGACTAGTAGTAGTTGGTCTCCAAACATGCCATAGTGTCATAGTAAATAAGCTATAGGTTTAGACATTATTCTGAAGAAAGCCTAGTCCTAGAGTCTTGACATTCAGTAAGAGGGTGTTATGATCAAAATAAGGACATATTAAATTAATGGTAGGCCTATGTAAAAAAAAAAAAAAGAAAAAAAAATCAAAAATGTGCCACGGACAAGACTTTGCGTGTATTGACATATTTATTATGGCACACATCGACTTTCCTCCCTCATTGAGTTATATCTGAAGCAGACAGAGGCATGGAGCATTGATTGACTGATCGGTCTATTTCTATAGTGTATGTCTATAGTGAAGTGATGTTCAAAAGCGACATAATTAAAAGATATAGGTTAGAAGAATAGCCAAATGGGCAAAGTGCTGATCGTATTATATACAATAGTTATTGTCATTACCATAATTATTAATAATTATTATTGTTATTATACATTGTAATTATATATTTAGTTGGATTATTTTATATAGACTTGATTGTTTTTATTTACATTTTTGGATTTTCATTTTGTTATTATACTGTGTGTGTAAACAAAGAAAAGAAAATCAACCTGAATATAATTTTTGATAAGTTCTGATGTATTGAGATACACAAAGAAGGGGTAGGACTTGATAAGTTTTTCAATAAACTTCTTCCTACTCCTTTTTCAAACATAAACATAAATTAAGGATTATGAAAGATCACTATTATTATTATTTTTGGACGCTTCTTGTTTTGTTTTTAATATTTACTTTGTCTTTTCTTGTTTATATTTTAACCATAGACTGTAAAAGGTTTTAACATGTTCGGAATAAATACAAAATAAATAAATTATAGTTGCAAAGCGGGGGTAGGCAATAGTCACTCAGTAGTCAGGCAGACAAAGTAAACCCTGGTGTTATTGTTAATGTGGACTTGATTGATTATTTTTGATTGATTGAAATTTGTATTGACAGTTTTCAGAATGGGTAATTCAATGAAAGGTACAGCCTGGTCAATACAAAAATCTGCTGAGAGGAAAAAGCCAGAAAAGTGTCCATAAAGCAACGGAACTATATAACTCGGATGCGGAAATAGACCAGACCCGTACGTCATTGTGTTTTGGTCCGACACAGACTCACTCTCGGGTTGAAACACTGCCTGGGATACAACTTTTATCATATTTAAGTTCCGACGTTGGAACCAAACAAGTCATGTTTGTGTCTTGCAAGTGTTATAATTAGCTCTGGTCCACAAGAGCAACGGTATTAGCGCTATGGACCTGGAGTGTACAAATAAAATACAATAAAAATGTTAAAATAAATAATATATAAAAACAGACGATATATTCCTTTTAACCACTTCAGCCATGTGTACAGCAGGGATACTGCTGCTGTTTGTCTAGTGATCCACAAGGTGGCACTGTTGGATTTCTTATCAAATAGATTCTATAAATCTACCATTAGACATATTCATCTAAAATATGATTATATCCATGAATCTTGATTGATTGATTGAAGTATTTATTAACAGTAATCTACAGTAATTTCGTTGTACATGTTACAATAACAATAAAGATCTATCTATCAGTATAAGTACAACTCAAATACTCAATACAAAAACTGTTAACTGTGGACGACACACCATCCTTAAAGCAGAACTTGTGCACCATTTTCAATTCATCAGAGCATTTAGAGACGTACAAATAATTCAAATATATACTTCTATATAACAAAAACAAACAGGAAATCATAATTAAAGGAGGTAAATATATCTTAAATGACAGTTGAATAATGAATTTATTTGTATTTATTTACAGATAACAAATTAACAATCAGAGTTAGGCACCTCATAACAACACTAACCCATTAAGACCTGGCTGGAACACACCTGTGTCACTTAAGCTTTTAAACAATAACTTTATTTGAACCTTTAGCTGTTGAAAATAGCACTGGGTGCCGCACTGAGCTTGTAGATCTATTTTAAACGTACACCTTATGACATTGGTTCCCAAAGTGGGGTCCGGGGACCCCTAGGGGTCCTTGAGAGAGTTCCAGGGGGTCCCCAGCTAAATGATTAACCAAATGGACCCTTATCGGCATGTAACTCTAAAAGTTAAATTAACATTGTTTTTACAATATAAATTGGGGGTCCCAGAGATAGAAATGCCATTAAATGGGGGTCCGTAGACTAGTGCATGTCAAACATGCATGAGTCCTTGAAATTAAACGGGTTGAGAATCACTGCTAGAGCCATACAAATCTTCTCTTATGGGCATATCTTTTCAAATGGGGGTCCGCGGGTTAATAAGTGTCAATTTGGGGGTCCTTGACACGAAAAAGTTTGGGAATCACTGCCTTATGACATCCTTGTATACTTAATAGCTGGACCTAAAACATTTCCAATTCCTAGTATGTGCAGTTGTACGAAAATGTAAAAATATAGAAATTAAACAGCAATTTAAACACTTTTTTTCTTTTGGGCCTGAAAAACACTTCAATGGTAGTGGATGGAGAGAGAGGATTTTTGTCCAACCACGAAACGGCAACCAATGGGTGCGAAGAGGGGCAGAACCATGGGTGGGGACTTGACAAAGGGTGTTAAAAAAACGAATATCAGGCCTTTTGGCAGATATGTGCAAAATACAGCAGAATACACATTGTGTATGTCATGTACAGTAACATTTTGAGCAGCTGCTCAATATTTTTGTGTCTGGTCACTTGTTTGGATGTGAGCAATTTCTGTCGACAGAATCGGCTAATGTGGACGCCATCCTTGCTTTTTTGACCACATGCTCACTGGCACTACTCTGAGCCTGTGACCCATCAGCCGACAGACCAGACCTTCCATGACCGACCAGCGCACAGGCGCCTCCCAGACCCAGATTCAGTTTGTCGCCGGCCAATCGCTGTTACCTGAACAGGCATCGTTGGGCCCGATCGTACTGCTTCTCTTGCTCTTTTGGCCGTTAAAGCGGACTTGGCCGTGGAGGATTTAAAACGGGTTCCTTACAATGTCTTGCAACCTCTCCGTCATTGCGGCTGATTGTTGGTTGGAGGTCGTTCCCACGTCTTTCATCACATTCCCAATGGAGGTGAGGAGGACGCCACGCATTTGACCACCCAAAACTGACAGTGTCCCGTCTCAGAGAGTCTGATTAAGTCCTGGGCTTTGCTTCCTCCGACGTCTCTGTGCTTCAGAGCGGCGGCCGAGTGAACACTGTGACCTCCGACGTCTCTGTGCTTCAGAGCGGCCGAGTGAACACTGTGACCTCCGACGTCTCTGTGCTTCAGAGCGGCGGCCGAGTGAACACTGTGACCTCCGACGTCTCTATGCTTCAGAGCGGCGGCCGAGTGAACACTGACCTCCGACGTCTCTGTGCTTCAGAGCGGCGGCCGAGTGAACACTGTGACCTCCGACGTCTCTGTGCTTCAGAGCGGCGGCCGAGTGAACACTGTGACCTCCGACGTCTCTGTGCTTCAGAGCGGCGGCCGAGTGAACATTGTGGTTGTGGATGTTCTGCAGAATTACCACAGTTGGATACTGTGGTAAATGTAAGTCCACCTTAGCCCTGAGAGACAAGCAGCAGAAAGATACGTGAGCAACAATACATGTCATAGTTTAACAGTTTTCTGAAAAACCTCTGTTTCTATGTCAGTGGTTCTCAAACCATTTCATGTCAAGGACCCCCAGAAACTATATATAATTGGCCACCGACCCCCATCTGAAAATATGTTGTTACAGGGACCCCCCCAGAAGCTCGCTGTGAAAGAATATATATTCAAAGATTTTCACGATTTTTTTCCACATTTTCACGATTTTTCAAAAAAATAGCAGACCTACAAGCTCGTAGAGCTCGTATGAGCTCGTATGAGCTTGTAGATCTGCTATTTTTCAATAGATATTTCAATAGAATAGATATTGCTTAAAACACCAAAAGGGGTTCCCGGGGTTCTGAAATGGGTTAATTCAAATGACAACACTGTGAACAAACTCACCGCGTCACTTTGCCCTCCCTCCTAGATCACACTCACCGTGTCACTTTGCCCTCCCTCCTAGATCACACTCACCGCGTCACTTTGCCCTCCCTCCTAGATCACACTCACCGTGTCACTTTGCCCTCCCTCCTAGATCACACTCACCGCGTCACTTTGCCCTCCCTCCTAGATCACACTCACCGTGTCACTTTGCCCTCCCTCCTAGATCACACTCACCGCGTCACTTTGCCCTCCCTCCTAGATCACACTCACCGTGTCACTTTGCCCTCCCTCCTAGATCACACTCACCGCGTCACTTTGCCCTCACTCCTAGATCACACTCACCGTGTCACTTTGCCCTCCCTCCTAGATCACACTCACCGCGTCACTTTGCCCTCCCTCCTAGATCACACTCACCGTGTCACTTTGCCCTCCCTCCTAGATCACACTCACCGTGTCACTTTGCCCTCCCTCCTAGATCACACTCACCGTGTCACTTTGCCCTCCCTCCTAGATCACACTCACCGTGTCACTTTGCCCTCCCTCCTAGATCACACTCACCGTGTCACTTTGCCCTCCCTCCTAGATCACACTCACTGAGTCACTTTGCCCTCCCTCCTAGATCACACTCACCGCGTCACTTTGCCCTCCCTCCTAGATCACACTCACCGCGTCACTTTGCCCTCCCTCCTAGATCACACTCACCGTGTCACTTTGCCCTCCCTCCTAGATCACACTCACCGTGTCACTTTGCCCTCCCTCCTAGATCACACTCACCGCGTCACTTTGCCCTCCCTCCTAGATCACACTCACCGCGTCACTTTGCCCTCCCTCCTAGATCACACTCACCGTGTCACTTTGCCCTCCCTCCTAGATCACACTCACCGTGTCACTTTGCCCTCCCTCCTAGATCACACTCACCGTGTCACTTTGCCCTCCCTCCTAGATCACACTCACCGCGTCACTTTGCCCTCCCTCCTAGATCACACTCACTGTGTCACTTTGCCCTCCCTCCTAGATCACACTCACCGTGTCACTTTGCCCTCCCTCCTAGATCACACTCACCGTGTCACTTTGCCCTCACTCCTAGATCACACTCACCGTGTCACTTTGCCCTCCCTCCTAGATCACACTCACCGTGTCACTTTGCCCTCCCTCCTAGATCACACTCACCGTGTCACTTTGCCCTCCCTCCTAGGGTCTGCCTTGATGATCACGCTCAGTTTCGCTGGACAGTTTGTGTTCTTTGTCCTTCCGGTGGATGACTTATAATTGACATTGTGCTGACCTGACACACGTAGTCCTTCTGAAAATAGATGCATTCGATTATTTAGCATTTTAATTTAATTGTTTCATCAACGTAATTTCACCACAGATGGGGAAAAGAGCATATATGTAAATGTGTACATATACACCTATTATTCTCTGCTGTCGGGAGGAAACCTCATAACTCCAAAATGTTCATTTTTCAGGAAATTAAAAATATACATTTTTCAGGAAAAATGTAAACCTCATATTTTTTTTAAACGAAGCAATACAGCCTCATCAAAGTTGGTGTTGTAACTTTGTATATTGTCAATTACTTCCATGAGAGGGGGAGAGGTGGTGGAGTTAGTTGCTTTAGCAGACATTTTGAGAGTTAAGAGGTTTTGTTCAAACCACTTTTTACTACTTTCTATTGGTTCAATTGTTTTCGAAACACACAGACATAAAGGGTGTTCAATAGCACTGATTTATTAAAAAAAAAAAAAAACTCAAAAATGGAGTTATGAGGTCTCCTCCCGACAGCAACGTAATTCCTTACCCTGTAGACTGTAGAGATTCCGTTTGCCCTTTGCACTCCTGCCAGTGCAGACCCTCCATGTGACGTGGGCAGGGCTGTCCCTCGTCTCCACAATCCACCGTCTAGTTTCCTGTTCGGTCTTCAACGGGAGCCGTAATGTAGCACAGAATGCACCCTGGTCCGTTTCTGAAGATCGCTCCTCGAAGGCAACAACATGTTAGTCGTACCCGGGCGGGAGACAGTCCTGTGACATGAAACGGAAGGCAACAACATGGTAGTCATACCCGGGCGGGAGACAGTCCTGTATGACATGAAACGGAAGCTCACTTATAAGCAATATGACTGAGGTCATCTCAAGCAATACAAAATAATACATACAGGCGCGGAGCCAGGAATTCTTTATGAGTAAGGTATAGACAATAAGAGGCAGGCGTCTAAAATAAGTTTGCCCTGGACAAACTGTTTTCTTTCTCCGGTGCTATTGCTGTGTCTCTGCTTTCTCAACAAATGAAGAATGAGGTTGGGACGTGTGTGTGGTGACTGGTGTTTATACGTCGCCACTGTGAATGGGGGGGGCATTACACATCAGAGTGTAAAAAGACTCAAACACCTCCAGACACGCTACGACGCAGGACGCAGAGAATAGATGTGTATTCTTCTGTCTGATACTGTCTGCCTTGAGTAGCGGCTAAGCGGCGGCATAATAGGCAATATCGTTTTAAATAAACGGTTGTCGGAGGGGAGGCACTAGAAACGTAGCAAAGTAAGGCATCTGCCTGCCTTTGCCTGGCAGCGGTGGCCGAACGGATTGCGGAGCGGTCTTGATACCGGAAGGTCGCCAGTTCGAATCAGCGGTCCGACACGTTAAAATTACCACCGCTGAAGTGCCCTTGAACAAGGCATTGAACCACTACGATGAAATGTTCTATGAGCAGGGCCTGGCTGGAAACAAGTTCTTGAGCTTAGCCCAGATACCCTGGGTAAATATAGTAATCATTTCATTACAGTAAATCCGCCCCTGAAATGTCATCATAATCTATTACTGACGCATTACTGACCTGTAAGACTGGATACTGAGTCACCACAGTGTACATCACCGCACCTTGATGGCTTACACTCAGACATGCCTGGCTGCAGTACGCCTGTAAAGAGATGAGTGAAGAGTGTGTGTGTGTATTTAAAGAACTGGACATATCATTTTGTTACAAATATCCATAGGTTGACATGCTACCTATAGAACATGCTACCTATAGAACATGCTACCTATAGAACATGCTACCTATAGAACATGCTACCTATAGAACATGCTACCTATAGAACATGCTGCCTATAGAACATGCTACCTATAGAACATGCTACCTATAGAACATGCTGCCTATAGAACATGCTACCTATAGAACATGCTACCTATAGAACATGTTCCATAGGTTGACATGCTACCTATAGAACATGCTACCTATAGAACATGCTACCTATAGAACATGTCATGACTTGTGCTATCAACATCAGTGGTTCCCAAAGTGGGGTCCGGGGACCCCCAGGGGTCCTTGAGGGAGTTCCAGGGGGTCCCCAGCTAAATGATAGTTTGGAAGGGTCCAATTGTAGTTTGTACACTCTGAGTGTACAATTGGAACCAAATGGACCCGTTAGGGTCCATTTGTACACTCTCAGAGTTAAAGGAGCATTCAGTGATTTGGAGAAAAAAAACGGTCCACCCGGTAACAAGATGTGCACATGCACACGCTCTACAGTGGGGGAAGTACAACAGACCAACAGCACGTGCACCAATGCCCGTCCCACTCGATCATGATTGGAGGAAGGCCCCTCTCATCCTGATTGGATGAAGGCTTTGCCACCCAAAGCCCAAACCGAAACTAGGGTTTTTTGACCCCAGGGGCTCACTGGGGACAGGGAGGAACTCCTTATATGGTCAGCACACTTTATAGTAGGGAGGATTATCCAAAAAATAAGAAAAAATAAGTGATATTTGAATTAAGTGAAATCACTGAATATACCTTTAAGTTAACATTGATTTTACAATATAAATTGGGGTCTCAGAGTTAAATGGGGGTCCGTAGCCTAATGCATGTCAAACTGGGGGTCCTTGAAATGAAAATAGTTGAAAATCACTCCTAGAGCAGTACGAATCTTCTCTTATGGGGGGTCCCTGGTATACATTTTCAAACGGGGGTCCGCGGGCTAATGGGTGACATTTTGGAGGTCCTTCTTGGCATGAAAAAGTTTGGGAACCAGTGAACCACTTAGCCGCTATGTCATGACTTGTGCTATATCTACATTACTAATGTACTGTATCTTTGTTGTGTGGTGGGGGGCATACAGTGCTCCTCGTGTCGAGCGAGCAGTTTGTTTACAATAGCCATGGTTCACATAACCTCACCAGGCTTTCCACCTCGGTATTTATTTATTAGCACCCGTGGATTCAGTATTCTTCAATAAAAAAGCATTTTAATCCGATCGGTGGTAATCGGAGTGCATCGTTGTCAATAAACTTGATTCTTACCTGACTGAGCAAACTGTATTTATCCGTAAAATCGATGAAAAAAAAAAAGATGTGCACTGGTCTGTCTCTCTCATCCGCGGCGATGGGTGCACTGTTGACAACAAGCGTGACTACATTTCCCGTCGTGCCTCGGTGCTCTTAGTCCTGTATTGACTACATTTCCCGTCGTGCCTCGGTGTTCCTGCTGTATTGACTACATTTCCCGTCGTGCCTCGGTGTTCCTGCTCTCAGTCCAACATGGCGGCTCCCTTGACTCTGCTGCTGGTGGTGTCGGTGACGGTCCGGGCGGTGCTGTTCAGGTCCGGCCTGGCCGCTCTGGTGGCGGACCGGGTGGAGGTGGTGTCGCCGCTCAACGCCTGGAAGAGAGGTCAGCGGCTCATTAGCATCTCATTAGCATCTCATTAGCACGGTGAAATAAACTGTATGGTGATGACTGAGGTTCTGAATCTCTTCCCGGTTCAGCCCAAGATGACAACAATCAGTGTTTCTCAAACATGGTCACGTCATGTCAATTCAGTTTAGTTTAAATGTAGCTTTATTGGCATGAGAAATCATACATTTTACATTGCCAAGGCAAGTGCCACAAGCACAATAAAACATAACACAATGTAAGGGAGAGGAGGGGGGAAAAAATCACACCCGTGTGAAGTGATCCTCATATGTCATCTCATTCTGGCCAATCGCAATTTGCGTCCTCACTTTTGTCTTCAATGTTTGTGTTTATGTTTGTGGCTGCAATTCGAAACTGGCCCCCGTAAAATCTGAACTCCCCCCACCCCTGTTCCCCCTCACGGTATATGTTTCTTTTCCCTTTTTACCTCCTATGATGATTTCATTTTGACTATATAGTTGTGTATATTCGTACGTCTCTAAATGTTTTGATGAATTGAAAATGGTGGGCCCTATTGTAAACAAGTGTAATGCTTTATGGTGTCGTCCACTCACTGTTTTTGTATTGAGTTGTACTAGTTGAAATGTACTGTAATTCTGCAAACTGTTAATAAATCAATCAATCAAACACAGACCCTCAAAGCTGGACATAGGAGGGTCTATAGTATAGCGCCCCTCAAAAAATGGTTAAACTATGTAGTCCTAGAAATGGCTGTGATATGATATTACATACCCTTCATGTAGCTGCAATTTGCAACTATATATTTTTACAATGGGATGAATATAGAGTTGCAATACCCTCCATTGACTCCCCACTCATCATATTGCGTTTGCGATCTGCTGGTCTACGGGGGATAACATGTCTACGGGGGATTTTTATGAAAAACAAGCTCGGCAGATTGAAAGAGCATAATTCAAGCTTGGACTACAGCTGCAATGTTGGTGAGTTTAACGTCGTTTAAGACCAGCAGATCGCAAACGCAATATGATGAGTGGGGAGTCAATGGAGGGTATTGCAACTCTATATTCATCCCATTGTAAAAACATATAGAGTTGCAAATTGCGGCTCCCTTTCATGTAATACACAGCAGCATAGATCTAAAAGTGGGGTCCCTGAGTAGCCGCAATTTTCAACTAGATTCTTTTTTATAATGGGATGAATCTAGAGTTGCAATACCCTCCATTGACTCCCCACTCATCCAATTTGCCTTTGCGATCTGCTTGTATTAAACATCGTTAAACTCACCAACATTGCAGCTCTAGGCCAAGCTTGAATTATCCTCTTTCAATCTGCCGAGCTTTTGTTTCATAAAAATCCACCGTAGACTAGCCGCAATTTGCAACTCTAGATTTTTTTACAATGGGATGAATCTAGAGTTGCAATACCCTCCATTGACTCCCCACTCATCATTTTGCGTTTGTGATCTGCTGGTCTCAAACGACGTTAAACTCACCAACATTGCAGCTGTAGTCCAAGCTTGAATTTTTCTCTTTCGATCTGCAAAGCTTGTTTTTCATAAAAATCCCCCGTAGACATGTTATGAGCTACTTTCTGTCCAAAATATTCCACAAGTGATATTCCGAGCCGCCATTTTGCAATTCTGCGACGGGCCGTAAAACAAGACGTGAGGGGGAGAGCTTGTTTAATAGAATCTTACCTGCGCAGGTAAGACACCCAAAGAAGAAGCCGACGCAGCGCGACGCCCCGTCACGCACGGCCTTCTATTAAACAAGCGCTCTCCCACACGTCTTGTTTTACGGCAGGTTGAAAAAATTCAAAATGGCGGCTCGGAATATCACTTGTGGAATATTTTGGACAGAAAGTAGCTCATAACATGTCTACGGGGGATTTTTATGAAAAACAAGCTTTGCAGATCGAAAGAGAAAAATTCAAGCTTGGACTACAGCTGCAATGTTGGTGAGTTTAACGTCGTTTGAGACCAGCAGATCACAAACGCAAAATGATGAGTGGGGAGTCAATGGAGGGTATTGCAACTCTAGATTCATCCCATTGTAAAAAAATCTAGAGTTGCAAATTGCGGCTAACCGTAGACATGTTTTGAGCTTCTTTCGGTCAAGAAATTCTCTGCATGGAGGTGATTCTTTTTCTAAGTGTTGAAGATTGGAAGCACTTGTTTTTATTAACGGGTCGCGCTGCTGCCTCCTGCGTTATGTGCAAATGTGAAACAGGTGGAGTGGTACGCAGGGCCGTTCAGTGATTTACGATGAGGGCTTCGAAAATCATGTCAGTCTGCTATGGCTAAAGGTCCCTGCACACTGGACGCGTTTTTCCATCGGTTTTCCGAAAAACGCATCCAGCGTGCAACCACCTTAACAGAGCGAAGATGGGACCGATCTATGGCTGTGTATTTGGAATACATGACCATTCTAGGGCTAAGTCAAAATTACACTGAATGGGTATTTATTCCCAGACAGTCGAGTTACGAAGATGCAAGATGCAGCCTGGGCGGTGCTATTGGGGAAGCACCGCCCACGCTCTGAGTCGGTGCACAACGTTTTTAACTCAAACCTTTGCTTCTGGGTGGTGGTGGTGGGGTGGGGGGGGGGGGGGGGGGGGGGGGTGTCCCTGGAACAACATATTTTCAGATTGGGGTCTGCGGCCAAATACAGATAATTCTGGGGGTCCTTGGCATGAAAAAGGTTGAGCACCACTGATATAGAAACATGGGTTTTTCAGAAAACTGTCAGGATTTAAAAGACATTTTTTTGTGGAATCAGCCTCAGGTCTAAATGTGGTTCATTTAGTTGTTTCAGTATTTAATAAATGATAATTAAATGAATGAATCAATGTGTGTTTCAGTGGTGGAGGGTTTGGCTCTGTTGGATCTGGGAATCTCCCCCTACTCTGGAGATGTGTTTCACGAGGTAAAGCACGCACGCACGCAGTCGCACGCACGCACGCACGCACGCCCTACTCTGTCTATTTCTATTCTATTCTAGGTAGGACAAAAATGCATGCACGCGCACGCGTGTGATGTCACTGATACTGTGTGATGTCACTGATACTGTGTGATGTCGTACTGTGTGATGTCATTTCAGACTCCCCTCACCATCTACCTGTTCCACTTTGTGGTGGACTACGCAGAGATCACCTTCATAGTGAGTGCTGCTGATGATGTCATCGTGATCGTCAATTACATGCTTGTGGTTTCAACTAGGGATGGGAGCTATCCATTCATTGATAATTGATCGATTAACCGGTTAGTTGATAAGCAGCGTTTTATGTCACGTCACATGCTAAAGCAGAGACGTTTCTGTGGCTAACGAGGTGTGGGCGGGGGGAGGGGGGGACTTATTTTAACCGGAACAAATGTGCGTTCCTCGGCCGCGTGTACGGCACACCCGGACAGCACAGAAAACCACTCAACCGGGCGGTCACCGTCACAGACCACTCAACCGGGCGGTCACCGTCACAGACCACTCAACCGGGCGGTCACCGTCACAGACCACTCAACCGGGCGGTCACCGTCACAGACCACTCAACCGGGCGGTCACCGTCACAGACCACTCAACCAGGCGGTCACCGTCACAGACCACTCAACCGGGCGGTCACCGTCACAGAGCCCACCGAGTGTGGCTTATTATATACGAACAGTTCAAACTGGTCAGCTAGCTTAGCTTTCTGAACCCGGGGAGCGCTCGAGACGAGTAGGGTCGGGTCAGTGTGGTCATTCAACACACCCAGGGCGCAGCACACCAGATTTTCGAACGACAAACGCACCGAATGCACTGAATAAACAAACAAGTGTGCACACCAGTGCGATTCCACTTACTGTACGACCTCTGACCCCTCTCTCTCTCTCTCTCTCTCTCTCAGTTGGCTGATGTCATCACTGCAGTGGCTCTGTACCTCGCAGCAAAGGACTACAACAAACAAGTGGTGAGTAACCAATGAGAGAAGCTTTTACTACCACAAATACCTACTTTAGTAACCAATAAGAATTCTAGTCTAGCTGCAGAGCAAACCCCTTATGGTGTTTTGAGCATTGTTATACTTTAGCTATTGGAAAATAGCAGATCTATAAGCTCATAGCGTGGCACCAAGTGACGCGATACAAGCTTGTAGATCTGCTATTTTTGAAGAAAACTTGAAAATGTGGCGTAAATGTGGCGAACGTTTTTAACTCAATCTTTGCTTCTGGGGAGTCCCTGAAACAACATATTTTCAGATGGGGGGTCCACGGCCAAATACAGATAATCCTGGGGGTCCTTGACATGGAATAAGGTTGAGCACCGCTGACATAGAAACATGAGGTTTTTCTGAAAACTCTGATGTGTGTGATTTGCTTTTGTTCCAGTTCAGAAAGCAGAAGTATGCCCTGGAGGCCGAGCGCTACGCCTTGGACTGCCTGGAGCTCATCAGAAGCCCCGGACAGATGCACTACATACCCCTGAAAGTAGCCATGTTGTAAGTACTGCTGCCTGGAGCTCATCAGATGCACTACATACCCCTGAAAGTAGCCATGTTGTAAGTACTGCTGCCTGAGCTCATCAGATGCACTACATACCTCTGTAAAGTAGCCATGTTGTAAGTACTGCTGCCTGAGCTCATCAGATGCACTACATACCTCTGTAAAGTAGCCATGTTGTAAGTACTGCTGCCTGAGCTCATCAGATGCACTACATACCTCTGTAAAGTAGCCATGTTGTAAGTACTGCTGCCTGAGCTCATCAGATGCACTACATACCTCTGTAAAGTAGCTATGTTGTAAGTACTGCTGCCTGGAGCTCATCAGATGCACTACATACCTCTGTAAAGTAGCTATGTTGTAAGTACTGCTGCCTGAGCTCATCAGATGCACTACATACCTCTGTAAAGTAGCCATGTTGTAAGTACTGCTGCCTGAGCTCATCAGATGCACTACATACCTCTGTAAAGTAGCCATGTTGTAAGTACTGTCCTGAGCTCATCAGATGCACTACATACCTCTGTAAAGTAGCCATGTTGGAAGTACTGTCCTGAGCTCATCAGATGCACTACATACCTCTGTAAAGTAGCTATGTTGTAAGTACTGTCCTGAGCTCATCAGATGCACTACATACCTCTGTAAAGTAGCTATGTTGTAAGTACTGTCCTCGTCCTGAGCTCATCACATGCACTACATACCTCTGTAAAGTAGCTATGTTGTAAGTACTGTCCTGAGCTCATCAGATGCACTACATACCTCTGTAAAGTAGCCATGTTGTAAGTACTGCTGCCTGAGCTCATCAGATGCACTACATACCTCTGTAAAGTAGCCATGTTGTAAGTACTGCTGCCTGGAGCTCATCAGATGCACTACATACCTCTGTAAAGTAGCCATGTTGTAAGTACTGCTGCCTGAGCTCATCAGATGCACTACATACCTCTGTAAAGTAGCCATGTTGTAAGTACTGCTGCCTGGAGCTCATCAGATGCACTACATACCTCTGTAAAGTAGCCATGTTGTAAGTACTGCTGCCTGAGCTCATCAGATGCACTACATACCTCTGTAAAGTAGCCATGTTGTACTGCCTGGAGCTCATCAGTTGCGAGAGGCAGCAGTCTGGCCACGCATGACTGGCTAATCAGAAGCCCTGACAAGATGTAACCTGTGTGTGTGTGTGTGTGTGTGTGTGTGTGTGTGTGTGTGTGTGTGTGTGTGTGTGTGTGTGTGTGTGTGTGTGTGTGTGTGTGTGTGTGTGTGTGTGTGTGTGTGTGTGTGTGTGTGTGTGTGTGTGTGTGTGTGTGTGTGTGTGTGTTGTGTGTGTGTGCTTTCAGTTACCTCCTGAACCCGTTCACCATCCTGTCCTGTGTAGCCAAGTCCACCTGCGGCCTCCACAACACTATTATAGCTCTGTATATACTGGCTACCATTAAAGGTACAAATATAACCCTATAACACTACTGGCTACCATTAAAGGTACAAATATAACACTACTGGCTACCATTAAAGGTACAAATATAACGGTAACAAGACAACTCACCCCGTTTCCGTTTTCCTCCCGGAATTTTCCCCAGTGAGGGGTGGGAGAGGCTGGACAGCAGACGGCTGGACTTTGAATTTCTCTAACTATAAACATTCACGACAGCAGACAGCCTAAGTACAAATATATTTATGAAAAGCTACTACAGTGAAGTCTGTTCACAGAAGTTGTTGTAGGCTATGTGGGTATTAAAGTAGATAAGACGCGTCAAATGGAGTCTGTACGGCTGGAGATAAACGGACACATGACGTCGGTGGGAGAGCAGATTTTGTGTGTTTCTCTAACTATAAACATTCACGACAGCAGACAGCCTAAGTACAAATATATTTATGAAAAGCTACTACAGTGAAGTCTGTTCACAGAAGTTGTTGTAGGCTATGTGGGTATTATCTGACGAGGTACCATTTGAGTGGGAAAAACCTTGCATATACTAAATAATACTAAATTGTTTATAGGGTCAATATAAGTAAAATAATATAGCCTTTCCACAGGAGTATCTTTTTATATTTTTCCAAAAAGAATACAAACAGCCAATAGCATATTACAAAGTTATCCCCCTCACTGGGGAAAATTCCGGGAGGAAAAACGGGCAGGCACCGGGGTGAGTTGTCCAGTATTCAATATAACCCTATATAAATGTGATTCATTGCGGCAAGACTAAGAGGAGGAAAAACAGTTTTTTTATGTCTTTTATCCAAAATGAGTTAATAGCACAGGCTGTGTCTGCATGTCTGAAATAAATGTCAAAGCTGAAATCCACATGTAAAAAAAGGTCGACGACAACATATAACCCTATATATACTCTAACGCTACTGAACAACACTGGCATAGCGCTGTATATACTGGCTACTAATATAAAGGTACAATATAAACGTTACTAAACCCTACATGTCTTGTTTGTTGACAGGAAGTGCCTTGCTGAGCGCCATCTTTCTGGCTCTGGCCACGTATCAGTCCATCTATCCTCTGACGCTGTTCGCTCCCGCACTGCTGTACCTGCTACAGGTAAAACCCTTTATATGACCCTATATGACCCCATACACACTGCTGTACCTGCTACAGGTAAAACCCTTTATATGACCCCATACACACTGCTGTACTGCTACAGGTAACACCCTTTATATGACCCCATAAACACTGCAGGTAACACCCTTTATATGACCCCATACACACTGCAGGTAACACCCTTTATATGACCCCATAAACACTGCAGGTAACACCCTTTATATGACCCCATAAACACTGCAGGTAAGACCCTTTATATGACCCCATACACACTGCTGTACTGCTGCAGGTAACACCCTTTATATGTCCCCATACACACTGCAGGTAACACCCTTTATATGACCCCATAAACACTGCAGGTAACACCCTTTATATGACCCCATAAACACTGCAGGTAACACCCTTTATATGTCCCCATACACACTGCAGGTAACACCCTTTATATGACCCCATACACACTGCAGGTAACACCCTTTATATGTCCCCATACACACTGCAGGTAACACCCTTTATATGTCCCCATAAACACTGCTGGTAACACCCTTTATATGTCCACATACACACTGCAGGTAAAACCCTTTATATGTCCCCTTAAACACTGCTGGTAAAACCCTTTATATGTCCCCATAAACACTGCTGGTAACACCCTTTATATGTTCCCATACACACTGCAGGTAAAACACTTTATATGTCCCCATACACACTGCAGGTAAAACCCTTTATATGTCCCCATACACACTGCAGGTAAAACCCTTTATATGTCCCCTTAAACACTGCTGGTAACACCCTTTATATGTTCCCATACACACTGCTGGTAACACCCTTTATATGTCCACATACACACTGCAGGTAAAACCCTTTATATGTCCCCATAAACACTGCAGGTAACACCCTTTATATGTCCCCATACACCCTGCAGGTAACACCCTTTATCTGTCCCCATAAACACTGCAGGTAACACCCTTTATATGACCCCATAAACACTGCAGGTAACACCCTTTATATGACCCCATAAACACTGCAGGTAACACCCTTTATATGTCCCCATACACACTGCAGGTAAAACCCTTTATATGTCCACATACACACTGCAGGTAAAACCCTTTATCTGTCCACATACACACTGCAGGTAACACCCTTTATATGTCCCCATACACACTGCAGGTAAAACCCTTTATCTGTCCCCATACACACTGCAGGTAAAACCCTTTATATGTCCCCATAAACACTACAGGTAAAACCCTTTATCTGTCCCCATACACACTGCAGGTAAAACCCTTTATATGTCCCCATAAACACTACAGGTAAAACCCTTTATCTGTCCCCATACACACTGCAGGTAAAACCCTTTATATCTATCTATCTCTATCTATCTCTCTCTCTCTCTCTCTCTCTCTCTCTCTCTCTCTCTCTCTCAGCAGATACCAGTAAACATGTACATGTCTGTCTGCCTGTGACAGACAGACAGACCCGTCTGTCTCTCACAGCGTCAGTACATTCCAGTCAACGTGTACCTGTCTGTCTCTCTACCTGTCTGTCTCTCACAGCGTCAGTACATCCCGGTCAACGCGTACCTGTCTGTCTCTCTCTACCTGTCTGTCTCTCTCTACCTGTCTGTCTCTCTACCTGTCTCTCTCTCTAACAGCGTCAATACATCCCAGTCAACGTGTACCTGTCTGTCTCTCTACCTGTCTGTCTCTCTCCCTGTCTCACAGCGTCAGTACATCCCGGTCAACGTGTACCTGTCTGTCTCTCTACCTGTCTGTCTCTCTCCCTGTCTCACAGCGTCAGTACATCCCAGTCAACGGGTACCTGTCTGTCTCTCTACCTGTCTGTCTCTCTCCCTGTCTCACAGCGTCAGTACATCCCGGTCAACGTGTACCTGTCTGTCTCTCTACCTGTCTGTCTCTCTCCCTGTCTCACAGCGTCAGTACATCCCGGTCAACGTGTACAGGTGGGGGTTCTGGGCGTTCCTCCTCCAGTATGCATTCATGTTCCTGGGCAGTCTGGTGGTGCTGGTCGGCCTCAGCTTCTTCCTGCTGGGATCCTGGGACTTCCTGCCGTCCGTATATGGATTCATGTGAGTGGGGGGAGGGGAGGGGAGGGGAGGGGGGGAGGGGGGGAGGGGAGGGGTCTCGAGTGGGTCCTGCGCCACCGGACCTCACAGTGCGTTTTAACAGCGGGAGACCAATGGCGAGCGTCGCTTGAATTTCATTGGCTATCGCCCACTATCGCCGGACGACGTCGCCCAAAAGATGAATTATTTTTATCTTTTCAGGCGACGTTCCTCCGCCTCCTTTTCGACTATCGGCCGCTCGCCTGCTATCGCCGGTAGTCGCCGGGTCCCGTAGACAAATAATGCACTTCCGGAAAATGTGTCTGGCTGTCGCCCGCTGTTAACACTTTAATTGCCCGGAACTATTTAATCCATTACATTCATGCGCCCAGTCGATTTATAAACACGGACGCCTTTTCTGGACGGACCGGCCGGAAGTTCATGATGTTGTGTAGCAGCTAACAATAGCCACAGCACTTTAAAATCGATCGACAACAACGGGAGACAAGAATAAATCTATCGAGACTAGCGACTGGACCGCGGAGCGCCGTCTAACACAGGATCTTTTTTTCAGAAAAAGACGGGATGATTTAGATCGCGATTTATGAACATTTTAAGATTTTCGTTTTCATCAGCTAAACAGAGGAGGGAGTTTTTTGATGACGTCTCAGTCTTGCGCGTCACCGAGGAGAGCCCAGCAGGCGCGCCTGGGCTATACAGCCAGGCGATCTGTTCTCGTATCAATAAACTTCGTCTTTAGGACAATACTTCGTCCTGAGCGTCGGGCGTTACTAATAGAAAGGACAAAGAACTTCGTCCTGGGCGATTAATCTGTTAAAACACACTGTTACCGACACGGCATCCACTCGAGTTTAGGGATGGAGCTCGAAACCCGATGCCCGACAAAACCCTGATAACCAACTTATTGATTACCCGTTAAAGATTTGGGCTTATCAAGCCTGTTATGGAGCATAGCGACCCATGACGTCATGTTTAAACAATCAAGACAAGAGGCGATCAATAAATAAATGTAATCATCCACGCTGGCACAAACATGTCGGTCTAGAAGTGTATTGATACCTGCCAACCAGCGTTGTCGGGGAAACAAACAGCTTCTTCAATATTATTTTCCAAAAGTAAAAAGGTCATTTGCCTTCTGTCTGTTAGAAAACTACTGTATTTGAAGAGGCCCTTAGTAAGAGATACTACTGTCGTATCAGGCTTTCCACAAAATAATATATGAAAATATGAACCGATAAGCCTGATCACATCACGCTGAGATGTTCCAACACTTCCTAACTCTCTCTCTCTCTCTCTCTCTCTCTCTCTCTCTCTCTGTGTTGTCTATGTCTCTCTCCCAGTCTCTCGGTTCCAGACCTGACTCCTAACATCGGTCTGTTCTGGTATTTCTTCGCTGAGATGTTCCAACACTTCCGTCTCTTCTTCCTCTGCGTGTTCCAGATCAACGTCTTCTTCTACACCATCCCCCTGTCCATCAAACTGCAGTAAGACACGCACACACGCACGCACGCACGCACGCACGCACACATGTTTAACGTACTTCCAAAGTGTGTACAGTGTTTAAGTCACAGATGCATTGTTTTTCTATAGATCCTGTCCATCCTGTCCATAGATCTATCTACTGAACTGGTTTTCAACCTTTTTCACCCATTATTTATTTATTCGGCATTTGAGCCACAGATGACATTTAGCCTCTCGGACACAAAACTAAAAAAATATTTTGTCCACAATTCCATGCTGTATTGATGTTGGTACCATTAGGAGAGATAACAGGCACACGTTGATCAAAATATCAATTCTTCTACATTCTCCAATTGTAGATTTCTTGTAAATTAAGTAATGAAGATGTTTAACAATAATGTAGGTTTTGAGAGCATACAATTATTACATCATTTTACGCTCTCAAGACTTAAAGATCTATAAGGGTCCATTTGGTTACCAACTGTCCCATCATTTAGCTGCATGGGGACCACCTGGAACCCCCTCAAGGACCACTGGTTGATAACCACTGCTCTAATGCAAAGATGTTGTGCCTCAACAAGTCTAACTGTGTGTGTGTGTGTGTGTGTGTGTGTGTGTGTGTGTGTGTGTGTGTGTGTGTGTGTGTGTGTGTGTGTGTGTGTGTGTGTGTGTGTGTGTGTGTGTGTGTGTGTGTGTGCGCGTGCGTGCGCGCGTACCTTCCAGGGACCATCCGGTCTTCCTCATCTTCATGCAGATAGCCGTGGTGTCCATCTTTAAGTCCTATCCCACCGTAGGAGATATCTCTCTGTACCTGTCCTTCCTGCCGCTGTGGAACCACCTGTACCGATGTAAATATACACATAAATATACATTTATACCACTGTACCGATGTAAGTATATACATTTATACTAGGCATGTAGCGATATATCGATATATCGATATTAATCCCGACGATATGAATCGATTTATTGATTTTCAATCATATTCCATCATATTCAAGTGCTTCTGGAGAGAAATGAGTCACTTTCAGTAGTAGAGCACTGCAGAGGGGAGCTGTGTGTGTCTGTGACTGTAGAGGGGAGCTGTGTGTGTCTGTGACTGCAGAGGGGAGCTGTGTGTGTCTGTGACTGCAGAGGGGAGCTGTGTGTGTCTGTGACTGCGGGGGAGCTGTGTGTGTCTGTGACTGTAGAGGGGAGCTGTGTGTGTCTGTGACTGCAGAGGGGAGCTGTGTGTGTCTGTGACTGTAGAGGGGAGCTGTGTGTGTCTGTGACTGCAGAGGGGAGCTGTGTGTGTCTGTGACTGTAGAGGGGAGCTGTGTGTGTCTGTGACTGCAGAGGGGAGCTGTGTGTGTCTGTGACTGCAGAGGGGAGCTGTGTGTGTCTGTGACTGCAGAGGGGAGCTGTGTGTGTCTGTGACTGCAGAGGGGAGCTGTGTGTGTCTGTGACTGTAGAGGGGAGCTGTGTGTGTCTGTGACTGCAGAGGGGAGCTGTGTGTGTCTGTGACTGCAGAGGGGAGCTGTGTGTGTCTGTGACTGCAGAGGGGAGCTGTGTGTGTCTGTGACTGCAGAGGGGAGCTGTGTGTGTCTGTGACTGCAGAGGGGAGCTGTGTGTGTCTGTGACTGCAGAGGGGAGCTGTGTGTGTCTGTGACTGCAGAGGGGAGCTGTGTGTGTCTGTGACTGCAGAGGGGAGCTGTGTGTGTCTGTGACTGTAGAGGGGAGCTGTGTGTGTCTGTGACTGCAGAGGGGAGCTGTGTGTGTCTGTGACTGCAGAGGGGAGCTGTGTGTGTCTGTGACTGTAGAGGGGAGCTGTGTGTGTCTGTGACTGCAGAGGGGAGCTGTGTGTGTCTGTGACTGCAGAGGGGAGCTGTGTGTGTCTGTGACTGCAGAGGGGAGCTGTGTGTGTCTGTGACTGCAGAGGGGAGCTGTGTGTGTCTGTGACTGCAGAGGGGAGCTGTGTGTGTCTGTGACTGCGGGGCTAACGCTCCGGTTCGGTCTCTATCCTTTATAGCTCTATGCTTAGCACCGTGCGGTATCGTTTGATACCGTCTTTTGCAACCAACATGTTAACAAAAAAAACAAAAACTAAATGTTTAAACCCCAACCTATTTACACGTGTTTGTTCAGTTTAATTAACGGGGTTCATTAATATACACTAGGGAAGGGAAATTCTTGGCCGAATACCGAATATCCGAATATGATTAATATTATATATCTTGGCCGTACCTTAACCCATTTAGACCTGAGATCAGATTCTAAAAATGTCTTCTACATCCTGACAGTTTTCTGAAAAAGCTGTTTCTATGCTATTTTTCAATAGCTAAAGCATAACATAATACTAACACCAAAAGTGGTTCCCGCCCAAAATGGGTTAAAGCTACCTGATTTATGGCAAAAGAAATGGTTATGGCAAAAACTTAACTTAACAGCTTCCGCGCCATTGCCGACGATTAAAGTCAATTGAAGCTTAATTTTGATACTGACGCTTAACGCCATTGCCGACGGCCTTCGGCAATTGAGCTTTTATAGTGCGTTCGATTGCTCGAGCCAAAATGCTACTCACGTTAGCCGGTTAGCTAGCTGTGTTGTTAGCACAGCATTGGATCGCCCATCTTAGATCGTCGTCGCCATAAGCATCCATTCTATCCATTTCTTTCAATCGCCTGTAACTCCTATTCCTTGTCCCAGATGGCATTTTTGGTCAAAACAGCGTTTCTTTGACGGCACAGAGCTGACAATCTAGAGCTCTCCGGAGCTCCGGCCTGGATTCACATTGTAAACAAGGCCCATCCAGCTGTGTGAAAACTCCTAACGTAGGACTACCGGTTGTGGACCGGAAATGGCGGATTTTCAAAATAAGAGCTCAAATTAAAAAAATGCTGGCGTGAATTAGATCCTAATTTTTCAATAAATGATAGTGGTCTAAGTGTTAAATAATAATCACTATTATGGGTCCATAAAACATTTATTCAGCTCTTTTGAATGCATTAATTGCATACACTATTCGTGATATATTTTCTGCCTATTTGGGCCGAAACCGAATAGGCCGAAAATGCATTTTTAGCCATTTTCGGCCGAATATTTTCACTAAAATCCACGTGTGTGTTTTCAGTCCTAAGGAACATCTTCCTGGTGTCCTGTGTGATGCTGGCGTGCTCCGCCCTCTTCCCCGTCCTCTGGCACCTGTGGATCTACGCTGGCAGCGCCAACTCCAACTTCTACTACGCTATCACCCTGCTGTTCAACGTGGCGCAGGTTGGTGGCGCTGTTGACCCATTTACACCTGAGGCCCATTCTAAAATGCAAGAATGTATATGACAATTTCGTCAACAAATATAAACTCGACTAAAATGTTAGGAAGGGACTAGTGGACCTAAGAGATCCTAGTCATTTTACACTTGGTTGTATGCTGAAAATAGCAGATCTACAAGCTAAATAGCAGATATACAAGCTCACAGCGCATCGCACTGCGGCGCGTTGTGAGCTTGTTGATCGGCTATTTTCAGCAAGTGTAAAATCAGCCATTACGACGGCATCAAAATACGCCAAAATACATTTTAGTCGACTAAATCAACTGTAGATTTAGTCGACTGAAAACGCATGACATGTAGTCGACTAAAACTAGACTTAACACATTACATTTCAGGTGACTAAAATGTGACTAAAAACTAAATTAAAACCATTCAAGATCAACCAACGCTGGTTTGGTGTCTTTCAGATCCTGCTGGTCTCAGACTATTTCTACGCGTATCTGAGGAGAGAACATCACCTGATCCACGGGCTGTACCTGAAGAGACCCGATGGGAGCGAGGCTACGCTAGTGCTAAAATAACACACACACACACACACACACACACACACACACACACACACACACACACACACAGAGAACATCACCTGATCCACGGGCTGTACCTGAAGAGACCCGATGGGAGCGAGGCTACGCTAGTGCTAAAATCACACACACACATACACACACACACACACACACACACACACACACACACACATCTGAGGAGAGAACATCACCTGATCCACAGGCTGTACCTGAAGAGACCCGATGGGAGCGAGGCTACGCTAGTGCTAAAATAACACACACACACATCACACACACACACGTACACGTACACACACACACACACACACACACACTCTGAACCGAGGTGGGGGGGCCTGACATGGTCCATTTTTTTTTATCCAGCATGTTGGAGCCACGGAACCACCATTTGAAGACATTTAGCCACGCAGACCAAAAACCCAAACAATATTTTGTTATTGTTGGATAAAGATTTTGTGCCCAAATTCCATGCTGTATCCATGTGTGGTACCGTTAGGAGGAGAGACAACAGGCAAACGATCAAAATAGCAATTATTCTACATTCTCTAATTGTGTAGACTTTTTGTAAATTCACTAATCCAGTTGTTTAACAAACACTAACTCTTGAGAGCGTAAAATAATTTTGGTTTCATTTTACACTCTCTCTCACGAGTTAAAATATCTATAAGGGTCCATTTGGTTACCAACAGTACTTCCATCGTTTAGCTGGGGGCCACCTGGGACCCCCTCCTCAAGGACCACTGGTGGTCCCCGGACCGCTGGCTGAAAACCACTCTTGCTCTTGACTATGCAAAGACTAGTTTGTCATTGGAGACGGTGGTGATGCTGGGAGACAGCGACACCCGGTGGCAGGATGGGACAATAGTTGTTGGCGGTGGAGATTATATTTCTTCTTCTCAAGCCTTTTCATTACAGCCAGAGCCGTAGAGTAAGACGGAGTCTTCCGATGGCAGCCCCCTCAGTCAAGCTGGGTCACATTTTTATTAGCCCATTTTGACCTGGGAACGATTCTACAATTTCCTTCTAAATCCTGACAGTTTTCTGAAAAATCCATGTTTCTACGGTATGTCAGTCGTTCTCACACTATTTCATGTCAAGGAGCCCCAGAATTATCTGTATTTGGGGGTCGGCACCCCCATCTCAAAATATGTTGTTCCAGGAAACAACCCCCAGAAGCAAAGATTTGAGTTAAAAACGTTCGCTCTGAAAGAATATATATTCAAAGATTTGTGCATGATTTTTCAAAAATAGCAGAGCTACAAGCTCGTAGATCGTAGATATGAGCTTGTAGATCTGCTATTTTTCAATAGCTAAATTACAACATAAGGGGTTCCCGCCCAAAATGGGTTAATCCTGGGATTAACTAGCCTCATTATTGTTCCTGGTACCCAGTGTTGATTTAGTCAGCTAATACTATGGCGAAAAAAGGCTTGTCGACTACCTTTTTTTCACTGACGAAAACTAAGATATGGTGACTAAAACTCAAGGCTCATTCATAGTCTGGATTTTCGGTGGTGAGGTGAGGCTGAAATAACGTTGAGCGGTGGTGAGTAAAAACAGAGAGAAGGGCTGGAGCGGTGGCGGTGAATTGCTCTTCACCGCGGCTCAGTGACGTCATGTTGTAGTTCGGTGGTCACCTCACCACCGAAAATCCAGACTATGAATACAAATATAATAAAAATAAAAATATTGACAATTTCGTGAATTTTCGTCAACAAATTAAACAAAATCACACCCGTGTGAACTGAGTGGTGCAAGGTCTTATATAGCCTGATCAGCTGTGGTCTGACGTAATGTCAGTGACCATAGTAACCATGCTCATTTTTTTGGGTACAGGTACACACACGGGTACTAACAAAGCCAGTTGTTGGAGTGGTTTGCACCACTCAAAAACTAGACTCAAATGTTAGGAAGGGACTAGTGGACAAGAGATCCGGTATAAGTCATTTTACACGTGGTTGCATGCTGAAAATAGACGATCTGTCGGCTATTTTCAGCATGTCATTGTTACGACGACGGCATCAAGCCCCACCGAAACAGATTTTAGTCTTATGATGTTTAGTCGACTAAAACTAGACTTACACAGACATTCCAGGTGACTAAAATGTGACTAAATGAAAACTATTCAAGAGACTTATATGTGACTAAAACTAAAATCTTAAGTTTTGCTGTCAAAATCAACACTGCCTGCAGGTACCAATTATTATCTTTTGAATTAAAAAAAACTGCATGAAACTCAGTAATCTAAAAATAACAACATACGTTGCTTTTCCTAATGAATAACTTATTAATAAAAAACAAACAAATCACAACGGGAGCAGGAGTAATTAATTTTCTACCAGGAGTTTGATGTGATGGGGTTCTTTTTTTTGTTTTTACTCTAGCACCGGGATCGGGTGCAGTACTTAGTTTAGACAGTTTTTGGTTTAGACTAGTCATTGGTTAGACCAGTCATTAGTCCTACAACTACAACCTATCTCAAACCCTCACCCTCACCTCCCACGGGGCAGCACACCTAAACCTAACCTTAACCCATGTCCAACCAATGACTAGTCTAAAGTAAGTATGCACCCCCCGGGATCGGGACGAGATGGGGTTCTTTATTCTGTGGGAGTGGGACGTTAACGAGAGTGAAAATATTTACATTATCCCATTTTAACCTGAGACCAGATTCTACAAAATGTCTTCTAAATCCTGACAGTTTTCTGAAAAACCCTCTGTTTCTACGTCAGTCGTTCTCAAACATTTTCACATCAAGGACCCCCAAAAATATACTATAGCCTACGTAATTGGCCACTGACCCCCGTCTGAAAATATGTTGTTTCAGGGACCCCCCTCAGAAGCAAAGATTTGAGCTAAAAACGATTTTTCAAAAATAGCAGATCTACAAGGTCATAGCGCGGCACTCGGTGCCGCGCTATGACCTTGTAGATCTGCTATTTTTGAAAAATCGTTTTTTTTGCAATAGCTAAAGTATAACAACATGCTGGGTTTTATACCAGTTGCATGACTGTTGGCAGCGGTTGGCAGCGGTGGCCGAACGGATAGCGGCGCAGTCTTGATACCGGAAGGTTCCTAGTTCGAATCAGCCGTCCGACACGTTAGAATTACCACCGCTGAAGTGCCCTTGAACAAGGCATTGAACCACTACGATGAAATGTGTTCTATGAGCAGGGCCTGGCTGGAAACAAGTTCTTGAGCTTAGCCCAGATACCCTGGGTAAATATAGATTTCATTTCATAAAACCCATTGAGAACCTGTCTCTGAGGCCGATTCTACACATCGTCTGTCGGGTGGTAACGTGTCCAAAAACTGTTACTTTTCAGTTCTTCTGGTGGGTCGCTGGTCGCTGGAACAACATATTTCAGTTCTTCTGGTGGGTCGCTGGTTGCTGGAACAACATATTTCAGTTCTTCTGGTGGGTCGCTGGTTGCTGGAACAACATATTTCAGTTCTTCTGGTGGGTCGCTGGTCGCTGGAACAACATATTTCAGTTCTTCTGGTGGGTCGCTGGTCGCTGGAACAACATATTTCAGTTCTTCTGGTGGGTCTCGCTGGTCGCTGGAACAACATATTTCAGTTCTTCTGGTGGGTCGCTGGTCGCTGGAACAACATATTTCAGTTCTTCTGGTGGGTCGCTGGTTGCTGGAACAACATATTTCAGTTCTTCTGGTGGGTCTCGCTGGTCGCTGGAACAACATATTTCAGTTCTTCTGGTGGGTCGCTGGTCGCTGGAACAACATATTTCAGTTCTTCTGGTGGGTCTCGCTGGTCGCTGGAACAACATATTTCAGTTCTTCTGGTGGGTCGCTGGTCGCTGGAACAACATATTTCAGTTCTTCTGGTGGGTCGCTGGTCGCTGGAACAACATATTTCAGTTCTTCTGGTGGGTCGCTGGTCGCTGGAACAACATATTTCAGTTCTTCTGGTGGGTCGCTGGTCGCTGGAACAACATATTTCAGTTCTTCTGGTGGGTCGCTGGTCGCTGGAACAACATATTTCAGTTCTTCTGGTGGGTCGCTGGTCGCTGGAACAACATATTTCAGTTCTTCTGGTGGGTCGCTGGTCGCTGGAACAACATATTTCAGTTCTTCTGGTGGGTCGCTGGTCGCTGGAACAACATATTTCAGTTCTTCTGGTGGGTCGCTGGTCGCTGGAACAACATATTTCAGTTCTTCTGGTGGGTCGCTGGTTGCTGGAACAACATATTTCAGTTCTTCTGGTGGGTCGCTGATCGCTGGAACAACATATTTCAGTTCTTCTGGTGGGTCGCTGGTTGCTGGAACAACATATTTCAGTTCTTCTGGTGGGTCGCTGGTTGCTGGAACAACATATTTCAGTTCTTCTGGTGGGTCGCTGGTTGCTGGAACAACATATTTCAGTTCTTCTGGTGGGTCGCTGGTTGCTGGAACAACATATTTCAGTTCTTCTGGTGGGTCGCTGGTTGCTGGAACAACATATTTCAGTTCTTCTGGTGGGTCGCTGGTCGCTGGAACAACATATTTCAGTTCTTCTGGTGGGTCGCTGGTCGCTGGAACAACATATTTCAGTTCTTCTGGTGGGTCGCTGGTCGCTGGAACAACATATTTCAGTTCTTCTGGTGGGTCGCTGGTCGCTGGAACAACATATTTCAGTTCTTCTGGTGGGTCGCTGGTCGCTGGAACAACATATTTCAGTTCTTCTGGTGGGTCGCTGGTCGCTGGAACAACATATTTCAGTTCTTCTGGTGGGTCGCTGGTCGCTGGAACAACATATTTCAGTTCTTCTGGTGGGTCTCGCTGGTCGCTGGAACAACATATTTCAGTTCTTCTGGTGGGTCGCTGGTCGCTGGAACAACATATTTTCAGATGGGGCTCGGCGGCCAAATACATATATTTTTGGGGGTCCTTGACATGAAAATGTTTGAGAACGAATGACAGAAACATAGGGTTTCTCAGAAAACTGTCAGGATTTAGAAGGCATTTGTAGAATGGTCTAAATGGGTAAATCTATGCTCTAATGCCCTACGCACCTGTCTGTCACTAGCCTTCTGAGGTGTGCTTTTTGCCTTTTGCTAAGAAAAAAAGTGATTACAGTGAAACCAGATGGAAGTCGTTTGTGAAACGAGTGTTAAGCAAGCGTCTTCAATCTGGCGGAGTCAGGTTATCTGACAACCACTGCTGTATGTAATGTGTATATATGTTATTTATTATTATTATTATGGGCTGTTTATTACGGGGTAGTGTTTATTACCCAGTTAAAGGGACACTTCAACCCTTTTTGCAACCAGATCTTATTTTAATGATGTTTGGGAGACGAGAAACACTTTCCTGGGGGTTTTTTTATGTGGGTAATTTGTGTTTTTATATTATGTTAGTATTTCAAAGTGTCCATGATGTCATGGACACTGGGGCTCACTTCCTTCCTGGACTACAATTCCCATAATGCTTTGGTGCACTGCTGCTCCTTGTGGATATGGGGAGGGCTGTCTTGCTGAGACAACATGTAGTCCAGGAAGTAAGGGAGCCCAGTGTCCGTGACATCATGGAGCCCATGGACACTAATTAAAACACAAATTACCCACGTAAAAACCCCAGGAAAGTGTTTCTTGTCTGGTTGCAAAAGGGGTTGTAGTGTCCCTTTAATGTTATGTTATGAAAGGGTTAATGTAATATCTGCTGAATGAAATAAGTAACATTGAAGGATTGTTTTTTATCATGAAGAGATCATGAAGTTTAATAAAATATCATGTACTTAAACCTTGTTGGAATCGGTTGCTTTTGTTTTCATTTCAACGCAATTTGAATCTAGCCAAAGAAGAGTGCCGAAGTCCTGCCGTCATGCAGTCGCTCATCCCCTTGTATAGAGCATCGCAGTCCTAGGTCACACCGACTGGTACGCACTCTGTCTAGAGCGCCCCTCACTTCACACGGGTGTGATTTGTTCTATGTCCATCCATCCCTCTTCAACCGCTTATATATCCGTAGTCGGGTCGCGGGGGCAACGGCTCCACCAGAGAGCTCCAGACTTCCCTCTCCTCCAGAGCAACATCAGTGACTTCCTCCTGGGGGATCCCGAGGCGTTCCAAGGCCAGTGAGTCGATGTGTTTCCTCCAACTGCGCCTTAGTCTGCCCCCCGGGGGTCTCCTCCCAGTGGGACGTGCACCGAGGACCTCCCTAGGGAGACGCCCGAGAGGCATCCTAACCAGATGCGAGGAAAATTCCCGTAGAAGAAAACTCATTTCGGCCGCTTGTATTCGCAACCTTATTCTTTGAGTCAGCTTTTCCTTCTGGCTCAACTCTCTTTTCGTCACAACAGTGCGGTACAGCGATTACATTCTCTTTATTGTTAATGGAATGTAATGTTTGTGTTTGGGACTAAACCAACATTAATTTCTCTTCGTCATCAATGGCGTTTTTAAAACAAGGGTTAGGGTTAGGGTTTGACCTAAACACAAACATTAAACCTGTATATAGCCGGAGGGGCTGCCAGAGCCCCTCACAAATTGTTATAAAAAAAATCACACCCGTGTGAAGTGAGGGGCGCTCTTATCATCATACATATCATCTCATTCTGGCCAATTAGAATTTGCATCCTCACCTTCGGCCATTCATTGTCAATGGCATGTAGTGTTTGTGTTAGGACAATGTTTTGTGTGATTGTGATTGGCCAAAGTTTGCATGCCGGTTTATGCGTCCCAAGTCATTGCGAACGCAGTGATTGTGAACTATAGGGCGAGGTGAGGTCGCGTGCACGCACCCGCCTGGGTGACGGCAGACTGCTGGGCGAGTGCTGGCGCTTTGGCATGGGGGGGTCAGATCAACTTATAATAATAATAATAATAATAAAACTTTATTTGTATAGCACCTTTCAGTGCTTTACAGAGCACAGAACTTGTGGAATGAATTCTGTACTGGCCATATGCAGATCTAGGTAGTAGGTCAGGGGTCGGCAACAGGCGGCCCGCGGGCCAAAATTGGCCCCCCAGAAATAATATCTGGCCCGTGAGATAATTTAGAGATTTTTTTTTTTTTTTTTTTTTTTTTAAGTCCCACGTTAGCGACCATATTTACAATATGAAAACTGTCACTTAGACAATGTAGGTTACACACCGCTGGAATTAAACATGGAACCTGCAGGCAGCATTAGGTGAGTAATTCATTGTATATGTGTTGGACGTTCGTGGTTGTGCTAATGATAAACGGACAGGTGCTGCCAGTGGGATCCTCCTGCTGCTTAACGACGACACTGTTCTGTGACTAGGTGTACTAGTGTAGCTTTGCATCTGCCCGTGTGAAAGCAGCATAACGTCGTGTCAGCACCATATTTTTCCAGCAAAAAAAAAAGAAAAAAGTTGATTTATATTGGTCAAATAGACCCGAATTAGACCCGAATTAGACCGAATTAGACCCGAATTAGACCCGAAAATTTTTCGCGCGCTTTGCGCGCGTGCGCGCCTTCACGGGCGCACGCGCCAGACGGCCGGCCCGCGATGGAATGTCTGGGAATAATATTGGCCCGAGGACAATCTCAGTAGGCCTATCTCACAGCCCGTTTTTCACGCCCACTTCCGGTAAATAGTGGTGACTTTAACATGGGCATTTACACGTTTTTTTCTCTGGAGAATCTAAGTACATTTTCTAATGTAAAAATGTGACAGACCAATATTATTATGAAGCAAACAAGATGGTAAATCAGGTCGAGCAGATAGAACAAACCTTACCTTGAGAAAACAAAAGTTGTAGACTTCTTAAATAACCTCTTTTAACATGTAGCGTCTATGGAGTGACGTCACGCTATCACCACTAACCCCGAAAGGGGGCGTATTTAGGGGGGCGGGGAAATTCTGTGAGATAGGCTTGTTGCCGACCCCTGTAGTAGGTGATGATCCAGTCTCAAGAGTTAAAGATCTATAATGGTCCATTTGGTCACCAACTCTCCATCATTTAGCGCCTGGGGACCACCTGGAACCCCCTCAAGGACCACTGGTTGTCCCCCGGACCACTGGTTGAAAACCACTAATAAAACATGTTTATTAAACGAACCAGCAGTCGGTGCTAGTGTCTCCTCTGAGGCGAGCAGCAGAGACAGCCATGGATTGGACAGCATCTTTTTTTCCCGGGAAAGAAACTCCACCCTTAAACACGAGAGGACAGCGTGTGATTGGCTGGCTGATCCTGCAACACACACGGCCCCGCCCCCATACGTACGGGAGTGGAGCAACCTTGAAAGACGTCCCCGTCGTCCAATCGAAACGCCGCCTCGCGTTATGGTTGCCGCCCAAACCTCGTTGAATATTCATGAGATTTCGCGGGCTTCGGGCGTCACGTGATCGTTCTCGCGCGAAAAGTGAGCCGACGCCGGAAAAGACAGTTTGTGCTGAGCAGAGAATCAGAACAGAGCTGAAAGCATGGCGGTGAGTAAATATTACTGAAAAACACCCTTTTAATGTACAAATATGACACACACACACATCCGTGTGCATTTATAACACTGTTTTATGCTTATGTAACATTACATGAAGTCATATTTAGTTTGTACTGTCGGGATATTTGACATTTAACAACTTCAAAAATCCTCTAAAGTCTAGTCTCTGTAATGACTGAGTTACAACTGTTGTTGGGATCTCAGATATCTCACTGTTGCACCCAGTCTTTACTCTTTAGCAAAACTACAGCAGATCTCGTTTTGTGACTTTGTGAGCTTGTAGATCGGCTACTCTATGGACTTTATGCCCCCCCCCGCTAGCCTGCAGGGTTCAAAGCACATGTGTGTCCGTCACAACAAAGAAACACCGTTGAATGTCTATTAATTTATAATCTCTAGACAGTATTATGGGCATTCGTCAGATGCAACATGTGTTCTATAATTGGATTCTGTGCTGTAATGATGAGGCTGTGAAGGTTTGCAATGTTTAGTCATATGTCTTGTTGTCCGTGTATGTGGTATGTGATTTGTTCTGTCTTATTGTTCACATGTACAATAATGATTGTGACATCGAAAACGAGATGCTACTCTTCTCTTCTCAAGGGGTATTTTTCCCCTAATAAAGAAACTTGAGTCATTAATAGGCTAATGCTCCTTAATATCCAGAGTGGATTTAAACAAAGTCGATATAATTAATCACTAGATGGAAAGCACTGTCAGTGAGTATACAATGCACATGGTAAATAGTGTGTGTGTGTGTGTGTGTGGCGCTGGCTGCACAAGGTACTTGTTTTAGCTTGTCTGAGAGTTGCACACTGCCTTCACCATAATGTATTTGTACTGTATTTGATTGATTGCAACAGTATCGGTTCATTTCTGGATGTGTGGCTTAGTTTGTTTTATTGATTAGTGTGTGTGTGTGTGTGTGTGTGTGTGTGTGTGTGTGTGTGTGTGTGTGTGTGTGTGTGTGTGTGTGTGTGTGTGTGTGTGTGTGTGTGTGTGTGTTA
>NC_136802.1:4004130-4084130 GCF_951216825.1 Electrona antarctica | reverse complement strand
GTTCCTCCAACACTGACAGGTGTTCTATTGTAACTGTATAGCAGACAGTAGAGGTTCCCCCAACACTGACAGGTGTTCTATTGTAACTGTATAGCAGACAGTAGAGGTTCCTCCAACACTGACAGGTGTTCTATTGTAACTGTATAGCAGACAAAGGTTCCCCCAACACTGACAGGTGTTCTATTGTAACTGTATAGCAGACAGTAGAGGTTCCTCCAACACTGACAGGTGTTCTATTGTAACTGTATAGCAGACAGTAGAGGTTCCTCCAACACTGACAGGTGTTCTATTGTAACTGTATAGCAGACAGTAGAGGTTCCCCCAACACTGACAGGTGTTCTATTGTAACTGTATAGCAGACAGTAGAGGTTCCCCCAACACTGACAGGTGTTCTATTGTAACTGTATAGCAGACAGTAGAGGTTCCTCCAACACTGACAGGTGTTCTATTGTAACTGTATAGCAGACAGTAGAGGTTCCTCCAACACTGACAGGTGTTCTATTGTAACTGTATAGCAGACAGTAGAGGTTCCCCCAACACTGACAGGTGTTCTATTGTAACTGTATAGCAGACAGTAGAGGTTCCCCCAACACTGACAGGTGTTCTATTGTAACTGTATAGCAGACAGTAGAGGTTCCTCCAACACTGACAGGTGTTCTATTGTAACTGTATAGCAGACAGTAGAGGTTCCTCCAACACTGACAGGTGTTCTATTGTAACTGTATAGCAGACAGTAGAGGTTCCCCCAACACTGACAGGTGTTCTATTGTAACTGTATAGCAGACAGTAGAGGTTCCCCCAACACTGACAGGTGTTCTATTGTAACTGTATAGCAGACAGTAGAGGTTCCTCCAACACTGACAGGTGTTCTATTGTAACTGTATAGCAGACAGTAGAGGTTCCTCCAACACTGACAGGTGTTCTATTGTAACTGTATAGCAGACAGTAGAGGTTCCCCCAACACTGACAGGTGTTCTATTGTAACTGTATAGCAGACAGTAGAGGTTCCCCCAACACTGACAGGTGTTCTATTGTAACTGTATAGCAGACAGTAGAGGTTCCCCCAACACTGACAGGTGTTCTATTGTAACTGTATAGCAGACAGTAGAGGTTCCCCCAACACTGACAGGTGTTCTATTGTAACTGTATAGCAGACAGTAGAGGTTCCTCCAACACTGACAGGTGTTCTATTGTAACTGTATAGCAGACAGTAGAGGTTCCCCCAACACTGACAGGTGTTCTATTGTAACTGTATAGCAGACAGTAGAGGTCCCCCCAACACTGACAGGTGTTCTATTGTAACTGTATAGCAGACAGTAGAGGTTCCTCCAACACTGACAGGTGTTCTATTGTAACTGTATAGCAGACAGTAGAGGTCCCCCCAACACTGACAGGTGTTCTATTGTAACTGTATAGCAGACAGTAGAGGTTCCTCCAACACTGACAGGTGTTCTATTGTAACTGTATAGCAGACAGTAGAGGTTCCCCCAACACTGACAGGTGTTCTATTGTAACTGTATAGCAGACAGTAGAGGTTCCTCCAACACTGACAGGTGTTCTATTGTAACTGTATAGCAGACAGTAGAGGTTCCTCCAACACTGACAGGTGTTCTATTGTAACTGTATAGCAGACAGTAGAGGTTCCCCCAACACTGACAGGTGTTCTATTGTAACTGTATAGCAGACAGTAGAGGTTCCTCCAACACTGACAGGTGTTCTATTGTAACTGTATAGCAGACAGTAGAGGTTCCTCCAACACTGACAGGTGTTCTATTGTAACTGTATAGCAGACAGTAGAGGTTCCTCCAACACTGACAGGTGTTCTATTGTAACTGTATAGCAGACAGTAGAGGTTCCCCAACACTGACAGGTGTTCTATTGTAACTGTATAGCAGACAGTAGAGGTTCCCCCAACACTGACAGGTGTTCTATTGTAACTGTATAGCAGACAGTAGAGGTTCCTCCAACACTGACAGGTGTTCTATTGTAACTGTATAGCAGACAGTAGAGGTTCTCCCAACACTGACAGGTGTTCTATTGTAACTGTATAGCAGACAGTAGAGGTTCCTCCAACACTGACAGGTGTTCTATTGTAACTGTATAGCAGACAGTAGAGGTTCCCCCAACACTGACAGGTGTTCTATTGTAACTGTATAGCAGACAGTAGAGGTTCCCCCAACACTGACAGGTGTTCTATTGTAACTGTATAGCAGACAGTAGAGGTTCCTCCAACACTGACAGGTGTTCTATTGTAACTGTATAGCAGACAGTAGAGGTTCCTCCAACACTGACAGGTGTTCTATTGTAACTGTATAGCAGACAGTAGAGGTTCCCCCAACACTGACAGGTGTTCTATTGTAACTGTATAGCAGACAGTAGAGGTTCCTCCAACACTGACAGGTGTTCTATTGTAACTGTATAGCAGACAGTAGAGGTTCCTCCAACACTGACAGGTGTTCTATTGTAACTGTATAGCAGACAGAGGTTCTCCCAACACTGACAGGTGTTCTATTGTAACTGTACTAGAATTTCGCGGGCCTTCGGCCCGCTCATCCCAGAGTTGCGTTGCCCCGCGTTGCGATACAGAAGTCCACAGGTACAGAAGTCCACAGTGACACGCGTTGTATGCAGCTGTTTTGTGTTGCAGCGCGTGCGCGCGTGTGCGTGTAGTGTTGTTGGTGTTGTTGTGATCCATCGTCACCCCTACACAGCAGTCATTAATTAATGGTCTTGACTTGATTGCCTATGCGTTGAAGTTATATAGGGTGAAAAGCGTGAAATGCACAGGCTCATGTTACATCGCTGCTGGCTGCCACTGCCACTCTCTCTCTCTCGCTCTCTTCTCTCTCCTCCCTCGCTGGGGGGGGGGGGGGGGATTAGTTGCGCTGCCTTCGACAGTGCTATACTTCTCCAGCAGCGGTGCAGAACCGAGAGAGTGACACATTCTTTTGGATGTAAACTGCGCAACGTTTAGCTTTAAAGATCGGATTGTGTAGTCGCACCGGTGCTACAAAGTGAATTGTACAACTTGCACGGTGATATGTGAAGTCGCAAATGCGAGTACGTAGTCGCACTGTCGAGCCCTGTGTAGTGTAGTGTAGTGCAATTTGCGCTGCATCGCGCGGCGATCCAAATCCCCCCCCCCCCCCGCGCGCGCGCGCGCGCACACACACACACACACACACACACACACACACACACACACACACACACACACACACACACACACACACACACACACACACACACACACACACACACACACACACACTGTACGTAGCTTTTTGTTGTTGCAGCGCGCGCGTGTGCGTGTGGTGTTGCTGTTGTTGTTCGTATCCATATATGCGCCTCGGGTGTGGGGATCGCCACGTGAGGGGGCTAGCCAATAAGGGCCCTGTGTTGCATGTGGAGAATTGTGTAGGTTAGTGTGTGTGGTGTAGCCGAACGGGGTGGTGAGAACATGAGGGGGATGTAGCACAGCAATCGGTGACCCCTACATTAAGCTGTGTTGCTCCCAAGATGCAGTGCAAATGCTTGTTGTAGCAACCGTAGCCAATGGGAAAACAGGATGCAGTGTTGCCAGGTCCGCGAATTGTAAGCGAGTTGTAAGTAGCGTGTTGAATGGCATTTTTTCTGGGCTTGTTTTCATAGACGTGGCAACAAATTAGGCGGGGGTGTCGGTGCTTGTGGCGTGTTTGTTTATTATTTATATTGATATTGTTTGCGAGTGTGGACGGGAGCCGGCTTTAGTGGCAGTGCGATGACAATTTTTACGCGGGTGGTGTGGAGTGTGGCCGAGCGGCGCGACATTAGGAGATAGGGAACGAACGACGCGGAGGGTAAGTGTGTGACGTGTTAGTGTGTTGTTGCAGTGTGTGTTGCAGCGTGTTGCAGCGTGTCAGTGACGTAGTAGCTGGTGACTTTCTTTTCGTGGTTCGGGCTTTGGGGACACCTTCTCAAATGTATAATAGATAGCAGACAGTAGAGGTTCCCCCAACACTGACAGGTGTTCTATTGTAACTGTATAGCAGACAGAGGTTCTCCCAACACTGACAGGTGTTCTATTGTAACTGTATAGCAGACAGTAGAGGTTCCCCCAACACTGACAGGTGTTCTATTGTAACTGTATAGCAGACAGTAGAGGTTCCCCCAACACTGACAGGTGTTCTATTGTAACTGTATAGCAGACAGTAGAGGTTCTCCCAACACTGACAGGTGTTCTATTGTAACTGTATAGCAGACAGTAGAGGTTCCCCCAACACTGACAGGTGTTCTATTGTAACTGTATAGCAGACAGTAGAGGTTCCCCCAACACTGACAGGTGTTCTATTGTAACTGTATAGCAGACAGTAGAGGTTCCCCCAACACTGACAGGTGTTCTATTGTAACTGTATAGCAGACAGTAGAGGTTCCTCCAACACTGACAGGTGTTCTATTGTAACTGTATAGCAGACAGTAGAGGTTCCCCCAACACTGACAGGTGTTCTATTGTAACTGTATAGCAGACAGTAGAGGTTCCTCCAACACTGACAGGTGTTCTATTGTAACTGTATAGTAAGGTTGGGCGATATGCCAATTGTTTTCAATCGCCCATCGTCTGTCCAAAAATCGCCGATGGACGATATATTCGTGTCATAAAAGTAAAGTGAGAACAGCTCACTACAGGTCGCAAAAAAGCCAGATCTACAAGCTCTCAAGGCGCCGCGTCCTGCCTGTTTTTGCAGCGCCGTTCGCTACGCGTTGAGAGCTTGTAGATCCGTCTATTTTTGCAGCGCAGCGCAGCCAGGGTAACAAAATAAAAAATAAGTTACAGGTGGAGATGAAGTGAAGTTGGAACGGACAAGCAGCTGCAAGCTAAGCTAACATCACAACCACTGGCTGGTGACAGTGTTGTTAGCCGCAGCAACATGTAGCCTGCCCTGGTAACTTCTCCTCCCCGGAGAACTCTTGCCTCCCCGCACCGTCGGGGAGGCTGATCCACAAGCTCTCAAGGCATCGCGTCCTGCCTGTTTTTGCAGCGCCGTTCGCTACGCGTTGAGAGCTTGTAGATCTGTCTATTTTTGCAGCGCTGGTGTCGGGGTTCGTTCACGTTGTCAATAAAAAAATAACCTAGATTACAGGCGGAGATGAAGTTCAATCAGTGGGTTGAATAAGTAGCTACACGCTAAGCTAAGCGCTAAGCTAACGATCCCCGAGCCTACACTAACACTAGCAGCCTGTTTTTTATTTTCCCCCCGACTTCACGGGTGGCGCATTGGGATTGTGATGAGACACGAGACAGCAGTGTGCATTCTGTTGTGACTGTATATTATTAAACTGCATGGGTCTGGACTCCGGAGCATAAACAACATGTAGGCTACAGTACAGTAGCCTCCCTCGGCTCGGTCCCTCCCAGCCTTTACTCTGGCTGCCAGAGTGTTCCCCGATGCTGCGGTGCGGGGACTGGGAGGAGGAGGGGAATGGGAGGAGGGGGTTTCCACCCGGCCCAAAAGAAATAAATCGTCCCGAAAAATCGCCTAATAAACATATTCGGCGATTGGACTCGTCATTGACGATAGATTCGTATCGTCACCCAACCCTACTGTATAGCAGACAGTAGAGGTTCCTCCAACACTGACAGGTGTTCTATTGTAACTGTATAGCAGACAGTAGAGGTTCCTCCAACACTGACAGGTGTTCTATTGTAACTGTATAGCAGACAGTAGAGGTTCCCCCAACACTGACAGGTGTTCTATTGTAACTGTATAGCAGACAGTAGAGGTTCCTCCAACACTGACAGGTGTTCTATTGTAACTGTATAGCAGACAAAGGTTCCCCCAACACTGACAGGTGTTCTATTGTAACTGTATAGCAGACAGTAGAGGTTCCTCCAACACTGACAGGTGTTCTATTGTAACTGTATAGCAGACAGTAGAGGTTCCTCCAACACTGACAGGTGTTCTATTGTAACTGTATAGCAGACAGTAGAGGTTCCCCCAACACTGACAGGTGTTCTATTGTAACTGTATAGCAGACAGTAGAGGTTCCCCCAACACTGACAGGTGTTCTATTGTAACTGTATAGCAGACAGTAGAGGTTCCTCCAACACTGACAGGTGTTCTATTGTAACTGTATAGCAGACAGTAGAGGTTCCTCCAACACTGACAGGTGTTCTATTGTAACTGTATAGCAGACAGTAGAGGTTCCCCCAACACTGACAGGTGTTCTATTGTAACTGTATAGCAGACAGTAGAGGTTCCCCCAACACTGACAGGTGTTCTATTGTAACTGTATAGCAGACAGTAGAGGTTCCTCCAACACTGACAGGTGTTCTATTGTAACTGTATAGCAGACAGTAGAGGTTCCTCCAACACTGACAGGTGTTCTATTGTAACTGTATAGCAGACAGTAGAGGTTCCCCCAACACTGACAGGTGTTCTATTGTAACTGTATAGCAGACAGTAGAGGTTCCCCCAACACTGACAGGTGTTCTATTGTAACTGTATAGCAGACAGTAGAGGTTCCTCCAACACTGACAGGTGTTCTATTGTAACTGTATAGCAGACAGTAGAGGTTCCTCCAACACTGACAGGTGTTCTATTGTAACTGTATAGCAGACAGTAGAGGTTCCCCCAACACTGACAGGTGTTCTATTGTAACTGTATAGCAGACAGTAGAGGTTCCCCCAACACTGACAGGTGTTCTATTGTAACTGTATAGCAGACAGTAGAGGTTCCCCCAACACTGACAGGTGTTCTATTGTAACTGTATAGCAGACAGTAGAGGTTCCCCCAACACTGACAGGTGTTCTATTGTAACTGTATAGCAGACAGTAGAGGTTCCTCCAACACTGACAGGTGTTCTATTGTAACTGTATAGCAGACAGTAGAGGTTCTCCCAACACTGACAGGTGTTCTATTGTAACTGTATAGCAGACAGTAGAGGTTCCTCCAACACTGACAGGTGTTCTATTGTAACTGTATAGCAGACAGACAGAGGTCCCCCCAACACTGACAGGTGTTCTATTGTAACTGTATAGCAGACAGTAGAGGTTCCTCCAACACTGACAGGTGTTCTATTGTAACTGTATAGCAGACAGTAGAGGTTCCTCCAACACTGACAGGTGTTCTATTGTAACTGTATAGCAGACAGTAGAGGTTCCTCCAACACTGACAGGTGTTCTATTGTAACTGTATAGCAGACAGTAGAGGTTCCTCCAACACTGACAGGTGTTCTATTGTAACTGTATAGCAGACAGTAGAGGTTCCTCCAACACTGACAGGTGTTCTATTGTAACTGTATAGCAGACAGATTGTGACAGGCCTAAACATTCTCCCCTGTCTCACCACACACACAGGAACAGTTTTGTCGTGAGTTTTGAGATGTAATAATTGTGGAAATATTCAAATTCTCCCATTACGCACAAGATTGGTAACGGACGATCATGAGAGAAACAATCAGTGATCGGGATCGGTCCCAAAAAACCTAATCGGAGCATCCCTGTGTTTATAGATGGTTGCGTCCCCTAGTCTCAAACGAGCAGTTTACTTCCCGGTCGGGCAACCTGAAAGCAAACTCCACCTGCGCAAATGTTTTACTGGTGCCCAACCCTTATTGATTAATGGCCAGTAGCCACCCATCGACTTCTCTAATATACGGCAACCTTCCCCGTGTTTCTTCACTAGTCCGATCCAGAAGAACACAGTTTGCCGGCCACTGCTACAGAGCTGACAATGAGGTTATATCTTCCCTTCTTCTCTGGAGTCCTGCCTCAAAGCAGACCAGAGGTAGAAAACTGTGGGACTAGGGACACATGCATCAGTAAGCAGGAACTGGGGATGGCAAAGAAGGACCGTTAAGTCTGGCGTGGCACTGTGAGATCCATGATGATCTAAACGGGAAGTCTGGCGTGGCATTGTGAGATCCATGATCTCAACGGGAAGTCTGGCGTGGCATTGTGAGATCCATGATCTCGACCGCGGTCGAAAAATGACATCCCGGTGCTACCAGCCCCAACAGAGGGACTTAATATGCATTTATTGTGTGTATATATTTGATTACCGTTGACATATGTTCCTTTATATATTTCCAGGATTCCTCCGAGTCGTTCCAGGGCGCCACCAGCCCCAGCAGAGGGACCCCCCGGCGTGGGGACATGACCTCCAGCCCCGGCAGGGACCTGCCTCCGTTTGAGGACGAGTCCGAGGGTATCCTGGGAGACCAGACCCTTCTGGAGGAGGAGGAGGATGGGGATGGAGAGGAGCTCATTGGAGACGCCATGGAGAGGTGAGTCATCTTTATTTATTATAATAATTAATGTTACAAACGGAGCGAGGAATGCAGGCGTTGTTGCCTGGATCAACGACAGGTCTCCTCCAGGTCTGGATCAACGACAGGTCTCCTCCAGGTCTGCTCCAGAGGGGCGCAACAACGCAAGCGTAAAAAAAAAATCTAAACAGTATCCAGGTTTGGTGAGTCGCGGGGGGGCGTGTGCACGTAACGAGCACGTGCGCAACAAATTCACGGAACCGCGCTCAACGTAAATACGCTTGCGTTGTCGCACCGCGACTGCTCCCCTGCAGTGCTCCGCGCAAAAACGCAGGTCTCGTTGAAAATGAACTATAGCCACGTTTTATCGCTCCACGTTTGCAAGGCCCTTTAATGTTACTAATGTATTGGAGGTGACCATGTTTATGATTTATGAATCTAATATTTAGGGATGCACGATTAATCCATTTAGGCCTGATGACGATAATAAAAAGGCTTCTAAATCCTAATAGTTTCCTGAAAAAACCATGTTTCTGTGTCAGTTGTGCTCAACCTTTCTCATGTTAAGAACCCCCAGAATTATCTCTATTGGGCCACGGACCCCCATCTCAAAATATGTTGTTCCAGGGACCCCCCCAGAAGCAAAGATTTGAGATAAAACTCAAAAAAATATATATTCAAAGATTTGCGCCACATTTTCATGACTTTTCAAAAATAGCAGACCTACAAGCTCGTAGTGCGCCACTCGGTGCCGCGCTATGAGCTTGTAGATCTGCTATTTTTCAATAGCTAAAGTATAACGTAATGCTTTAAAACACAAAGGGGTTCCCGCCCAAAATGGGTTAATCTGTAGCATAATCGGAATTGGCCATATCGGCCATAAAAATGCTATATCGGAATTGTCTCAAAATAATACAGATTATTTAATCGGTTTTCAACAGCAAAGAATAAATCTACATTTAATTTGTGTACTCATCTCATTCACTAGTCATTCACTTGGAAAAGTATTATGCTATTTATTGCTTGAATACTTTTAAGTCCATTCTAAGCATTAGTTTTGCACAAAAAACACTCCTTGGGCTAAAAACGGCCATAGCCGTCATCACAAGTGTGATGAGGTCAGCACATTTTGGGGACATTTGGGTAAGTGACTATGGCCAAATTTAGTCCAAGAAGTGTTTTTCATGCAAAACTAATGCTTGGAATTGATTCAGAATCATGAAAACCTTCTAGTTTGACACGTCACATGATACTTAAAGCATAATGAAATTTAGAAAATATTGCCTTTATAATAGGTTATCATTAGGGCCATCTTGGATTAAGACAAATTTAGGGTATTTGCAGTGAGCAGATTAGGGTAGGTTTTTTTATCCTGGCTAGTAGACCTAATGAATCAGGTGAGAAACAAAATAATCCAATTTTGTCCAAACTGAGAGGATTTTTTTACCTTTTACCTTTTCTAGAGAGTCTGGACCGATGTTGTCCCAAGGAATTGTTAGACCATACATTGAGAGTGTAAAATGAAACCAAATGGCCCCGTACGGGTCCATTTGGTTTCATTTTACACTCTCAAGAGTTAAATTTGCCTATTGTTAAACATCTGCATTACTTCATTTACAAGAAGTCTACACATTTAGATAATGCAGAAGAATTGTTATTTTGATCAACATTTGCGAACAGCATGGAATTGTGTGTCAACGGCAACTTAAACATTCTTTAGTTTTGGGTCTAAATGTCAGAGGCTAAATGTCATCAAATGGTGGTTCTGTGGCTCAAATGCAGAATAAATAAATGGACCTTGACGTGAAAAGGGTTGAAAAGCACCGGCGATAACCCATTTAGACCTGAGGACGATTCTACAAATGTCTTCTAAACCCTGACAGTTTTCTGAAAAACCCCATGTTTCTATATCAGTGGTTCTCAAAATATTTCATGTCAAGGACCCCAAAAATTGAATGTAATTGGCCGCCGACCCCCATCTGGAAATATGTTCCCCCCAGAAGCAAAGATTTGAGTTAAAAACGTTGGCTCTGAAAGAATATATATTCAAAGATTTGCGCCACACTAACGATTTTCCAAAAATAGCAGACCTACAAGCTTGTAGATCTGCTATTTTTCAATAGCTTAAGTATAACATAATGCTTTAAAACACCAAAAGGGGTTCCCGCCCAGAATGTGTTAATTAACGTGTGGTGTCTGTCTCATCCAATCAGGGACTACCGTGTCATCCCGGAGTTGGACCGCTACGAGGCGGAGGGGCTGGACCTGGACGACGAGGACCTATCAGAGCTCAGCCCCGGAGCCAGGGCCGCCGCCGAGGAGGCCATGAGGAGGCGGGACCGAGAGAGGGGCGTTTCTGATAGGCTGAGGAGAGGACTGTTATATGGTGAGACGCCTGTGTCTGCCCGTCCGTCCTTCTGTCTGTCTGTCTGCCTGTCTGTCTGTCTGCCCGTCTGTCTGTCTGCCCGTCTGTCTGTCTGCCCGTCTGTCTGTCCGTCTGCCCGTCTGTCTGCCTGTCTGTCTGTCCGTCTGTGAGAGGAATCGATGATAGACTAAAGACCTATTCATACTCCAGTTTGAGTATCATCGTACCCAGAGCCTTAGATATAGACAGAGTTACACAAACTGCGTTCACTTCATGGGGCTTCAGTCCAATGGCGGCTCTCCTACATAGACTTCTGTTGAGACTGGGGACAACAAATAGGGACAAGTCCTGGACCGGAAGTAGGCAGAAATGCATTGGACTCAGGGCAACAGCCCAGCTTTAATGATCTTAAATCCCTTTTATTTTAGATTGTTTTGTAGTAATAGTACAACATAAACATTTAAGAGACTTTAGTTGTTACTGTACAATACTTTAAAACAGTTGTCATGTTGCACACATGCTTAAAATGGCTCTTATTTGCGCCGCCCTCGTTGAAAACAATGTATTTCCAACTCCAGCTTGTACCAGTTCAAGGCTGCATGAACAGCGCTCGAGCGAGCGATGTTTCTGCCCCCTCAACGTCGCAACTCTTCTATTAGATGGCTCTGATCGTACCAAAACCTAACCCGGGGAAGTAGGGAAGAATGTGCACCCATCAGCCACAGAGACACCTCTGACTCCATCAGCCACAGAGACACCTCTGTGACTCCATCAGTCACAGAGACACCTCTGTGACTCCATCAGCCACAGAGACACCTCTGTGACTCCGTCAGCCACAGAGACACCTCTGTGACTCCGTCAGCCACAGAGACACCTCTGTGACTCCATCAGCCACAGAGACACCTCTGTGACTCCATCAGTCACAGAGACACCTCTGTGACTCCATCAGTCACAGAGACACCTCTGTGACTCCGTCAGCCACAGAGACACCTCTGTGACTCCATCAGTCACAGAGACACCTCTGTGACTCCATCAGTCACAGAGACACCTCTGTGACTCCATCAGCCACAGAGACACCTCTGTGACTCCATCAGCCACAGAGACACCTCTGTGACTCCGTCAGCCACTGAGACACCTCTGACTCCATCAGCCACAGAGACACCTCTGACTCCATCAGCCACAGAGACACCTCTGACTCCATCAGCCACAGAGACACCTCTGACTCCATCAGCCACAGAGACACCTCTGACTCCATCAGCCACAGAGACACCTCTGACTCCATCAGCCACAGAGACACCTCTGTGACTCCGTCAGCCACAGAGACACCTCTGTGACTCCGTCAGCCACAGAGACACCTCTGTGACTCCGTCAGCCACAGAGACGCCTCTGTGACTCCATCAGCCACAGAGACACCTCTGACTCCATCAGCCACAGAGACACCTCTGTGACTCCATCAGCCACTGAGACACCTCTGACTCCATCAGCCACAGAGACACCTCTGTGACTCCATCAGCCACAGAGACACCTCTGACTCCGTCAGCCACAGAGACGCCTCTGTGACTCCATCAGCCACAGAGACACCTCTGACTCCATCAGCCACAGAGACACCTCTGTGACTCCATCAGCCACTGAGACACCTGACTCCATCAGCCACAGAGACACCTCTGTGACTCCATCAGCCACAGAGACACCTCTGACTCCATCAGCCACAGAGACACCTCTGTGACTCCATCAGCCACAGAGACACCTCTGACTCCATCAGCCACAGAGACACCTCTGACTCCATCAGCCACAGAGACACCTCTGTGACTCCGTCAGCCACAGAGACACCTCTGACTCCATCAGCCACAGAGACACCTCTGTGACTCCGTCAGCCACAGAGACGCCTCTGTGACTCCGTCAGCCACAGAGACACCTCTGTGACTCCGTCAGCCACAGAGACACCTCTGACTCCATCAGCCACAGAGACACCTCTGTGACTCCGTCAGCCACTGAGACACCTCTGTGACTCCATCAGCCACAGAGACACCTCTGTGACTCCATCAGCCACAGAGACACCTCTGTGACTCCATCAGCCACTGAGACACCTCTGTGACTCCATCAGCCACAGAGACACCTCTGTGACTCCATCAGCCACAGAGACACCTCTCTGACTCCGTCAGCCACAGAGACACCTCTGTGACTCCGTCAGCCACTGAGACACCTCTGTGACTCCGTCAGCCACTGAGACACCTCTGTGACTCCGTCAGCCACAGAGACGCCTCTGTGACTCCGTCAGCCACAGAGACACCTCTGTGACTCCGTCAGCCACAGAGACACCTCTGTGACTCCGTCAGCCACTGAGACACCTCTGTGACTCCGTCAGCCACTGAGACACCTCTGTGACTCCGTCAGCCACTGAGACACCTCTGTGACTCCGTCAGCCACAGAGACGCCTCTGTGACTCCGTCAGCCACAGAGACACCTCTGTGACTCCGTCAGCCACAGAGACACCTCTGACTCCATCAGCCACAGAGACACCTCTGTGACTCCGTCAGCCACAGAGACACCTCTGTGACTCCGTCAGCCACAGAGACACCTCTGTGACTCCGTCAGCCACAGAGACACCTCTGTGACTCCGTCAGCCACAGAGACACCTCTGTGACTCCGTCAGCCACTGAGACACCTCTGTGACTCCGTCAGCCACAGAGACACCTCTGTGACTCCATCAGCCACAGAGACACCTCTGTGACTCCATCAGCCACAGAGACACCTCTGTGACTCCATCAGCCACTGAGACACCTCTGTGACTCCATCAGCCACAGAGACACCTCTGTGACTCCATCAGCCACAGAGACACCTCTCTGACTCCGTCAGCCACAGAGACACCTCTGTGACTCCGTCAGCCACAGAGACACCTCTGTGACTCCATCAGCCACAGAGACACCTCTGTGACTCCATCAGCCACAGAGACACCTCTGTGACTCCATCAGCCACAGAGACACCTCTGTGACTCCGTCAGCCACAGAGACACCTCTGTGACTCCGTCAGCCACAGAGACACCTCTGTGACTCCATCAGCCACAGAGACACCTCTGACTCCATCAGCCACAGAGACACCTCTGACTCCATCAGCCACAGAGACACCTCTGACTCCATCAGCCACAGAGACACCTCTGACTCTATCAGCCACAGAGACACCTCTGTGACTCCATCAGCCACAGAGACACCTCTGACTCCATCAGCCACAGAGACACCTCTGACTCCATCAGCCACAGAGACACCTCTGACTCCATCAGCCACAGAGACACCTCTGTGACTCCGTCAGCCACAGAGACACCTCTGTGACTCCGTCAGCCACTGAGACACCTCTGTGACTCCGTCAGCCACTGAGACACCTCTGTGACTCCATCAGCCACAGAGACACCTCTGTGACTCCATCAGCCACTGAGACACCTCTGTGACTCCATCAGCCACAGAGACACCTCTGTGACTCCGTCAGCCACAGAGACACCTCTGTGACTCCATCAGCCACAGAGACACCTCTGTGACTCCATCAGCCACAGAGACACCTCTGTGACTCCATCAGCCACAGAGACACCTCTGACTCCATCAGCCACAGAGACACCTCTGTGACTCCATCAGCCACTGAGACACCTCTGACTCTATCAGCCACAGAGACACCTCTGTGACTCCATCAGCCACTGAGACACCTCTGACTCCATCAGCCACAGAGACACCTCTGACTCTATCAGCCACAGAGACACCTCTGTGACTCCATCAGCCACTGAGACACCTCTGTGACTCCATCAGCCACTGAGACACCTCTGTGACTCCATCACCTCTGTGACTCCATCAGCCACAGAGACACCTCTGTGACTCCATCAGCCACTGAGACACCTCTGTGACTCCATCACCTCTGTGACTCCATCAGCCACTGAGACACCTCTGTGACTCCATCACCTCTGTGACTCCATCAGCCACAGAGACACCTCTGTGACTCCGTCAGCCACAGAGACACCTCTGTGACTCCGTCAGCCACTGAGACACCTCTGTGACTCCATCAGCCACTGAGACACCTCTGTGACTCCGTCAGCCACAGAGACACCTCTGACTCCATCAGCCACAGAGACACCTCTGTGACTCCATCAGCCACTGAGACACCTCTGTGACTCCATCAGCCACTGAGACACCTCTGTGACTCCATCAGCCACTGAGACACCTCTGTGACTCCGTCAGCCACAGAGACACCTCTGTGACTCCATCAGCCACTGAGACACCTCTGTGACTCCATCAGCCACTGAGACACCTCTGACTCCATCAGCCACAGAGACACCTCTGTGACTCCATCAGCCACTGAGACACCTCTGTGACTCCATCAGCCACTGAGACACCTCTGTGACTCCATCACCTCTGTGACTCCATCAGCCACAGAGACACCTCTGTGACTCCGTCAGCCACAGAGACACCTCTGTGACTCCGTCAGCCACAGAGACACCTCTGTGACTCCGTCAGCCACTGAGACACCTCTGTGACTCCATCAGCCACAGAGACACCTCTGTGACTCCATCAGCCACAGAGACACCTCTGTGACTCCATCAGCCACAGAGACACCTCTGACTCCATCAGCCACAGAGACGCCTCTGACTCCATCAGCCACAGAGACGCCTCTGTGACTCCGTCAGCCACAGAGACACCTCTGTGACTCCATCAGCCACTGAGACACCTCTGTGACTCCGTCAGCCACAGAGACACCTCTGACTCCATCAGCCACAGAGACACCTCTGTGACTCCATCAGCCACAGAGACACCTCTGTGACTCCATCAGCCACAGAGACACCTCTGTGACTCCATCAGCCACAGAGACACCTCTGTGACTCCGTCAGCCACAGAGACACCTCTGTGACTCCGTCAGCCACAGAGACACCTCTGTGACTCCGTCAGCCACAGAGACACCTCTGTGACTCCGTCAGCCACAGAGACACCTCTGTGACTCCGTCAGCCACAGAGACACCTCTGTGACTCCGTCAGCCACAGAGACACCTCTGTGACTCCGTCAGCCACAGAGACACCTCTGTGACTCCATCACCTCTGTGACTCCGTCAGCCACAGAGACACCTCTGTGACTCCGTCAGCCACAGAGACACCTCTGTGACTCTCCCTCAGTAGCGCCATGTTTTTTCTCCTAACGTTTCCGTTTGTGTTTATTTTTATTTTTTTACAGACAGCGAGGATGAGGATGACGAGCGGCCAGCAGCACGGAGAAGACGATTGGCTGAGAGGGCGGCGGAGGGCGTGGCCGGAGAGGCAGAGGACGAGGAGATGATCGAGAGCATCGAAAACCTGGAAGACATGAAGGTTTATTATTATTATTATTATTATTAGGAATGATACCTGAAGATATAACCAGCTTAGTGGCCTTGTGGTTAGAGTGTCCGCCCTGAAACTGGGAGGTCGGGGGTTCGATCCCCGGCCGGGTCATCCCAAAGGTCCCAAAAGGGGACCCAATGCCTCCCTGCTTGGCACTCAGCATCAATGGGTTGGATTGGGGGTGTAAATCTTTGAATATATACTTTCAGAGCGTCAAATCTTTGCTTCTGGGGGAGTCTCTGGAACAACCTATTTTCAGATGGGGTCGGCAGCCAAATTACATCACATTTTGGGGTCCTTGACATGAAATATTGAGAACCACTGATATAGAAACATGGGGTTTTTCAGAAAATTGTCATGATTTAGAAGACCTTTTTTAAATTTCGACGTCAGGTCTAAATCAGTTAATATTCTTCTTCCATCAGAGAGTGGGTGTAACTCTTTAATATTAATATTCTTCCAGGGCCACACGGTCAGAGTGGGTGTAACTCATATTATTAATATTCTCCCAGGGCCACACGGTCAGAGAGTGGGTGTAACTCATATTATTAATATTCTTCCAGGGCCACACGGTCAGAGAGTGGGTGTAACTCATATTATTAATATTCTCCCAGGGCCACACGGTCAGAGAGTGGGTGTAACTCATATTATTAATATTCTTCCAGGGCCACACGGTCAGAGAGTGGGTGTAACTCATATTATTAATATTCTTCCAGGGCCATACGGTCAGAGTGGGTGTAACTCTTTAATATTAATATTATTCCAGGGCCATACGGTCAGAGTGGGTGTAACTCATATTATTAATATTCTTCCAGGGCCATACGGTCAGAGTGGGTGTAACTCATATTATTAATATTCTTCCAGCGCCATACGGTCAGAGTGGGTGTAACTCATATTATTAATATTCTTCCAGCGCCATACGGTCAGAGTGGGTGTAACTCTTTAATATTAATATTCTTCCAGGGCCATACGGTCAGAGAGTGGGTGTAACTCATATTATTAATATTCTTCCAGGGCCACACGGTCAGAGAGTGGGTGTAACTCATTAATATTAATATTCTTCCAGGGCCACACGGTCAGAGAGTGGGTGTAACTCATATTATTAATATTCTTCCAGGGCCACACGGTCAGAGAGTGGGTGTAACTCATATTATTAATATTCTTCCAGGGCCACACGGTCAGAGTGGGTGTAACTCATATTATTAATATTCTTCCAGGGCCATACGGTCAGAGAGTGGGTGTAACTCATATTATTAATATTCTTCCAGGGCCATACGGTCAGAGAGTGGGTGTAACTCATATTATTAATATTCTTCCAGGGCCACACGGTCAGAGAGTGGGTGTAACTCATATTATTAATATTCTTCCAGGGCCACACGGTCAGAGTGGGTGTAACTCATATTATTAATATTCTTCCAGGGCCACACGGTCAGAGTGGGTGTAACTCATATTATTAATATTCTTCCAGGGCCATACGGTCAGAGAGTGGGTGTAACTCATATTATTAATATTCTTCCAGGGCCATACGGTCAGAGTGGGTGTAACTCATATTATTAATATTCTTCCAGGGCCACACGGTCAGAGAGTGGGTGTAACTCATATTATTAATATTCTTCCAGGGCCACACGGTCAGAGAGTGGGTGTAACTCATATTATTAATATTCTTCCAGGGCCACACGGTCAGAGAGTGGGTGTAACTCATATTATTAATATTCTTCCAGGGCCACACGGTCAGAGAGTGGGTGTAACTCATATTATTAATATTCTTCCAGGGCCATACGGTCAGAGAGTGGGTGTAACTCATATTATTAATATTCTTCCAGGGCCACACGGTCAGAGAGTGGGTGTAACTCATATTATTAATATTCTTCCAGGGCCACACGGTCAGAGAGTGGGTGTAACTCATTATTAATATTCTTCCAGGGCCACACGGTCAGAGAGTGGGTGTAACTCATATTATTAATATTCTTCCAGGGCCACACGGTCAGAGAGTGGGTGTAACTCATATTATTATTAATATTCTTCCAGGGCCATACGGTCAGAGAGTGGGTGTAACTCATTAATATTAATATTCTTCCAGGGCCACACGGTCAGAGAGTGGGTGTAACTCATTAATATTAATATTCTTCCAGGACCACACGGTCAGAGAGTGGGTGTAACTCATTAATATTAATATTCTTCCAGGGCCACACGGTCAGAGAGTGGGTGTAACTCATATTATTAATATTCTTCCAGGGCCACACGGTCAGAGAGTGGGTGTAACTCATATTATTAATATTCTTCCAGGGCCACACGGTCAGAGAGTGGGTGTAACTCATATTATTCATATTCTTCCAGGGCCACACGGTCAGAGAGTGGGTGTAACTCATATTATTCATATTCTTCCAGGGCCACACGGTCAGAGAGTGGGTGTAACTCATATTATTAATATTCTTCCAGGGCCACACGGTCAGAGTGGGTGTAACTCATATTATTAATATTCTCCCAGGGCCACACGGTCAGAGAGTGGGTGTAACTCATATTATTAATATTCTTCCAGGGCCACACGGTCAGAGTGGGTGTAACTCATATTATTAATATTCTTCCAGGGCCACACGGTCAGAGTGGGTGTAACTCATATTATTAATATTCTTCCAGGGCCACACGGTCAGAGAGTGGGTGTAACTCATATTATTAATATTCTTCCAGGGCCACACGGTCAGAGTGGGTGTAACTCATATTATTAATATTCTTCCAGGGCCACACGGTCAGAGAGTGGGTGTAACTCATATTATTAATATTCTTCCAGGGCCACACGGTCAGAGAGTGGGTGTAACTCATATTATTATTCATATTCTTCCAGGGCCACACGGTCAGAGTGGGTGTAACTCATATTATTATTCATATTCTTCCAGGGCCACACGGTCAGAGTGGGTGTAACTCATTAATATTAATATTCTTCCAGGGCCACACGGTCAGAGTGGGTGTAACTCATATTATTATTCATATTCTTCCAGGGCCTCACGGTCAGAGTGGGTGTAACTCATTAATATTAATATTCTTCCAGGGCCACACGGTCAGAGAGTGGGTGTAACTCATATTATTAATATTCTTCCAGGGCCACACGGTCAGAGAGTGGGTGTAACTCATATTATTAATAATATTCTTCCAGGGCCACACGGTCAGAGTGGGTGTAACTCATATTATTATTCATATTCTTCCAGGGCCTCACGGTCAGAGTGGGTGTAACTCATTAATATTAATATTCTTCCAGGGCCACACGGTCAGAGAGTGGGTGTAACTCATATTATTAATATTCTTCCAGGGCCACACGGTCAGAGAGTGGGTGTAACTCATATTATTAATATTCTTCCAGGGCCATACGGTCAGAGTGGGTGTAACTCATATTATTATTCATATTCTTCCAGGGCCTCACGGTCAGAGTGGGTGTAACTCATTAATATTAATATTCTTCCAGGGCCACACGGTCAGAGAGTGGGTGTAACTCATATTATTAATATTCTTCCAGGGCCACACGGTCAGAGAGTGGGTGTAACTCATATTATTAATAATATTCTTCCAGGGCCACACGGTCAGAGTGGGTGTAACTCATATTATTATTCATATTCTTCCAGGGCCTCACGGTCAGAGTGGGTGTAACTCATTAATATTAATATTCTTCCAGGGCCACACGGTCAGAGAGTGGGTGTAACTCATATTATTAATATTCTTCCAGGGCCACACGGTCAGAGAGTGGGTGTAACTCATATTATTAATATTCTTCCAGGGCCTCACGGTCAGAGTGGGTGTAACTCATTAATATTAATATTCTTCCAGGGCCACACGGTCAGAGAGTGGGTGTAACTCATATTATTAATAATATTCTTCCAGGGCCACACGGTCAGAGAGTGGGTGTAACTCATATTATTAATAATATTCTTCCAGGGCCACACGGTCAGAGAGTGGGTGTAACTCATATTATTAATATTCTTCCAGGGCCACACGGTCAGAGTGGGTGTAACTCATATTATTAATATTCTTCCAGGGCCACACGGTCAGAGTGGGTGTAACTCATATTATTAATATTCTTCCAGGGCCATACGGTCAGAGAGTGGGTGTAACTCATATTATTATTAATATTATTATTAATATTCTTCCAGGGCCATACGGTCAGAGTGGGTGTAACTCATATTATTAATATTCTTCCAGGGCCATACGGTCAGAGAGTGGGTGTAACTCATATTATTATTAATATTATTATTAATATTCTTCCAGGGCCATACGGTCAGAGTGGGTGTAACTCATATTATTAATATTCTTCCAGGGCCACACGGTCAGAGTGGGTGTAACTCATATTATTCATATTCTTCCAGGGCCACACGGTCAGAGAGTGGGTGTAACTCATATTATTAATATTCTTCCAGGGCCACACGGTCAGAGAGTGGGTGTAACTCATATTATTAATATTCTTCCAGGGCCACACGGTCAGAGAGGGTGTAACTCATATTATTAATATTCTTCCAGGGCCACACGGTCAGAGAGTGGGTGTAACTCATATTATTAATATTCTTCCAGGGCCACACAGTCAGAGAGTGGGTGTAACTCATTAATATTATTCATATTCCAGGGCCATACGGTCAGAGAGTGGGTGTAACTCATATTATTAATATTCTTCCAGGGCCACACGGTCAGAGAGTGGGTGTAACTCATATTATTAATATTCTTCCAGGGCCACACGGTCAGAGAGTGGGTGTAACTCATATTATTAATATTATTATTAATATTATTATTAATATTCTTCCAGGGCCACACGGTCAGAGAGTGGGTGTAACTCATATTATTAATATTATTATTAATATTATTATTAATATTCTTCCAGGGCCACACGGTCAGAGAGTGGGTGTAACTCATTATTATTAATATTCTTCCAGGGCCACACGGTCAGAGAGTGGGTGTAACTCATTAATATTAATATTCTTCCAGGGCCACACGGTCAGAGTGGGTGTAACTCATATTAATATTAATATTCTTCCAGGGCCACACGGTCAGAGTGGGTGTAACTCATATTAATATTAATATTCTTCCAGGGCCACACGGTCAGAGTGGGTGTAACTCATTAATATTAATATTCTTCCAGGGCCACACGGTCAGAGTGGGTGTAACTCATTAATATTAATATTCTTCCAGGGCCACACGGTCAGAGTGGGTGTAACTCATTAATATTAATATTCTTCCAGGGCCACACGGTCAGAGAGTGGGTGTAACTCATTAATATTAATATTCTTCCAGGGCCACACGGTCAGAGTGGGTGTAACTCATTAATATTAATATTCTTCCAGGGCCACACGGTCAGAGAGTGGGTGTAACTCATTAATATTAATATTCTTCCAGGGCCACACGGTCAGAGAGTGGGTGTAACTCATTAATATTAATATTCTTCCAGGGCCACACGGTCAGAGTGGGTGTAACTCATATTAATATTAATATTCTTCCAGGGCCACACGGTCAGAGTGGGTGTAACTCATATTAATATTAATATTCTTCCAGGGCCACACGGTCAGAGTGGGTGTAACTCATTAATATTAATATTCTTCCAGGGCCACACGGTCAGAGAGTGGGTGTAACTCATTATTAATAATATTCTTCCAGGGCCACACGGTCAGAGAGTGGGTGTAACTCATTAATATTAATATTCTTCCAGGGCCACACGGTCAGAGTGGGTGTAACTCATATTATTAATATTCTTCCAGGGCCACACGGTCAGAGAGTGGGTGTAACTCATATTATTAATATTCTTCCAGGGCCACACGGTCAGAGAGTGGGTGTAACTCATATTATTATTAATATTCTTCCAGGGCCACACGGTCAGAGTGGGTGTAACTCATATTATTAATATTCTTCCAGGGCCACACGGTCAGAGAGTGGGTGTAACTCATATTATTATTAATATTATTATTAATATTCTTCCAGGGCCACACGGTCAGAGAGTGGGTGTAACTCATATTATTAATATTCTTCCAGGGCCACACGGTCAGAGAGTGGGTGTAACTCATATTATTATTAATATTATTATTAATATTCTTCCAGGGCCACACGGTCAGAGAGTGGGTGTAACTCATATTATTAATATTCTTCCAGGGCCACACGGTCAGAGAGTGGGTGTAACTCATTAATATTATTAATATTCTTCCAGGGCCACACGGTCAGAGAGTGGGTGTAACTCATATTATTAATATTCTTCCAGGGCCACACGGTCAGAGAGTGGGTGTAACTCATTATTATTATTAATATTCTTCCAGGGCCACACGGTCAGAGAGTGGGTGTAACTCATTATTAATATTAATATTCTTCCAGGGCCATACGGTCAGAGAGTGGGTGTAACTCATATTATTAATATTCTTCCAGGGCCACATGGTCAGAGAGTGGGTGTAACTCATATTATTAATATTCTCCCAGGGCCACACGGTCAGAGAGTGGGTGTAACTCATATTATTAATATTCTTCCAGGGCCATACGGTCAGAGTGGGTGTAACTCATATTATTAATATTCTTCCAGGGCCACACGGTCAGAGAGTGGGTGTAACTCATATTATTAATATTCTTCCAGGGCCACACGGTCAGAGAGTGGGTGTAACTCATTATTAATATTAATATTCTTCCAGGGCCACACGGTCAGAGTGGGTGTAACTCATATTATTAATATTCTTCCAGGGCCACACGGTCAGAGAGTGGGTGTAACTCATATTATTATTAATATTCTTCCAGGGCCACACGGTCAGAGAGTGGGTGTAACTCATTATTATTAATATTCTTCCAGGGCCACACGGTCAGAGAGTGGGTGTAACTCATATTATTATTAATATTCTTCCAGGGCCACACGGTCAGAGAGTGGGTGTAACTCATATTATTATTAATATTCTTCCAGGGCCACACGGTCAGAGAGTGGGTGTAACTCATTAATATTAATATTCTTCCAGGGCCACACGGTCAGAGAGTGGGTGTAACTCATTAATATTAATATTCTTCCAGGGCCACACGGTCAGAGAGTGGGTGTAACTCATATTATTATTAATATTCTTCCAGGGCCATACGGTCAGAGAGTGGGTGTAACTCATTATTATTAATATTCTTCCAGGGCCACACGGTCAGAGAGTGGGTGTAACTCATTAATATTAATATTCTTCCAGGGCCACACGGTCAGAGAGTGGGTGTAACTCATATTATTAATATTCTCCCAGGGCCACACGGTCAGAGAGTGGGTGTAACTCATATTATTAATATTCTTCCAGGGCCACACGGTCAGAGTGGGTGTAACTCATATTATTAATATTCTTCCAGGGCCACACGGTCAGAGTGGGTGTAACTCATTATTATTAATATTCTTCCAGGGCCACACGGTCAGAGAGTGGGTGTAACTCATATTATTAATATTCTTCCAGGGCCATACGGTCAGAGAGTGGGTGTAACTTATATTATTAATATTCTTCCAGGGCCATACGGTCAGAGAGTGGGTGTAACTCATATTATTAATATTCTTCCAGGGCCACACGGTCAGAGAGTGGGTGTAACTCATTATTATTAATATTCTTCCAGGGCCACACGGTCAGAGTGTGGGTGTAACTCATATTATTAATATTCTTCCAGGGCCACACGGTCAGAGAGTGGGTGTAACTCATTATTATTAATATTCTTCCAGGGCCACACGGTCAGAGTGTGGGTGTAACTCATATTATTAATATTCTTCCAGGGCCACACGGTCAGAGTGTGGGTGTAACTCATATTATTAATATTCTTCCAGGGCCACACGGTCAGAGAGTGGGTGTAACTCTTTAATATTAATATTCTTCCAGGGCCACACGGTCAGAGTGGGTGTAACTCATATTATTAATATTCTTCCAGGGCCACACGGTCAGAGTGTGGGTGTAACTCATATTATTAATATTCTTCCAGGGCCACACGGTCAGAGTGTGGGTGTAACTCATATTATTAATATTCTTCCAGGGCCACACGGTCAGAGTGTGGGTGTAACTCATATTATTAATATTCTTCCAGGGCCACACGGTCAGAGTGGGTGTAACTCATATTATTAATATTCTTCCAGGGCCACACGGTCAGAGAGTGGGTGTAACTCATATTATTAATATTCTTCCAGGGCCACACGGTCAGAGAGTGGGTGTAACTCGTATTATTAATATTCTTCCAGGGCCACACGGTCAGAGAGTGGGTGTAACTCGTATTATTAATATTCTTCCAGGGCCACACGGTCAGAGAGTGGGTGTAACTCATATTATTAATATTCTTCCAGGGCCACATGGTCAGAGAGTGGGTGTAACTCATATTATTAATATTCTTCCAGGGCCACACGGTCAGAGTGGGTGTAACTCATTAATATTAATATTCTTCCAGGGCCACACGGTCAGAGAGTGGGTGTAACTCATTAATATTAATATTCTTCCAGGGCCACACGGTCAGAGAGTGGGTGTAACTCATATTATTAATATTCTTCCAGGGCCACACGGTCAGAGTAGGTGTAACTCATTAATATTAATATTCTTCCAGGGCCACACGGTCAGAGAGTGGGTGTAACTCATATTATTAATATTCTTCCAGGGCCACACGGTCAGAGTAGGTGTAACTCATTAATATTAATATTCTTCCAGGGCCACACGGTCAGAGAGTGGGTGTAACTCATTATTATTAATATTCTTCCAGGGCCACACGGTCAGAGAGTGGGTGTAACTCATATTATTAATATTCTTCCAGGGCCACACGGTCAGAGAGTGGGTGTAACTCATTATTATTAATATTCTTCCAGGGCCACACGGTCAGAGAGTGGGTGTAACTCATTAATATTAATATTCTTCCAGGGCCATACGGTCAGAGAGTGGGTGTAACTCATTATTATTAATATTCTTCCAGGGCCACACGGTCAGAGAGTGGGTGTAACTCATATTATTATTAATATTCTTCCAGGGCCACACGGTCAGAGAGTGGGTGTAACTCATATTATTAATATTCTTCCAGGGCCACACGGTCAGAGAGTGGGTGTAACTCATATTATTATTAATATTATTATTAATATTCTTCCAGGGCCACACGGTCAGAGAGTGGGTGTAACTCATATTATTAATATTCTTCCAGGGCCATACGGTCAGAGAGTGGGTGTAACTCATATTATTAATATTCTTCCAGGGCCACACGGTCAGAGAGTGGGTGTAACTCATATTATTAATATTCTTCCAGGGCCATACGGTCAGAGAGTGGGTGTAACTCATATTATTAATATTCTTCCAGGGCCACACGGTCAGAGAGTGGGTGTAACTCATATTATTAATATTCTTCCAGGGCCATACGGTCAGAGAGTGGGTGTAACTCATATTATTAATATTCTTCCAGGGCCATACGGTCAGAGAGTGGGTGTAACTCATATTATTAATATTCTTCCAGGGCCACACGGTCAGAGTGGGTGTAACTCATTAATATTAATATTCTTCCAGGGCCACACGGTCAGAGAGTGGGTGTAACTCATTAATATTAATATTCTTCCAGGGCCACACGGTCAGAGAGTGGGTGTAACTCATTAATATTAATATTCTTCCAGGGCCACACGGTCAGAGAGTGGGTGTAACTCATTATTATTAATATTATTATTAATATTCTTCCAGGGCCATACGGTCAGAGAGTGGGTGTAACTCATATTATTAATATTCTTCCTGGGCCACACGGTCAGAGAGTGGGTGTAACTCATATTATTATTAATATTATTATTAATATTCTTCCAGGGCCACACGGTCAGAGAGTGGGTGTAACTCATATTATTAATATTCTTCCAGGGCCTCACGGTCAGAGTGGGTGTAACTCATATTATTAATATTCTTCCAGGGCCATACGGTCAGAGAGTCGGTGTAACTCATATTATTAATATTCTTCCAGGGCCACATGGTCAGAGAGTGGGTGTAACTCATATTATTATTAATATTCTTCCAGGGCCATACGGTCAGAGAGTGGGTGTAACTCATATTATTAATATTCTTCCAGGGCCATACGGTCAGAGAGTCGGTGTAACTCATATTATTAATATTCTTCCAGGGCCATACGGTCAGAGAGTCGGTGTAACTCATTATTATTCATATTCTTCCAGGGCCATACGGTCAGAGAGTCGGTGTAACTCATATTATTAATATTCTTCCAGGGCCACACGGTCAGAGAGTGGGTGTAACTCATATTATTAATATTCTTCCAGGGCCACACGGTCAGAGAGTGGGTGTAACTCATATTATTATTAATATTATTATTAATATTCTTCCAGGGCCACACGGTCAGAGAGTGGGTGTAACTCATATTATTATTAATATTCTTCCAGGGCCACACGGTCAGAGAGTGGGTGTAACTCATATTATTAATATTCTTCCAGGGCCACACGGTCAGAGAGTGGGTGTAACTCATTATTATTAATATTCTTCCAGGGCCTCACGGTCAGAGAGTGGGTGTAACTCATATTATTAATATTCTTCCAGGGCCACACGGTCAGAGAGTGGGTGTAACTCATATTATTATTAATATTATTATTAATATTCTTCCAGGGCCACACGGTCAGAGAGTGGGTGTAACTCATATTATTAATATTCTTCCAGGGCCTCACGGTCAGAGTGGGTGTAACTCATATTATTAATATTCTTCCAGGGCCATACGGTCAGAGAGTCGGTGTAACTCATATTATTAATATTCTTCCAGGGCCACACGGTCAGAGTGGGTGTAACTCATATTATTAATATTCTTCCAGGGCCACACGGTCAGAGTGGGTGTAACTCATATTATTAATATTCTTCCAGGGCCACACGGTCAGAGTGGGTGTAACTCATATTATTAATATTCTTCCAGGGCCACACGGTCAGAGAGTGGGTGTAACTCATATTATTAATATTCTTCCAGGGCCACACGGTCAGAGAGTGGGTGTAACTCATATTATTAATATTCTTCCAGGGCCACACGGTCAGAGAGTGGGTGTAACTCATATTATTAATATTCTTCCAGGGCCACACGGTCAGAGAGTCGGTGTAACTCATATTATTAATATTCTTCCAGGGCCATACGGTCAGAGAGTGGGTGTAACTCATATTATTAATATTCTTCCAGGGCCACACGGTCAGAGTGGGTGTAACTCATATTATTAATATTCTTCCAGGGCCACACGGTCAGAGTGGGTGTAACTCATATTATTAATATTCTTCCAGGGCCATACGGTCAGAGAGTGGGTGTAACTCATATTATTAATATTCTTCCAGGGCCACACGGTCAGAGAGTGGGTGTAACTCATATTATTAATATTCTTCCAGGGCCACACGGTCAGAGAGTGGGTGTAACTCATATTATTAATATTCTTCCAGGGCCACACGGTCAGAGAGTGGGTGTAACTCATATTATTAATATTCTTCCAGGGCCTCACGGTCAGAGTGGGTGTAACTCATATTATTCATATTCTTCCAGGGCCATACGGTCAGAGAGTGGGTGTAACTCATTAATATTCATATTCTTCCAGGGCCACACGGTCAGAGAGTGGGTGTAACTCATATTATTAATATTCTTCCAGGGCCATACGGTCAGAGAGTGGGTGTAACTCATTAATATTCATATTCTTCCAGGGCCACACGGTCAGAGAGTGGGTGTAACTCATATTATTAATATTCTTCCAGGGCCACACGGTCAGAGAGTGGGTGTAACTCATATTATTAATATTCTTCCAGGGCCATACGGTCAGAGAGTGGGTGTAACTCATTAATATTCATATTCTTCCAGGGCCACACGGTCAGAGAGTGGGTGTAACTCATATTATTAATATTCTTCCAGGGCCACACGGTCAGAGAGTGGGTGTAACTCATATTATTAATATTCTTCCAGGGCCATACGGTCAGAGAGTGGGTGTAACTCATATTATTAATATTCTTCCAGGGCCACACGGTCAGAGAGTGGGTGTAACTCATATTATTAATATTCTTCCAGGGCCATACGGTCAGAGAGTGGGTGTAACTCATATTATTAATATTCTCCCAGGGCCACACGGTCAGAGAGTGGGTGTAACTCATATTATTAATATTCTTCCAGGGCCACACGGTCAGAGTGGGTGTAACTCATTATTATTATTAATATTCTTCCAGGGCCACACGGTCAGAGAGTGGGTGTAACTCATTAATATTCATATTCTTCCAGGGCCACACGGTCAGAGAGTGGGTGTCCATGGCCGCTCCCAGGTTGGAGATCTACCACCGCTTCAAGAACTTCCTGAGGACGCACGTGGACGAGAACGGACACAACGTCTTCAAGGAGAAGGTCTCTGACATGTGCAAAGGTTCGTATTGTTATGGATTATTGTTATTGACCCATTTAGACCTGAGGCCGACTTCTTTAAAAAAAGAGCCAGCTCAGGAGCCAGCTTAGGTGGTTAGGATGCCTCTCGGGCGTCTCCCTAGAGAGGTCCTCGAGGCAGACCAAGGCGCAGATGGAGGAATCAACATCGACTCACTGGCCGTGGAACGCCTCGGGATCCCCCAGGAGGAAGTCCCTAATTTTGACCTTACTATCTTTGACCTAACAGAGAACAAGGAGAGTCTGGTGGTGAACTATGACCTTTGACCTTACAGAGAACAAGGATAGTCTGGTGGTGACCTTTGACCTTACAGAGAACAAGGAGAGTGGTGGTGACCTTTGATCTTTGACCTTACAGAGAACAAGGAGAGCCTGGTGGTGAACTATGACCTTTGACCTTACATAGAACAAGGAGAGTCTGGTGGTGAACTATGACCTTTGACCTTACAGATAACAAGGAGAGTCTGGTGGTGAACTATGACCTATGACCTATGACCTTTGACCTTACAGAGAACAGGGAGAGCCTGGTGGTGAACTATGAAGATCTGGCAGCCAGAGAACACGTCCTGGCCTACTTCCTGCCTGAAGCTCCGACCGAGATGTTAAAGGTACAATATTATTATAATAATAATGAATTGCATTTTTATAGCGCTTTTCCAAGTGCTCAAAGCGCTTTACAATGGTCCATTCATTCATACAGTGGGAGGTGGAGCGGCGACCAGTCGACACATCATCATGCTTTATCTAGCATGTGACGTGTCAAACTAGGGGGTTTTCATGATGCTGAATCCATTCTTAGCATTAGTTTTGCAAAAAAAAAACACTCATTGGGCTTAAAACAGCCATGCCCACTTGCCCAAATGTGCTGACATCATCACATTTGTGATGACGGCATTGGCTCTTTGACTTTTTTGCCTTCTATAGGTTGTTAATGGTATGGTCACATATTATGCCAATTATGAAAATTGCTCAACAAGTTATAGCATCCGGCAGTTTCTACATGCTGGGGACCCATACTCAACATTTATAACATAAAACCTTGGTGTACTCAACATGTTCGGGTTCACAATGGGGCTCTATGGGCTGTGGCTACAGCAGAAACAATATAGCGTTTTCTCTCAGTCAGTTGATTCTTCATATCCATATGAGTCAAGCGGCCTGAATGTTTATTTTTCAAACACAGTTCTTATATGAGGTGATCTAAAATCCCTGTACGGGGATTACAATGAACATAAAAAAGTACATGGATACGTACGTGAATTTGGCGCCCTCTACCGATATTGATGTCAGACTTCGTGTGTGTAGGTGTTCGATGAGGCAGCGAAGGAGGTGGTGTTGGCCATGTACCCCAAATACGACCGCATCGCACACCAGATCCACGTCCGGATCTGTAACCTTCCCCTGGTGGAAGAACTACGGTCACTGAGGTAACACACACACACACACCAGTACACACACACACACACACACACACACACACACACACACACACACACACACACACACACACACACACACACACACACACACACACGCACACCAGTACACACACACACACACACACACACACACACACACACACACACACACACACACACACACACACACACACACCGCACACCAGTACACACACACACACACACACACACACACACACCTGTAACCTTCCACGGTAGAATAACTGAGGTCACGCACACATGCACACGCATGCATGCCCAATTTGCCCATACGCGCACACAGACATACGCACGCGCACATGCACACACTCTGCAATCTCTCTCTGGGACAACAAACTCCAGGATAGTGAAAATATGTGCTTTTTGGACAGCTGTAAATTCTTGTAAATTAAAGCAGCTTTCAGATGTTGCCACACATGCTTCCCCGTTTGATGAGCCCGTTCAGGGCGGGAACCCCTTTTGGTGTTGTAAGCCTTATGTTATACATTAGCTATTGAAAAATAGTAGATCTACAAGCTCATAGCGCGGCATCGAATGCCGCGCTATGAGCTTATAGATCTGCTATTTTTGAAAAATCATGAAAATGTGTAGCAAATCTTTGAGTATATATTCTTTCAGAGCGAACGTTTTTAACTCAAATCTTTGCATCTGGGGGAGTCTCTGGAACGACATATGAGATGTGGGTTGGCGGGCCAATTTTATCGAGTCCTTGACATGAAATAGTTTGAAAAGCACTGACACAGAAACATGAGGTTTTTCCAGAAAACTGTCACGATTTAGAAGACATTTTTGTAGAATCTGGTCTCGGTCCTACAAATATTGTGTTGTGTTCCGACAGGCAGCTCCATCTGAACCAGCTGATCCGGACGTCGGGGGTGGTCACCAGCTGCACGGGCGTCCTGCCCCAGCTGGGCATGGTCAAATACAACTGTAACAAATGTAACTTCGTCCTGGGGCCGTTCTTCCAGTCCCAGAACCAGGAGGTCAGGCCCGGCTCCTGTCCCGAGTGTCAGAGCATGGGACCGTTTGACATCAACATGGAACAGGTAAGAGGCGTGGGAATTATCCATTTAAGTCATTAATTGATACATTTTGATAACCTTATCGATCGATTAACCGGTTAGTTGAAGCACCGGTTACGCAGTAGAACTGTTAATGAACCAATCAACTTCCTCCTTGCAGACGGTATACCAGAACTATCAGCGAATCACCATCCAGGAGAGCCCGGGCAAGGTGGCGGCAGGCCGCCTCCCTCGCTCCAAGGACGCCATCCTATTGGCCGACCTGGTGGACAGCTGCAAGCCGGGAGACGAGATCGTAAGTCGATCCGATCATTCGTTAACCCATTTTGGGCGGGAACCCCTTTTGGTGTTTTAAGCATTATGTTATGCTTTAGCTATTGAAAAATAGCAGATCTACAAGCTCAGCGCGAGTGGCGCGCTACAAGCTTGTAGGTCTGCTATTTTTGAAAAATCGAAGAATGACTGACATAGAAACAGCTTTTTCAGAAAACTGTCAGGATGTAGAAGACATTTTTAGAATCTGATCTCAGGTCAAAAAACAGACTTAACGACAACGGTCTGATTCTAACTGACGAGATGTCTCGTCGATGGCAGTATTCCATGTAGACCTGTATGTTGTAACCTTTAAAACCGGATGCTACCTCCTGTCTGAAACCGGATGCTACCTCCTTTACCTCTGAAACCGGATGCTACCTCCTGTCGTCCATCAGGAACTGACCGGCATCTACAACAACAACTACGACGGCTCTCTCAACATGGCCAACGGCTTCCCCGTCTTCGCCACGGTCATCATGGCCAATCACATCGCCCGGAAGGACAACCGCGTGGCGGTGGGCGAGATGACGGACGAGGACGTCAAGGCCATCACCTTGCTGTCCAAGGACGAGAGGATAGGAGAGAGGGTACGCACACACACACACACAGATACACACACACACACACACACACAGAGAAACACACACACACACACAGAGAAACACACAGACACGCACAGGCGGATGTCAAGAGGTCGCTTCTCACCCTCAGGCGTCTTACTGGAATGTTTGAGACAGCATCACCACTGTCATTTTACTGGCATAAATGGAGTTCTCATCGGTGTTGTTTTCGTCGACTACAACTAAGGCGAAAAATGTCGGTCGACTACCTTTTTCCAGTGATGGAAACTAAATGAAAACTAAGCTATGGTGACTTGAAATAAATATACTGACAATTTTGTCAACAAAATAAAAACTAGACTAAAATGTTAGGAAGGGACTAGTGGACAAGAGATCCAGTATAAGTCATTTTACACAGATCTGCTATTTTCAGCAAATGTAAAAAACAGTCATTACGACGGCATCAATGCCCACCAAAATACATTTTAGTCGACTAAAATCTTATGATATTTAGTCGACTAAAACTAGACTAACACTAAAACATTCCGGGTGACTAAAATGTGACTAAAACTTAAGTGAAAACTATTCAGGTCTAAATAAAACTACTAAAACTAAAATCACAATTTGCTGCCAAAAACAACACGTTCTCGTTGGTTTCCATGCAGATCTTCGCCAGTGTGGGTCCGTCTATCTACGGCCATGAGGACATCAAGAGAGCGCTCGCCCTCGCTCTGTTTGGTGGAGAGCCCAAGAACCCAGGTAACTCCTCCCCCAGGTAACCCTGCCCCCAGATAACCCCGCCCCCAGGTAACCCCGCCCCCAGGTAACCCCCATCCCCCCAGGTAACCGAACCTAAACATGTAGCTAGGTGTAATGTTAGAGTCCACAGAAGTGAACCTTTTCAAGCCTGTTTTCTCAACTCGCTGTTTCTCTGCGAGACATTACTCTATAAGCCATATCTCCAAAACTGGTGGGTCAAACTGAACAACCAATATGTCAATTTGAAGCTATGATTCCCTGCTTTCATATGACATGAACAAAACAATTTGAAAAAAATCCAATGGCAGCCCCTCAGTCAAATCTGGTGACATATTGTCTTGTGTTAGGTGTAAACACAAGGTATTGTAATGATGATGATACATTATAATATTAATAATAATGTATTGTGTTTAGGTGGTAAACACAAGGTCTTGTAATGATGATGATACATTATAATATTAATAATAATGTCTTGTGTTTAGGTGGTAAACACAAGGTCTTGTAATGATGATGATAAATTATAATATTAATGATAATGTCTTGTGTTTAGGTGGTAAACACAAGGTCCGTGGAGACATCAACATTCTTCTGTGTGGAGATCCAGGAACAGCCAAGTCCCAGTTCCTCAAGTACGTCCAAAGTCGTCCATGTTTAAACATAAAACCTTGATTGAGGGACAGCCTCATGAAAAAGCAAGGGCCTCCTCTTGCTTCTAACTTAACACTTAGGCCGCTAGCATTTATTGAAAAATTAGGATCTAATTCACGCCAGCATTTTTTTAATTTGAGCTCTTATTTTAAAAAGCCGCCATTTCCGCTCCACAAACAGTAGTCCTAAGTTAGGAGTTTTCACACAGCTGGATGGGCCTTGTTTACAATGTGAATCCAGGCCGGAGCTCCGGAGAGCTCTAGATCATCAGCTCTGTGCCGTCAAAGAAACGCTGTTTTGACCAAAAATGCCACCTGGGACAAGGAATAGGAGTTACAGGCGATTGAAAGAAATGGATAGAATGGATTCTTATGACGATCTAAGATGGGCGATCCAGTGCTGTGCTAACACATCTAGCTAACCGGCTAACGTGAGTAGCATTTTGGCTCGAGCAATCGAACGCGCTATAAAAGCTCAATTGCCGAAGGCCGTCGGCAATGGCGTTAAGCGTCAGTATCAAAATTAGGCTTCAATTGACTTTAATCGTCGGCAACGGCGCGCTAAGTGTTAAGTTGTAGGCTTGTTCTACATACTCGCACACACACGCACGCCCTTTTTGGGTTTCTTTTCTCACCTGCACTTATTTTTCTATTTTAATTTATTTATTTTACTGTTTTATTTGAATTGTGCGAATAAATAAAACTAAACTAAAAACAAACGCAAAGCATTCGCAAAAACATAAGAGAATTAAAATTATTAATTCATGTCCCGATACACTTTTTTCGTATCCGATCCCGATACCACAATTTCTGTGTTAGCCGAATACCGATACCAGAGAATAATATTTATATTAATACAAAAAGAAAAAAGATCTTATTTTGAAGTCCACCGACCAGGAATAGTGTTTATAGCTATCTAGCTATATATCTCGTGTTGTGTTTATAGCTGTGTTTATAGCTATCTAGCTATATATCTCGTGTTGTGTTTATAGCTATCTAGCTATATATCTGGTGTTGTGTTTATAGCTATCTAGCTATATATCTCGTGTTGTGTTTATAGCTATCTAGCTATATATCTCGTGTTGTGTTTATAGCAGACTCCTCACTCAAATGTGCACTTGCAGTTTGGGCAACTCCAAAGCAAACTCCACATGTCCCAACGTTTTATTTACCTGCCATAGTGTAGACTGGCATATTTGCCAATACCGATATGACCTGATATGACCAAATAAGGGCCGATCCGATACTTTTCCGATACCGATACAGTATCTGGACATCTCCATTTATTTTGATGTGTGTGTGTGTGTGTCCACCAGGTACGTGGAGAAGGTGGCCAGCCGGGCGGTGTTCACCACGGGTCAGGGGGCGTCGGCCGTGGGGCTGACAGCCTACGTCCAGAGACACCCGGTCACCAGAGAGTGGACCCTGGAGGCCGGAGCCCTGGTGCTGGCTGACCGGGGGGTGTGTCTGATCGACGAGTTTGATAAGGTAATCAATATGTCTGTCTGATCGACGGGTTTGATAAGGTAATCAATCAGTTTTCGTCGACTACCACTTTCACTGACGAAAACTAAATAGAAACTAAATGAAAACTAAGCTATGGTGACTAAAACTATGACTAAATATACTGTCGATTTTTGTCAACAAATAAAAACTAGACTAAAATGTTAGGAAGGGACTAGTGGACAAGAGATCCAGTATAAGTCATTTTACACTTGGTTGCATGCTGAAAATAGCCGATCTACAAGCTCACAACGTGCCGCAACGCAACACTTTGTGAGCTTGTAGATCTGCTATTTTCAGCAAGTGTAAAATCAGCCATTACGGCGGCATCAAGGCCCGCCAAAATACATTTTAGTCGACTAAATCAACTGTAGATTTAATCTTATGATATTTAGTAGTAAAACTAGTAGACTAAATAAAACTAGACTAACACCAAAACATTCCAGGTGACTAAAATGTGACTGAAACTAAGTAAACTATTCAAGAGACTACGACTAAAACTAAAATCAAAATTTGCTGCCAAAAACAACACTGTAATCAATATGTCCGTCTGATCGACGAGTTTGATAAGGTAATCAATAATCTGCTCAATGAGCCATCTGTCTGATCAATGAGTTGGATCAGGTAATCAATAATCTGCTCAATGAGCCATCTGTCTGATCAATGAGTTGGATCAGGTGAACACGATGGGTCTGATCGGTCTGGGTCAAATTGGACCAGTGAAGACCAGACCAGACAGAACCAGAGCCTTAGATATAGACAGAGTTGCGCAAACTGCGTTCACTTCATGGGGCTTCAGTCCAATGGCAGCTCTCCTACATAGACTTCTATTGGTCACTTCATGGGGCTTCAGTCCAATGGAGGCTCTCCTACATAGACTTCTATTGGTCACTTCATGGGGCTTCAGTCCAATGGAGGCTCTCCTACATAGACTTCTATTGGTCACTTCATGGGGCTTCAGTCCAATGTGGGCTCTCCTACATAGACTTCTATTGGTCACTTCATGGGGCTTCAGTCCAATGGAGGCTCTCCTACATAGACTTCTATTGAGAATGGGGACAACCAACTGGGACAAGTCCTGGACCGGACCCAGGCAACAGCCCAGCTTTAATGATCTTAAATCCCTTTATTTTAGATTGTTTTGTAGTAATACTTTTGTAGTAATACAACATAAACATTACAGAGACTTTAGTTGTCACTGTACAATACTTTAAAACAGTTGTCATGTTGCACACATGCTTAAAAATAGCTCTTATTTGCACCGCCCTCGTTGAAAACAATGTATTTCCAACTCCAGCTTGTCTCAGTCCAGGCTGCATGAACAGCGCTCGAGCGCTCGGTTTCTGCCCCCTCAATGTCGTGACTCTTCTATTAGATGGCCCTGGACAGAACCAGCATCCATGAAGATTTAGGGTGCGTTCGGAAATGCGCACCGAGAATGTGGTCAGTTTGTTGAGTGTGGTGGGCGGTGACGTCACAGAGTGCGTTCAGTGTGCCTTATTTACGAACGACCACAGCTGTGACGCATTCACACCGGACAACCCCAGCTTCAGGGTAGGGTCGCTCAGTGCGGGCACTCGGCACACCCGGTGCGCAGCGCACTGGATTATCGAACGACAACGCACCGAGTGCACTGAATAAACGAACGACAAGAGAGCACACCAGTGCGTTCAGGGCGTATTTCCGAACGCACCCATAATAACAATAATTGTGTTTCTGAATAGATGAACGATGCAGACAGGACCAGCATCCATGAAGATATAATGACAATAATTGTGTTTCTGAATAGATGAACGATGCAGACAGGACCAGCATCCATGAAGATATAATAACAATAATTGTGTTTCTGAATAGATGAACGACGCAGACAGGACCAGCATCCATGAGGCGATGGAACAACAGAGTATCTCCATATCGAAGGCCGGCATCGTGACTTCTCTACAGGCCAGATGTACCATCATCGCTGCTTCTAATCCTATAGGTATTTATACATTTAGGCCTGACGTAAAAAAAATAAAAATAAAAAAGTCATGACAGTCATGACAGTTTTTTGAAATATGTTTCTATATCGGTGGTGCTCAATATTTCATGTCAAGGACCCCAAAAATTATATGTAATTGGCCACTGACCCCCATCTGAAAATATGTTGTTCCAGGAATCTTTGAATATGCTTTCAGAGCGAATGTTTTTAACTCAAATCTTTGCTTCTGAGGGGGTTCCTGGAACAACATATTTTCAGATGGGGGTCGGCGGCCAATTACATATAATCTTGGGCGTCTTTGACATGAAAATGTTTGAGAACCACTGATATAGAAACATGGTTTTTTTTCAGAAAACTGTCAGGATTTAGAAGACATTTGTAGAATCGTTCCCAGGTCTAAATGTGTTAAATGGCGTAAAAGATCTGTTTCTCCAGATAGGGTACGTTGCCGATCACTGATCGAGTCATTTTTAGACCTTTGACCTTCTGTAATGTGTGTGTGTGTAGGTGGGAGGTACGACCCCTCAATGACCTTTGACCTTCTGTAATGTGTGTGTGTAGGTGGGAGGTACGACCCCTCGATGACCTTTGACCTTCTGTAATGTGTGTGTGTGTGTGTGTGTGTAGGTGGGAGGTACGACCCCTCGCTGACCTTCTCGGAGAACGTTGACCTCACTGAACCCATCGTGTCTCGATTTGACATCCTCTGTGTCGTCAGGGACACTGTGGACCCTGTCCAGGTGGGTGCACGCACACACACACACACACACACACACACTGTGGAACATGTACAGGTAGGTGCACGCGCACACACACACACACTGGACCCTGTCCAGGTGGGTGCACGCACGCACACACACACACACACACACACACACTGTGGAACATGTACAGGTAGGTGCACGCGCGCGCACACACACACACACACACACACACACACACACACACACACACACACACACACTGGACCCTGTCCAGGTGGGTGCACACACACACACACACTGTGGAACATGTACAGGTAGGTCAGGGTTCCCCAATTAATTTTCCTCGAGGGCCATATTTTGACTAGGGTACCAGGCTGGGGGCCGAGTCCGCACGCGTGAGGTCGAGGTCTTGCCCTGAAAATTCATTTTCAGGGCAGGACCCCATTTGAAAAGGATGCCCAGTTTGACATGCATAGGCTACTGACCCCCATTTAATGCCATTTTTTTTTTATTCTTCCCGCGGGCCGCAAATGGCCCGCGGGCCGCCTATTGGGGAACCCTGAGGTAGGTGCACGCGCGCACACACACTGGACCCTGTCCACTCTGTTCTGTGTGTCGTTAACCCATTAACGACCCAACCCTCCCCTCCCTCCCCGGCACCAGGACGAGATGCTGGCTCGCTTCGTGGTTGGCTCCCACATCAAGCATCACCCCAGCAACAAGGACGCTGTGGGCCTGGAGGAGGTGGTGCTGCCCAACTCCACCGACGTCCCCCTCGTCCCCCAGGAGCTGCTGAGGAAATACATCATGTACGCCAAGGAACGAGTAAGTAGGCCGTACTACATCATGTGCTCGACGTACTGTACTCTCTACTAGGGATGTCCCGATCATGTACTTTGTACAAAGCTGGGTTTTTTTGGGGGGGCCCCAGGTGTCCTTGATAAGGGGACATTTTGAGAACCTGATGGTACCCAGTGATGCATTAAGTCCATACATGAATGGAAACACCTGTAAACGTGTGTCTGTGTCTGTGTGTGTAGGTTCATCCTAAACTCAACCAGATGGATCAGGATAAAGTGGCTAGAATCTACAGCGAGCTGAGGAAGGAATCCATGGTGAGTAGTCGAGTCTCTATTTAAACTACAGAATCCATGGTGAGTAGTCGAGTCTCTATTTAAACTACAGAATCCATGGTGAGTAGTCGAGTCTCTATTTAAACTACAGAATCCATGGTGAGTAGTCGAGTCTCTATTTAAACTACAGAATCCATGGTGAGTAGTCGAGTCTCTATTTAAACTACAGAATCCATGGTGAGTAGTCGAGTCTCTATTTAAACTACAGAATCCATGGTGAGTAGTCGAGTCTCTATTTAAACTACAGAATCCATGGTGAGTAGTCGAGTCTCTATTTAAACTACAGAATCCATGGTGAGTAGTCGAGTCTCTCTCATCCTTTCCCTCCATCCCTCCATCCCTCGTCTCTCTCTGTGTCTCTCTCGTCCAACCAGGCGACTGGCAGCATCCCCATCATGTCTCTCTGTCTCATCCAATCACGTCTCTCTCTGTGTCTCTCTCGTCCAATCAGGCGACGGGCAGCATCCCCATCATGTCTCTCTGTCTCATCCAATCACGTCTCTCTCTGTGTCTCTCTCGTCCAACCAGGCGACGGGCAGCATCCCCATCACGGTGCGCCACATCGAGTCGATGATCCGCATGGCGGAGGCCCACGCCCGCATGCACCTCCGAGACTACGTCCAGGAGGACGACGTCAACATGGCTATCAGGGTCATGCTGGAGAGCTTCATCGACACGCAGAAGTTCAGCGTGATGAGGAGCATGAGGAAGGTACGTAGTTCAGCGTGATGAGGAAGGTACGTAGTTCAGCGTGATGAGGAAGGTACGTAGTTCAGCGTGATGAGGAGCATGAGGAAGGTGCGTAGTTCAGCGTGATGAGGAGCATGAGGAAGGTACGTAGTTCAGCATGATGAGGAGCATGAGGAAGGTACGTAGTTCAGCGTGATGAGGAGCATGAGGAAGGTACGTAGTTCAGCGTGATGAGGAAGGTACGTAGTTCAGCGTGATGAGGAAGGTACGTAGTTCAGCGTGATGAGGAGCATGAGGAAGGTACGTAGTTCAGCGTGATGAGGAAGGTACGTAGTTCAGCGTGATGAGGAAGGTACGTAGTTCAGCGTGATGAGGAGCATGAGGAAGGTACGTAGTTCAGCGTGATGAGGAGCATGAGGAAGGTACGTAGTTCAGCGTGATGAGGAAGGTACGTAGTTCAGCGTGATGAGGAGCATGAGGAAGGTACGTAGTTCAGCGTGATGAGGAGCATGAGGAAGGTATGCGTGGATACAGTTCTCAGTCAGTTTATTTAGATATTACAGTGAGGAACGTGTCTGTTTATATAGATATTACAGCATGACGTGAGATTAACGTCGACCGCCCGTTTAGGTTTAGGAGTCGATTAGGATTAGACATTTAGAGAAGTTAGTTTAGAAGACGTGTAGAGTTGATTTGGGCTTTTGTTAAGTGCCAGTATTGCGCTCTGTGTACAATTGTACTCAATTCATCAGTAAAATGTTCTCTGTCTCTCTGTCTCTCCGTCTCTCTCCCTCTCTCTCTGTCTCCCTCCCTCTCTCTCTGTCTGTCTCTATGTCTCTCTCTCTCTGTCTGTCTCTCTCTCTCCTCTCTCTCTCTCTGTCTGTCTCTCTCTGTCTGTCTCTCTCTGTCTGTCTCTCTCTCTCTGTCTCTCTCTCTCCGTCTCTCTCTCTCCTCTCTCTCTCTCTGTCGGTCTGTCTCTCTCTGTCTGTCTCTCTCTCTCCTCTCTCTCTCTCTGTCTGTCTTTGTCTGTCTCTCTGTCTCTCTCTCTCTCTCTCTCTCTCTCTCTGTCTCTCTCTCTCTGTCCGTCCGTCCCCCCCCCCCCCCCCTCTCTCTCTCAGACGTTCTCTCGCTACCTAGCCTTCCGTCGGGACAACAACGAGCTGCTGCTGTTCATCCTGAAGCAGCTGGTGTCGGAGCAGGTCTCCTACCAGAGGAACCGCTACGGAGCGCAGAGCGACAACGTGGAGGTCCCCGAGAAGGACCTGCAGGACAAGGTAAGAAACGCTGCCGCCTGCTGCCTGGCCCTGGTACTGCAGGACAAGGTAAAATGCTTAAAAAGGTGCAAAAGTGCAGACCTGAGGCCCGAATCTACAAATGCCTGCATTCTGAATCGGTAGTTCCCAGACTTTGTTCGTGCCAAGAACAACACGTAGTGGTTCCCAAAGTGGGGTCCGGGGACCCCTAGGGGTACTAGCTCAATAGGCCTATCTCACTGCCCGCTTTCCACGCCCACTTCCGGTAAATAGTGGTGTCTTTAACATTAGCATTTACACGTTTTTTTTCTCTGGAGAATCTAAGTACATTTTCTAATGTAAAAATGTGACAGACTAATATTATTATGAAGCAAACAAGATGGTAAATCAGATAGAACAAACCTTACCTTGAGAAAACAAAAGTTGTAGACTTCTTAAATTACCTCTGTTAACATGTAGTGTCTATGGAGTGACGTCACGCTATCACCACTAACCCCGAAAGGGGGCGTATTAAGGAGGGCGGGGAAATTCTGTGAGATTATTATAGATAGTTAGGAACCAAATGGACCCGTATGGGGCTGTAACTCTAAGAGTGTACAAATGGACCCTAACGGGTCCATGTGGTTCCATTTGTACACTCTCAGAGTTAAATTAACAGTGGCTTTACAATATAAATTGGGGTACCAGAGGAAGAAATGCCATTAAATCGGGGGTCCGTAGCATAATGCGTGTGAAACTGGAGGTCCATGAAATGAATGTTTCGGAATCACTGCTAGAGCCGTAAAAATCCTCCCTTATCGGGGTCACTGGTGTATGTTTTCAAATGGGGGGTCCGTGGCCTAATAAATGTTGTTTTGGGGGTCCTTGACACGAAAAAGTTTGGGATCGTAGGAAGTTATCCTCTGTGTCAGAGAGGCCTGATAAGCACTGGTATTTATTCATTTTCAAAGCCATCTCAGGAATGGTCCCCCCTTACATTTGTTCTCTGTTGGATCAGAATCCTAGTGACTTCCTGACCCTCAAGGTTCCATTTGCTTAGCCTGGCTAATAAGCCAGACTCAAACCACACTGTCGTGTGGTATTTGAGTCTGGAGATGCTGTGTATGGATCTTGTTTCCCGGGGGGCGGGTTCAAACATTTTCTCTTTGACGCAATTGGTCAGAGCTACTGTCAGTCAAAGGTCTCAAGCATTGAATGTCACTGTACCAAAGCCCGCCTATATTGCATACCGTGTCCTGAAATGTGCGTACAATTTAGCCTCTCCAGACCGTAATCCGCCGGCAGGCAATTTTTTTTTTGCCAACGGCTGATTCGGTCTGGCTTATTAGCCAGGCTACCATTTGCTAACACAAAGCTAGATAAAGCAGCATTCTCTGTTAGTTCTCTGTTCTCCTTTTGATTGGAATGAGATCCAGAAGTCCTTATAAATCACATCACTGCCTTCCCTGGGACAGTTCAGGGAAATTATTTCCAGCACTTTCGCTCAACATTGCAATTGTTTTCATTAATTATCTGTCTCTTATACTTCTTTAGTTTTGGTATCGTATGTTTTCTTATTCGTATATTTAAGCTTTCTGTTGTAAATTGCTGAGTTGTATATTGTTTTTGTGTTCTGTATTTGGCTACATTGAAAATGAGGGCCTGCACCCGTTGTCAGCCTTCTGATTGGTCCCTGACTGACCAACCAGCAGGCTCTTTATGCCTTGTTCCTTCTGATTGGTCCCTGCCTGACCAACCAGCAGGCTCTTTAGGCCTTGTTCCTTCTGATTGGTCCCTGACTGACCAACCAGCAGGCTCTTTCTGCCTTGTTCCGCCCTGGTTACACCTTGTTTATGTTGAATTTGCTAAAACATCATTCTTGGAAAAAACTAAAAACAAACATGATCTGCCCTGCAGTCACCGTGCTGCACCTGAGATGTTCCTTTGTACTGACACCAAGTTTAAAATAAGAACTGAACGCACAGAATATCAATATGAAGCAACTGAAAAACACCTTATTTCAATGGTAGTGGATGGAGAGGATTTTTGTCCAACCACGAAACGGCAACCAATGGGTGCGAAGAGGGGCAGAACCACGGGCGGGGACTTGACAAAGGGTGAATTGTACTCTGAATTGAAATAAAGGTTATGATGATGTTAATGCATCAAATACATATAGACGGATTTAGAGCGTTGTCAAGGGCGTTTTAGCATCAGCATCCCTGCGTTGGCTGATCTTGAGCGCTGACGTCTCCTCCTCCTCTCTCTCTCTCCTCGTCCAATCACAGGCCAGGCAGATCAACATCCACAACCTGACGGCGTTCTACGACAGCGAGCTGTTCCGCTCCAACCGCTTCTCCCACGACGGCAAAAAGAAGCTCATCACGCAGCAGTTCTAGGGAGAGAAACCTGCTTTCTGTTCCTCCTCCTCCACCAACGAGCACAACATCCTCCTCCTAGAATGTCCCCGGAACTATTGGTGCAATGTCTCTGTTAAACATTCTAGCGTTGAATAGCTCCCCCCCCCCCATGTGTCTCTGCCTGTTCATTGGTTGAACACTTGTGTAAATAGTTGTAATGTTAAAACTTTGTATTTGTTCCCATTGGTTGTTTAAACCCTGACCTGTGGCCTCTGTGTTGTTCTGATTGGATGTTTAAAACCTGGCCTATACGACTTCTCCTTCTTCAAGATAAAGTGAATTCAAAGGGCCCCGATTCGCTAAGCTGATTATTACGTCCATATTTTGGGGGTGTAGAAGGAATTTTCCAAACATCCCACGTTGTCAGTGTGGAATAATTCATTCTGATGACATGCAGTACATCGAGCTTTATCGGTACCATGGGAGTTCACATCCGAGCTGACTTGAGTAAGAGCGTCCCTCTGCAAAATTCAGACAAAAATAGATTACTGATTCAGACTATACTAACTAACGTGGGAAGTTTGGAAAATCCTTTTTCACCCAAAATATGTGTGTAAACGGCTAAAGCCAAATTCCAATACCCCCAAATCTCGGCCACTTGCTCGCTCACACTCCAGTCACTCCAGTTACAGTGACAATGGTGACCTGCTGGAAATATGTGACCATCACGTGGACTTCACACAACTTACGCGGAGGTCTTTATTAAATACGTTGCCTGAATACCGCTAGGTGGAACTCTGATAATAAACAATTAACCGCAGCGATATACGCGCGGACACTGACTTTATGTGATTGTCTACGCATTTCAGCAGGTCACCAATTTCACTGTAACACCACCATGCTGGACTGAGTGAGCGAGTGGCATTCTGGGTATTGGAGTTTGGCTTTAGTGAATCTGGCCCAAAATGTGTCTAAACACCACGTGATGCTGACGGGTGTCTCCGTGGTGTGAGGCTGTTAGCAGGGTTAACGTTTATAATAGTTGGCTTTAGGTTAACATGTTTGTCGTGACAACTTCAACTTGACTCACTTTATTATTGTTTAAACGTTCACGTGAACATATTTATGTGTTCCTGATTTGCGTTACTCTGCACCACAATTCGATTGGATTTGGATGGAAGTCGGCTATTGGCTAGCGTGTTTAAATAACGTTTGCGTTCTATTGGCTTGCGTGTTTAAATAACGTTGCATTCCATTGGCCCCGCTGTATGTCGAAACAATGTTTAATTCCATTGGCTAGCCTGTTGGAAACACTTTGATAATAAATGTCATTTTTTTGTTACATGATTGTCGGGTCTGTTATTTTTGTTACATGGATGATGGACAGAAGAGATGGTGTGTAGCTCCATCTCATACAGTGGCAACTAACTGAAGAGATGGTGTGTAGCTCCATCTCATACAGTGGCAACTAACTGAAGAGATGGTGTGTAGCTCCATCTCATACAGTGGCAACTAACTGAAGAGATGGTGTGTAGCTCCATCTCATACAGTGGCAACTAACTGAAGAGATGGTGTGTAGCTCCATCTCATACAGTGGCAACTAACTGAAGAGATGGTGTGTAGCTCCATCTCATACAGTGGCAACTAACTGAAGAGATGGTGTGTAGCTCCATCTCATACAGTGGAAACTAACTGAAGAGATGGTGTGTAGCTCCATCTCATACAGTGGAAACTAACTGAAGAGATGGTGTGTAGCTCCATCTCATACAGTGGAAACTAACTGAAGAGATGGTGTGTAGCTCCATCTCATACAGTGGAAACTAACTGAAGAGATGGTGTGTAGCTCCATCTCATACAGTGGAAACTAACTGAAGAGATGGTGTGTAGCTCCATCTCATACAGTGGAAACTAACTGAAGAGATGGTGTGTAGCTCCATCTCATACAGTGGAAACTAACTGAAGAGATGGTGTGTAGCTCCATCTCATACAGTGGAAACTAACTGAAGAGATGGTGTGTAGCTCCATCTCATACAGTGGAAACTAACTGGCCTTCCGGGGCCCACATGTGGCCCCACCTTCACTTTCGAGCTTGTAGATCGGATTTATTTTCATATTTTGCAATCCTGAACAATGTTTATCTATTTTTGAGGGGCGCTATCCTCTCCTATATCCAGCTTTTAGTGCACGTCTGTCCTCACACTTTGTCCTACACAAACATTAAAGTCCCACTGACAATGTATGGAGAATTTTAGGTCATTATAGTGTCTATTGTACGTCATGATGTATGATGATAAGAGTGCCCCTCACTTCACATGGGTGTGATTTTTATTTTTTTGGAACCCTACGCACCCGTCGCCAAGCTGTTGAGGTGAGCATCTGCCTTTTTCTGTAATAATTGGAATCCTGAAGTGTGTGTGTGTGTGTGTGTGTAATTGTTTTTATTGATGCATTTAGTCATACTTATGTAAAAAATAAAATTACCCCTGAGTGGCGGTGGCTCAGGGGTAAATTGGCTCCCCCAGAGTTAGTGTCGAAGTGTCCTTGAGCAAGACTATGAACCCCTAATTGCTCCTGATGTGCTGGTTGGTGCCTTGCATGGTTTCCTCCGCCATCAGTGTATGAATGTGTGTGTGAATGGGTGAATGTAATGCACAATCTCTGTAAAGCGCCTTGGATAAAGGTGCTATATAAATGCACCATTTAACTTAAGATACGAGACTTTTAATGTTTCTTTCGCTCTGACCTTCATGAATGACCCAAACGTTGCATCAATAAAAAATGAAGACGTCATTATTTTTATAAATATATTGGACATAAAAAAATACGAATTAATACTAGTCGTTGAGCTACAAATATAGACTGAAGTATAGGCCTAATTAAAGCGCATCATGTTTAAAACCAGCAAACTAACAGCTGAAATTAATAATATAATCAGTATTATCACACTTCAATCAGTCCCGAGACGGTACCTCCATGTGGTCCTGGGACCGGGACCATCGTGTGGATCTGCCCTAAGGGTCCATTTGGTTACCACCTCTCCCATCATTTAGCTGTGGACCACCTGGAAAAAGCCCTCGAGGACTGTCTAGGCTACATATCGGAGGCAAATATTGTATAGTTTTTTACTCTCCACTACAATTATTTGAAGACTTTAGTTAGTTGTAGATTTTGATTATTTAATTAAAACACGTGCACACACGCGCACACACACACACACAGAGACACACAGACACACACAGTCTCACAGACACACACACACCGTCACACACAGTCTCACACACATGTACAGTCACACGCGCACACACACACACACTAACCACTCCAGCCAGGGTCCTCCCTTGCATAAAATGTACCATTACATGTAGGTTTGAGAAGCAGCTTTGTCTGTAAAATACAAATGTATGTAGCCTATAGTACATCCTATCATAGTACTGTGTGTGTGTAGCCTATAGTACATCCTATCATAGTACTATGTGGGTGTAGCCTATAGTACATCCTATCATAGTACTATGTGGGTGTAGCCTATAGTTAGTACATCCTATCATAGTACTATGTGTATGTAGCCTATAGTACATCCTATCATAGTACTATGTGTGTGTAGCCTATAGTACATCCTATCATAGTACTATGTGTGTGTAGCCTATAGTACATCCTATCATAGTACTATGTGGGTGTAGCCTATAGTACATCCTATCATAGTACTATGTGTATGTAGCCTATAGTACATCCTATCATAGTACTATGTGTATGTAGCCTATAGTACATCCTATCATAGTACTATGTGTATGTAGCCTATAGTTAGTACATCCTATCATAGTACTATGTGTATAGCCTATAGTACATCCTATCATAGTACTATGTGTATGTAGCCTATAGTACATCCTATCATAGTACTATGTGTATGTAGCCTATAGTACATCCTATCATAGTACTATGTGTATGTAGCCTATAGTACATCCTATCATAGTACTATGTGTATGTAGCCTATAGTTAGTACATCCTATCATAGTACTATGTGGGTGTAGCCTATAGTACATCCTATCATAGTACTATGTGTATGTAGCCTATAGTACATCCTATCATAGTACTATGTGTATGTAGCCTATAGTTAGTACATCCTATCATAGTACTATGTGTATAGCCTATAGTACATCCTATCATAGTACTATGTGTATGTAGCTTATAGTACATCCTATCATAGTACGATGTGTATGTAGCCTATAGTACATCCTATCATAGTACTATGTGTATGTAGCCTATAGTTAGTACATCCTATCATAGTACTATGTGTATGTAGCCTATAGTACATCCTATCATAGTACTATGTGTATGTAGCCTATAGTACATCCTATCATAGTACTATGTGTATGTAGCCTATAGTTAGTACATCCTATCATAGTACTATGTGTATAGCCTATAGTACATCCTATCATAGTACTATGTGTATGTAGCCTATAGTACATCCTATCATAGTACTATGTGTATGTAGCCTATAGTACATCCTATCATAGTACTATGTGTATGTAGCCTATAGTACATCCTATCATAGTACTATGTGTATGTAGCCTATAGTTAGTACATCCTATCATAGTACTATGTGGGTGTAGCCTATAGTACATCCTATCATAGTACTATGTGTATGTAGCCTATAGTACATCCTATCATAGTACTATGTGTATGTAGCCTATAGTACATCCTATCATAGTACTATGTGTATGTAGCCTATAGTACATCCTATCATAGTACTATGTGTATGTAGCCTATAGTTAGTACATCCTATCATAGTACTATGTGTATAGCCTATAGTACATCCTATCATAGTACTATGTGTATGTAGCCTATAGTACATCCTATCATAGTACGATGTGTATGTAGCCTATAGTACATCCTATCATAGTACTATGTGTATGTAGCCTATAGTTAGTACATCCTATCATAGTACTATGTGTATGTAGCCTATAGTACGTCCTATCATAGTACTATGTGTATGTAGCCTATAGTACATCCTATCATAGTACTATGTGTATGTAGCCTATAGTACATCCTATCATAGTACTATGTGTATGTAGCCTATAGTACGTCCTATCATAGTACTATGTGTATGTAGCCTATAGTACATCCTATCATAGTACTATGTGTATGTAGCCTATAGTACATCCTATCATAGTACTATGTGTATGTAGCCTATAGTATATCCTATCATAGTACTATGTGTATGTAGCCTATAGTACATCCTATCATAGTACTATGTGTATGTAGCCTATAGTACGTCCTATCATAGTACTATGTGTGTGTGTAGCCTATAGTACATCCTATCATAGTACTATGTGTATGTAGCCTATAGTACATCCTATCATAGTACTATGTGTATGTAGCCTATAGTTAGTACATCCTATCATAGTACTATGTGTATGTAGCCTATAGTTAGTACATCCTATCATAGTACTATGTGTATGTAGCCTATAGTTAGTACATCCTATCATAGTACTATGTGTATAGCCTATAGTACATCCTATCATAGTACTATGTGTATGTAGCCTATAGTACATCCTATCATAGTACGATGTGTATGTAGCCTATAGTACATCCTATCATAGTACTATGTGTATGTACAATTTACAATTTACAATTTAGGCATTTAGCAGACGCTCTTAATCCAGAGCGACTTACAATAGGCAAGAACAAAAAGCATGGGAATACATCACATATGTAACAAAATGCATTTATCGCGAAACATGCGTAAGCTAAGACCGTGACTAGAACATATCTATATAATGACACTATACATATAAACTATATGTAGCCTATAGTTAGTACATCCTATCATAGTACTATGTGTATGTAGCCTATAGTACGTCCTATCATAGTACTATGTGTATGTAGCCTATAGTACATCCTATCATAGTACTATGTGTATGTAGCCTATAGTACATCCTATCATAGTACTATGTGTATGTAGCCTATAGTACGTCCTATCATAGTACTATGTGTATGTAGCCTATAGTACATCCTATCATAGTACTATGTGTATGTAGCCTATAGTACATCCTATCATAGTACTATGTGTATGTAGCCTATAGTTAGTACATCCTATCATAGTACTATGTGTATGTAGCCTATAGTACATCCTATCATAGTACTATGTGTATGTAGCCTATAGTACATCCTATCATAGTACTATGTGTATGTAGCCTATAGTTAGTACATCCTATCATAGTACTATGTGTATGTAGCCTATAAGTAGTCTATATATGCTGTGGTTCATTGCACATTTTGGCCACTACCACTAGGGGGGCGCTAGTGAGTAATTTATGTTAATTTATGTTAATTTATTCATACATTCCATACATTCCATACATTCCATACATTCCATACATTCCATAATCATATTGTATATATCATAAAAATCATATTATATTATAATTATTATTATTATTATAATCGTTTTATTTATGTATGTGATGTATGCCATGCTTTTTGTTCTTGCTAAGTGTTAAGCTTAAGTGTTTTATAACATCAAGTGTTTAAAATCTGTCCCTATCTCTCCCTCTCTCTCTCTCTCTCTCTGTCCCCTGCCTGCGTGTTTTCAGGAAGGGGGGTTGTCCCTCAGACAGACAGACATGCCGGCTCCAGGTGTGAATAGAACAATAGAAAGTTTAGATGAACCACTGTGTGTGGGTGGGGGCGGGGGATCCCTTATCTTTTAGAAGTGCCAGGTGCAGTTGTAAACCCCTCCCCCCTCAAAACATCTGTTTGTTGTGTGAATGTGTTAATTAGATATAGTTAAAACCGGGGGGTGGGGGTCCCCTTCTCTTTTGAAAGTGACAGTTGACAGGTGACAGGTACCAGGTGACAGGTGACAGATGACAGGTGACAGGTGACCGATGACAGCAGCTGACCGCTGACAGGAAAACACACAGCTTGTGTGTTGGTTTAGCCCTAACATTGCAATTTCCAGGCGCATATATACGTTGGAATATTGGGTGTACAGTAGGTGTACACTATTGAGTATAGGTATGGAAAAATAAAAAGTATGAATAAATTATGCAAATTTAAAAAATAAAATGAATTTAAGCAAAACTTAATGAAAAAATAAAAATAGAAAATAAAAAACTTAAAGCTTAAAGTTAAAAAAGTTACAAAACAAAGTTAAAAGTTAAAAAACTTAAACAAATAAAGAAAAGGAGACAAATGAAAAATCAAGAACTTTTAGTGTAAATGTGGTTTCTCAATTGTACTGCCTATGTACGTGTGAGCTTGGGTGTTGTAGATGCCGCAAATATGTTCGAAAAGGTTTGTACATTGGTTAGTTAGAGGGGGTGGTCTACTGTGTGGGTGGGGTGTGTATGGGGGTTGGTCTACTATGTGTAGGTGTAGTCTAGTGTAAATGTGGCGTATAGCTGGTACTGCAGGTTTAAACATCAGATTGGTCTGCTGTCTAGCTTTTCTTTTTTGTCTAACAGATTTGTCCATTTTATGGTGTAATTCAATTTTTGACCCATAGACTATGGATCTAATATTGTAGGTGTAATTCCTCATACAGCCACTACAGACCTGTAGGGGGTTTCAGCCTCCTAGTGCAATTCATCTATTTATTTCTCGTCCCATTGGTTCAGAGGACACCCCCATCCATGGGCCCTACAAGGGGGGTGTAATACCAGTTTTGGCCCATAGACTATGGATTTGAGCATCTCATCGGTGTAATACCGGTTAACACCACTACACCCCGATGACTGTATGCCTATATGGCTGCATTGTGCATGTGCGGAACCACAAAGGGTGTAATATCAGGTTTGCCCCATAGGCTGTGAATTTAAGTAATGTAGGTGTAATTCAGATCTACCCCATAGGCTCAATACATACATGAAGGGGGTTATACTTAGCTTGAATATTGACCGGTGTAAATCTAGCCTGTGTAGCCTATCTGTGAACAATTACACAACATACAGAATAGTATGAGAGCCATAGGTGTTTACGATTATTTGTACGCAGTAACTGTCAGTTTTTACAGTATTACATGGATCCAATATTCTCTGCTATTATTTGGTATCCTTCAGATATGATGAGGCTCTTACATGTAACATATCTGTCATCTCTAATTATATTACAATATGGTTATGTTATGCTCATAGGGAACAGTGGTTCGAGCAGTAATTATTGTCTGAAGACATTGTATGATCAGGTTATTAACCAAACATTACAGGTAGTACATCATAACCCCATATGGTCTAGTGGTTTAGGATGCTTGGAGTATAGCCATGAGACCAAAGTTCGACTCTTGGTGTGGGAAATATAAGTATATGTTTTCAATTATAGTGAAAGTTAATGATATCCACCTAGTGGGGAATTTCTATAGAGGTTGATCAACCAGTCATGCAAACGATTTCAGCACCATAGACAGCATTATGCCCCTATTGTTAGGACTATTAGTACACCTTATGTAGACACAGAACTCTATAGTGCATACGTATTGGTTCATCATACAGATATTCCACTGATGGATTGATGGTAGGTTACTAGTTAGCATATGATTCATGTTGATAATCTTGTGAAAAATGTGATTTTTACGGGGGTGCATATGGTAAAATGCCTAAATTGTAAATTGTGAACTACATAACAATACTATTTACAGCATCACATACACAAAAATGATACAAAAACAAACAACAATCATACAACAGCAGAAAAACAAGACAAAAATGACACAAAGCAAACAGCAAAAACATAACACAGCAACAATACGAAACAAAATCAAAAGGCTACACACCAGACAAGACAATATGTAAAAACATATGTGATAAAAACACAAAACAAAATCAAAAACTGTACAAAACACAATATGTAACAAACATATGTGATAAAAACACGAAACAAAATCAAAAACTGGACACAACACAACAAAACAAACTTTTTCAAAACACAACACAAACAAAAAATACTAAAACAGAAATAAATAAACTACACAGCAGACAAAACAAGACAAAAACAAAAACTTTTTCAAAACAAAAACACAAAACACACATTAAACAAACATCATGACACAAAAACAAAACAAAAATTATACAACAGCAGAAAACAAAACAAAAATGACACAAAGCAAACAGCAAAAAACATAACACAGCAACAATACGAAACAAAATCAAACGGCTACACACCAAACAAGACAATATGTAAAAACATATGTGATAAAAACACAAAACAAAATCAAAAACTGGACAAAACACAACACAAACAAAAAATACTAAAACAGAAATAAATAAACTACACAGCAGACAAAACGAGACAAAAACAAAAACTGGACAAAACACAACAAAACAAAAACTTGACAAAACACAGCACAAACAAAAAATACTAAAACAGAAATAAATAAACTACACAGCAGACAAAACAAAAACTTGACAAAGCACAACACCACAAAAACTGGACAAAACACAACACAAACAAAAATACTACAACAAAAATAAATAAATAAACTACACAGCAGACAACACAACAAAAATAATAATAACTTGACATGAAGTATATGACTAAACGTGTAGCTAGATGGAATAGGGGGGTATACACAGACATGACCCGCTACCCATACATGTCCAGATCAGGCGGTTATAGCACCACCAGCAGGTGGTTTTTGCTAAACCCATTTTATTTTGGAACAAAATGGTTCAAATCATCAGATACCCTCCATGCCTAAGAAGAAAGGGACTATAATGTAGCACATTATAGTGCTATCATGAGGCCCACAACCTGCCAGGGCCTGTTTTTTATCTAGTCTAGTTTATCTATATAGTTGTATCTAGTACACAAGATCTTGCTCAATATTACAAATTATTTACAATTTTTATTTTTATTTGTAATGATAAGATGTTTTTTTTTGGAGAAAACGTATAATTCCTACACAGGCATGGGTTATCGATGTATACAAAAACATCTACTTGGATCAATTATCCTGGAATTATTTTTACTTCTAAGATTATATTCCTGAAAAAGTTGCTAAACTCTGTTGTTAAATGCTAAACGCCTATTGTTTTTAGATCTACAGTGATCTGTATAGATATGTAGTCAGAACAAATCACTAGTTGTCAGTGATAGACAGTAAATCCTTCATCATCAATCACCAGACACTTTTGACTCATTCACTCAGTTGTTCTCTCTTCCACTATATTATGACTAGTACATTATTCAACCAATACCAATAACTATTAACTAATAACTATTTTGCAACTAAATTTGGAAAAATTGTTAATTTCAGTTATTTTATCATTTTTTCAGACATACTCTCTATCCATTTTTGTAACTGTGCAAACCTCTGTAGTGGTAAAAGACCCCCACACTTCACCATTTTCCCCCTGGTGGGTAGACAATTACACAGCCAACAGATCCCTAACAGCATCCTAACAGCATCCTCCATCTGATTTCACGAGCCAAAGGCCTATAGGGTCTATCAGAGATACAGGACCCTGTGGGCACAGGGGTCTGGTATAGTCCTACCATGAGCCCACAACCTGACAGGGCCTATTTTTATGGCAGGGTCTAGTTCCATCTATATAGTTGTATCTAGTACACAAGCTTTTTACATACACAAATGAACCTCAGTGACATATCCAACACTCATTTACCATTACATGCTGGTTAAACTAAATCACTAGTCACTAAATTGATCCATAGGGGGTATTGTACGGAAAAAAGCTATGGCATGAAATCTAATGTGGAACACCGTATCTTAACATCTTAGTCAAAGTAATAGGCTAAATCATCATAATAGTTCTCAATCCTGGCTGAGGGTAGTAGGTAAATTAGGGCACTAGATAATTTGCTCACCCAAAGTTGCTGTGAAACTTCACAATATACAATAAATATATATATTTATGTCAGGGTCCTAGTAAAATATAGTGTAAGGGGTGCATTGGGGTAAATAAATAGGCATTTTCAGTTTATAAAGACCTAAAGAGCCCTGAAGATACTGTATTAATTGTTAAAGTTCTGCATAATATAGACCCAAATACCCCTTATTGCACACTAAGGGTTGGTGGTTTTAATGATAGACATCATATTTCTGACTTTTGACACCCTGATATATGAATTGGGTACTCTGTCACAACTGGGTCAATAAAAAATATACCAATTATGTACAGATTTTTGGTGTCTCTGCATCTTTACACAAAAATATTATAGCGTTAGGCGTGATGAAGACGATCATTGTATGAATGCTATCAGGGGTTTTCTAGGGGAAGTTTTGAAAAGAGTCAACAAGTTGGCACATTAAACTTGAAAATACTACATTCAAGTTGTTTATGTTTGGGCAAGGGTCACAATTTCAGACAAAATTACTCCCCTCATCACAGGGGAACACAGTCATGTGGACACAGTCACTGTACGTTTTACATACATAAACTATGTTGTTCATGGTGTAAATAAAAATATTATACAATGAGTCACTAATATGACTTAATATAATACCCCTTTTGACTAGACCCAACCACTCTTTGTATCACCAAATTATTCTATTGTTGTCTATTCTACACACAAAGTATGAAGTGAAATGCTAAACCCCTCAAAAGAGACTGACCCCTAAACCAAGCCAAGATACCAGAGCTGTTTCATAAAACAGATACTGATGTTAAACACATACAATGTTGCAGAAATGATTTGCACTAACAAAATGACAACAAAATATACACATTTTTATGATTGCATATTTTATTACGACTGCATATTTAGGAATATTCACAGTAGTCACTGTAGATGGTACACAATATCAGACCAATATTTGTCTCAATACAGTACATACAACATACAATGTGTACTATGTAATAATACGAGGGCGGAAAACTGTATGCAATATATGCAACTATACAATTGTTTAATTATATGCATAACTTATACGTGCCGCATTAGCTATATCTTAGATTTTTGTGTGTATATAGGGTAAATCCTTCAACTCATTTAGGTACGATTCACAGATTTTATGGATTCTGGACACTGGTGCTACAACTCCGTGAGTTTTCAACATCTGCACGAGTCCTGGTAGAAATTCATCAGTCCATAGCTTGTTCGTTAAATCTTCAAAATGATTGTAGAAGTAATATCTAGGTGTATCACCCAAACACGGGTGTTCGGTTTGGCTAGAATGGTTTATCTGACAACCGTTGCAACTTTCTCTCATCTGTTCAGTTATAGCCTTTTCGAGTAGTTGCACAATTCGTATTTTCATAATATCTATATGTACGGTGCTGATCACCCCGTCATTCTCATCCATAGTCAGGGGCAAATTCACTGGGGATGGTGTCGAAAGCACTGTTGATGTGGTTGGAGTGTCATGGGGAATGGGTGAATTTGTGGATAATAGGTCTACCCTCTCAAAAAATTCAGCGTCCCCCTTACCATAGCCCCAAAATGCCCTCTCATCATATTCAGTGTCTTTGTCCGTATCATCATATTCATCGTCTTCGTCCGTATCCCCAATACTGTTGGGAGTCCACCATGATGGGGCCTCATACACTGCCCCCCGAGGGTCCATCCACCAAGCTTTGTCTCCTCCACTGCGATCTCACCAACAGCTACAAATTTTATGTAATCAGTCGACAAGGATATTAGAGATAGATACGACTGATTACATAAAATTTGTAGCTGTTGGTGAGATCGCAGTCTCACCAGGGCCCCCCTGAAAAACCGAAAACTATGATGGATAAAGAGAAATACTTCCCGATCCGTATAGCATTTCATGCAGGAGATTTATGGTTGTTACAAGACGTGTTGAAATTAATCAATTTCTTTTTCGCCAGAGCAAAAGAGTGTAGAAAGGCATTACTGTTGGAGGCACGCCTTACAAGGGTCAGTCATGTATTGTCATTGACCTATCCCTTTGCAAAGAAGCCGCGGCGCGTAGATCTGGATAAAACCCCGCAACATAAATGTACCCAAACCAGCTGGTGCAACATTATTCTCAATGCCTGATGACAGCCTGGAAAATGACGCACCAACATATGCAGCTACTACGCCACCCCTCCTACACTATAGGTAAAAAGGCGAACTCCGCACCCTCTACCTTATACTCTGTGTATAATTGTGATATGATCATTGATCATTCACCATGGAGGACTCTACTTTTTCACTGGGAGAATCCAGCTCAAGTGGAGGAGACAAAGCTTGGTGGATGGACCCTCGGGGGGCAGTGTATGAGGCCCCATCATGGTGGACTCCCAACAGTATTGGGGATACGGACGAAGACGATGAATATGATGATACGGACAAAGACACTGAATATGATGAGAGGGCATTTTGGGGCTATGGTAAGGGGGACGCTGCATTTTTTGAGAGGGTAGACCTATTATCCACAAATTCACCCATTCCCCATGACACTCCAACCACATCAACAGTGCTTTCGACACCATCCCCAGTGAATTTGCCCCTGACTATGGATGAGAATGACGGGGTGATCAGCACCGTACATATAGATATTATGAAAATACGAATTGTGCAACTACTCGAAAAGGCTATAACTGAACAGATGAGAGAAAGTTGCAACGGTTGTCAGATAAACCATTCTAGCCAAACCGAACACCCGTGTTTGGGTGATACACCTAGATATTACTTCTACAATCATTTTGAAGATTTAACGAACAAGCTATGGACTGATGAATTTCTACCAGGACTCGTGCAGATGTTGAAAACTCACGGAGTTGTAGCACCAGTGTCCAGAATCCATAAAATCTGTGAATCGTACCTAAATGAGTTGAAGGATTTACCCTATATACACACAAAAATCTAAGATATAGCTAATGCGGCACGTATAAGTTATGCATATAATTAAACAATTGTATAGTTGCATATATTGCATACAGTTTTCCGCCCTCGTATTATTACATAGTACACATTGTATGTTGTATGTACTGTATTGAGACAAATATTGGTCTGATATTGTGTACCATCTACAGTGACTACTGTGAATATTCCTAAATATGCAGTCGTAATAAAATATGCAATCATAAAAATGTGTATATTTTGTTGTCATTTTGTTAGTGCAAATCATTTCTGCAACATTGTATGTGTTTAACATCAGTATCTGTTTTATGAAACAGCTCTGGTATCTTGGCTTGGTTTAGGGGTCAGTCTCTTTTGAGGGGTTTAGCATTTCACTTCATACTTTGTGTGTAGAATAGACAACAATAGAATAATTTGGTGATACAAAGAGTGGTTGGGTCTAGTCAAAAGGGGTATTATATTAAGTCATATTAGTGACTCATTGTATAATATTTTTATTTACACCATGAACAACATAGTTTATGTATGTAAAACGTACAGTGACTGTGTCCACATGACTGTGTTCCCCTGTGATGAGGGGAGTAATTTTGTCTGAAATTGTGACCCTTGCCCAAACATAAACAACTTGAATGTAGTATTTTCAAGTTTAATGTGCCAACTTGTTGACTCTTTTCAAAACTTCCCCTAGAAAACCCCTGATAGCATTCATACAATGATCGTCTTCATCACGCCTAACGCTATAATATTTTTGTGTAAAGATGCAGAGACACCAAAAATCTGTACATAATTGGTATATTTTTTATTGACCCAGTTGTGACAGAGTACCCAATTCATATATCAGGGTGTCAAAAGTCAGAAATATGATGTCTATCATTAAAACCACCAACCCTTAGTGTGCAATAAGGGGTATTTGGGTCTATATTATGCAGAACTTTAACAATTAATACAGTATCTTCAGGGCTCTTTAGGTCTTTATAAACTGAAAATGCCTATTTATTTACCCCAATGCACCCCTTACACTATATTTTACTAGGACCCTGACATAAATATATATATTTATTGTATATTGTGAAGTTTCACAGCAACTTTGGGTGAGCAAATTATCTAGTGCCCTAATTTACCTACTACCCTCAGCCAGGATTGAGAACTATTATGATGATTTAGCCTATTACTTTGACTAAGATGTTAAGATACGGTGTTCCACATTAGATTTCATGCCATAGCTTTTTTCCGTACAATACCCCCTATGGATCAATTTAGTGACTAGTGATTTAGTTTAACCAGCATGTAATGGTAAATGAGTGTTGGATATGTCACTGAGGTTCATTTGTGTATGTAAAAAGCTTGTGTACTAGATACAACTATATAGATGGAACTAGACCCTGCCATAAAAATAGGCCCTGTCAGGTTGTGGGCTCATGGTAGGACTATACCAGACCCCTGTGCCCACAGGGTCCTGTATCTCTGATAGACCCTATAGGCCTTTGGCTCGTGAAATCAGATGGAGGATGCTGTTAGGATGCTGTTAGGGATCTGTTGGCTGTGTAATTGTCTACCCACCAGGGGGAAAATGGTGAAGTGTGGGGGTCTTTTACCACTACAGAGGTTTGCACAGTTACAAAAATGGATAGAGAGTATGTCTGAAAAAATGATAAAATAACTGAAATTAACAATTTTTCCAAATTTAGTTGCAAAATAGTTATTAGTTAATAGTTATTGGTATTGGTTGAATAATGTACTAGTCATAATATAGTGGAAGAGAGAACAACTGAGTGAATGAGTCAAAAGTGTCTGGTGATTGATGATGAAGGATTTACTGTCTATCACTGACAACTAGTGATTTGTTCTGACTACATATCTATACAGATCACTGTAGATCTAAAAACAATAGGCGTTTAGCATTTAACAACAGAGTTTAGCAACTTTTTCAGGAATATAATCTTAGAAGTAAAAATAATTCCAGGATAATTGATCCAAGTAGATGTTTTTGTATACATCGATAACCCATGCCTGTGTAGGAATTATACGTTTTCTCCAAAAAAAAACATCTTATCATTACAAATAAAAATAAAAATTGTAAATAATTTGTAATATTGAGCAAGATCTTGTGTACTAGATACAACTATATAGATAAACTAGACTAGATAAAAAACAGGCCCTGGCAGGTTGTGGGCCTCATGATAGCACTATAATGTGCTACATTATAGTCCCTTTCTTCTTAGGCATGGAGGGTATCTGATGATTTGAACCATTTTGTTCCAAAATAAAATGGGTTTAGCAAAAACCACCTGCTGGTGGTGCTATAACCGCCTGATCTGGACATGTATGGGTAGCGGGTCATGTCTGTGTATACCCCCCTATTCCATCTAGCTACACGTTTAGTCATATACTTCATGTCAAGTTATTATTATTTTTGTTGTGTTGTCTGCTGTGTAGTTTATTTATTTATTTTTGTTGTAGTATTTTTGTTTGTGTTGTGTTTTGTCCAGTTTTTGTGGTGTTGTGCTTTGTCAAGTTTTTGTTTTGTCTGCTGTGTAGTTTATTTATTTCTGTTTTAGTATTTTTTGTTTGTGCTGTGTTTTGTCAAGTTTTTGTTTTGTTGTGTTTTGTCCAGTTTTTGTTTTTGTCTCGTTTTGTCTGCTGTGTAGTTTATTTATTTCTGTTTTAGTATTTTTTGTTTGTGTTGTGTTTTGTCCAGTTTTTGATTTTGTTTTGTGTTTTTATCACATATGTTTTTACATATTGTCTTGTTTGGTGTGTAGCCGTTTGATTTTGTTTCGTATTGTTGCTGTGTTATGTTTTTTGCTGTTTGCTTTGTGTCATTTTTGTTTTGTTTTCTGCTGTTGTATAATTTTTGTTTTGTTTTTGTGTCATGATGTTTGTTTAATGTGTGTTTTGTGTTTTTGTTTTGAAAAAGTTTTTGTTTTTGTCTTGTTTTGTCTGCTGTGTAGTTTATTTATTTCTGTTTTAGTATTTTTTGTTTGTGTTGTGTTTTGAAAAAGTTTGTTTTGTTGTGTTGTGTCCAGTTTTTGATTTTGTTTCGTGTTTTTATCACATATGTTTGTTACATATTGTGTTTTGTACAGTTTTTGATTTTGTTTTGTGTTTTTATCACATATGTTTTTACATATTGTCTTGTCTGGTGTGTAGCCTTTTGATTTTGTTTCGTATTGTTGCTGTGTTATGTTTTTGCTGTTTGCTTTGTGTCATTTTTGTCTTGTTTTTCTGCTGTTGTATGATTGTTGTTTGTTTTTGTATCATTTTTGTGTATGTGATGCTGTAAATAGTATTGTTATGTAGTTCACAATTTACAATTTAGGCATTTTACCATATGCACCCCCGTAAAAATCACATTTTTCACAAGATTATCAACATGAATCATATGCTAACTAGTAACCTACCATCAATCCATCAGTGGAATATCTGTATGATGAACCAATACGTATGCACTATAGAGTTCTGTGTCTACATAAGGTGTACTAATAGTCCTAACAATAGGGGCATAATGCTGTCTATGGTGCTGAAATCGTTTGCATGACTGGTTGATCAACCTCTATAGAAATTCCCCACTAGGTGGATATCATTAACTTTCACTATAATTGAAAACATATACTTATATTTCCCACACCAAGAGTCGAACTTTGGTCTCATGGCTATACTCCAAGCATCCTAAACCACTAGACCATATGGGGTTATGATGTACTACCTGTAATGTTTGGTTAATAACCTGATCATACAATGTCTTCAGACAATAATTACTGCTCGAACCACTGTTCCCTATGAGCATAACATAACCATATTGTAATATAATTAGAGATGACAGATATGTTACATGTAAGAGCCTCATCATATCTGAAGGATACCAAATAATAGCAGAGAATATTGGATCCATGTAATACTGTAAAAACTGACAGTTACTGCGTACAAATAATCGTAAACACCTATGGCTCTCATACTATTCTGTATGTTGTGTAATTGTTCACAGATAGGCTACACAGGCTAGATTTACACCGGTCAATATTCAAGCTAAGTATAACCCCCTTCATGTATGTATTGAGCCTATGGGGTAGATCTGAATTACACCTACATTACTTAAATTCACAGCCTATGGGGCAAACCTGATATTACACCCTTTGTGGTTCCGCACATGCACAATGCAGCCATATAGGCATACAGTCATCGGGGTGTAGTGGTGTTAACCGGTATTACACCGATGAGATGCTCAAATCCATAGTCTATGGGCCAAAACTGGTATTACACCCCCCTTGTAGGGCCCATGGATGGGGGTGTCCTCTGAACCAATGGGACGAGAAATAAATAGATGAATTGCACTAGGAGGCTGAAACCCCCTACAGGTCTGTAGTGGCTGTATGAGGAATTACACCTACAATATTAGATCCATAGTCTATGGGTCAAAAATTGAATTACACCATAAAATGGACAAATCTGTTAGACAAAAAAGAAAAGCTAGACAGCAGACCAATCTGATGTTTAAACCTGCAGTACCAGCTATACGCCACATTTACACTAGACTACACCTACACATAGTAGACCAACCCCCATACACACCCCACCCACACAGTAGACCACCCCCTCTAACTAACCAATGTACAAACCTTTTCGAACATATTTGCGGCATCTACAACACCCAAGCTCACACGTACATAGGCAGTACAATTGAGAAACCACATTTACACTAAAAGTTCTTGATTTTTCATTTGTCTCCTTTTCTTTATTTGTTTAAGTTTTTTAACTTTTAACTTTGTTTTGTAACTTTTTTAACTTTAAGCTTTAAGTTTTTTATTTTCTATTTTTATTTTTTCATTAAGTTTTGCTTAAATTCATTTTATTTTTTAAATTTGCATAATTTATTCATACTTTTTATTTTTCCATACCTATACTCAATAGTGTACACCTACTGTACACCCAATATTCCAACGTATATATGCGCCTGGAAATTGCAATGTTAGGGCTAAACCAACACACAAGCTGTGTGTTTTCCTGTCAGCGGTCAGCTGCTGTCATCGGTCACCTGTCACCTGTCATCTGTCACCTGTCACCTGGTACCTGTCACCTGTCAACTGTCACTTTCAAAAGAGAAGGGGACCCCCACCCCCCGGTTTTAACTATATCTAATTAACACATTCACACAACAAACAGATGTTTTGAGGGGGGAGGGGTTTACAACTGCACCTGGCACTTCTAAAAGATAAGGGATCCCCCGCCCCCACCCACACACAGTGGTTCATCTAAACTTTCTATTGTTCTATTCACACCTGGAGCCGGCATGTCTGTCTGTCTGAGGGACAACCCCCCTTCCTGAAAACACGCAGGCAGGGGACAGAGAGAGAGAGAGAGAGAGGGAGAGATAGGGACAGATTTTAAACACTTGATGTTATAAAACACTTAAGCTTAACACTTAGCAAGAACAAAAAGCATGGCATACATCACATACATAAATAAAACGATTATAATAATAATAATAATTATAATATAATATGATTTTTATGATATATACAATATGATTATGGAATGTATGGAATGTATGGAATGTATGGAATGTATGGAATGTATGAATAAATTAACATAAATTAACATAAATTACTCACTAGCGCCCCCCTAGTGGTAGTGGCCAAAATGTGCAATGAACCACAGCATATATAGACTACTCCTATAGTACATCCTATCATAGTACTATGTGTATGTAGCCTATAGTACATCCTATCATAGTACTATGTGTATGTAGCCTATAGTACATCCTATCATAGTACTATGTGTATGTAGCCTATAGTTAGTACATCCTATCATAGTACTATGTGTATGTAGCCTATAGTACATCCTATCATAGTACTATGTGTATGTAGCCTATAGTTAGTACATCCTATCATAGTACTATGTGTATGTAGCCTATAGTACATCCTATCATAGTACTATGTGTATGTAGCCTATAGTACATCCTATCATAGTACTATGTGTATGTAGCCTATAGTACATCCTATCATAGTACTATGTGTATGTAGCCTATAGTACATCCTATCATAGTACTATGTGTATGTAGCCTATAGTACATCCTATCATAGTACTATGTGTATGTAGCCTATAGTACATCCTATCATAGTACTATGTGTATGTAGCCTATAGTACGTCCTATCATAGTACTATGTGTATGTAGCCTATAGTTAGTACATCCTATCATAGTACTATGTGTATGTAGCCTATAGTTAGTACATCCTATCATAGTACTATGTGTATGTAGCCTATAGTTAGTACATCCTATCATAGTACTATGTGTATGTAGCCTATAGTTAGTACATCCTATCATAGTACTATGTGTATAGCCTATAGTACATCCTATCATAGTACTATGTGTATGTAGCCTATAGTACATCCTATCATAGTACGATGTGTATGTAGCCTATAGTACATCCTATCATAGTACTATGTGTATGTAGCCTATAGTTAGTACATCCTATCATAGTACTATGTGTATGTAGCCTATAGTACGTCCTATCATAGTACTATGTGTATGTAGCCTATAGTACATCCTATCATAGTACTATGTGTATGTAGCCTATAGTACATCCTATCATAGTACTATGTGTATGTAGCCTATAGTACGTCCTATCATAGTACTATGTGTATGTAGCCTATAGTACATCCTATCATAGTACTATGTGTATGTAGCCTATAGTACATCCTATCATAGTACTATGTGTATGTAGCCTATAGTATATCCTATCATAGTACTATGTGTATGTAGCCTATAGTACATCCTATCATAGTACTATGTGTATGTAGCCTATAGTACGTCCTATCATAGTACTATGTGTGTGTGTAGCCTATAGTACATCCTATCATAGTACTATGTGTATGTAGCCTATAGTACATCCTATCATAGTACTATGTGTATGTAGCCTATAGTTAGTACATCCTATCATAGTACTATGTGTATGTAGCCTATAGTTAGTACATCCTATCATAGTACTATGTGTATGTAGCCTATAGTTAGTACATCCTATCATAGTACTATGTGTATGTAGCCTATAGTACATCCTATCATAGTACTATGTGTATGTAGCCTATAGTTAGTACATCCTATCATAGTACTATGTGTATGTAGCCTATAGTTAGTACATCCTATCATAGTACTATGTGTATGTAGCCTATAGTTAGTACATCCTATCATAGTACTATGTGTATAGCCTATAGTACATCCTATCATAGTACTATGTGTATGTAGCCTATAGTACATCCTATCATAGTACGATGTGTATGTAGCCTATAGTACATCCTATCATAGTACTATGTGTATGTAGCCTATAGTTAGTACATCCTATCATAGTACTATGTGTATGTAGCCTATAGTACGTCCTATCATAGTACTATGTGTATGTAGCCTATAGTACATCCTATCATAGTACTATGTGTATGTAGCCTATAGTACATCCTATCATAGTACTATGTGTATGTAGCCTATAGTACGTCCTATCATAGTACTATGTGTATGTAGCCTATAGTACATCCTATCATAGTACTATGTGTATGTAGCCTATAGTACATCCTATCATAGTACTATGTGTATGTAGCCTATAGTTAGTACATCCTATCATAGTACTATGTGTATGTAGCCTATAGTACATCCTATCATAGTACTATGTGTATGTAGCCTATAGTACATCCTATCATAGTACTATGTGTATGTAGCCTATAGTTAGTACATCCTATCATAGTACTATGTGTATGTAGCCTATAGTACATCCTATCATAGTACTATGTGTATGTAGCCTATAGTACATCCTATCATAGTACTATGTGTATGTAGCCTATAGTACATCCTATCATAGTACTATGTGTATGTAGCCTATAGTTAGTACATCCTATCATAGTACTATGTGTATGTAGCCTATAGTACATCCTATCATAGTACTATGTGTATGTAGCCTATAGTTAGTACATCCTATCATAGTACTATGTGTATGTAGCCTATAGTACATCCTATCATAGTACTATGTGTATGTAGCCTATAGTACATCCTATCATAGTACTATGTGTATGTAGCCTATAGTACATCCTATCATAGTACTATGTGTATGTAGCCTATAGTACATCCTATCATAGTACTATGTGTATGTAGCCTATAGTACATCCTATCATAGTACTATGTGTATGTAGCCTATAGTACATCCTATCATAGTACTATGTGTATGTAGCCTATAGTACGTCCTATCATAGTACTATGTGTATGTAGCCTATAGTTAGTACATCCTATCATAGTACTATGTGTATGTAGCCTATAGTTAGTACATCCTATCATAGTACTATGTGTATGTAGCCTATAGTTAGTACATCCTATCATAGTACTATGTGTATGTAGCCTATAGTACATCCTATCATAGTACTATGTGTGTAGCCTATAGTACATCCTATCATAGTACTATGTGTATGTAGCCTATAGTACATCCTATCATAGTACTATGTGTGTGTAGCCTATAGTACATCCTATCATAGTACTATGTGTATGTAGCCTATAGTACATCCTATCATAGTACTATGTGTATGTAGCCTATAGTTAGTACATCCTATCATAGTACTATGTGTATGTAGCCTATAGTACGTCCTATCATAGTACTATGTGTATGTAGCCTATAGTTAGTACATCCTATCATAGTACTATGTGTATGTAGCCTATAGTACATCCTATCATAGTACTATGTGTATGTAGCCTATAGTACATCCTATCATAGTACTATGTGTATGTAGCCTATAGTACGTCCTATCATAGTACTATGTGTATGTAGCCTATAGTACGTCCTATCATAGTACTATGTGTATGTAGCCTATAGTAGTAGTCTCATCCTCCTTACTGCTATCTTCTCTGTTACACTTGGTAATGCCCCGTACAGACGCTTGTTGGTGATGTGCTCGTCCCTGTTGGTGTTAAGTACCAGACGTAACATTCTGGTGTAGCACCCATCCAGGGATTTCTGTAGGGCTTGTGTTAGTGTCCAGTTTTCACAGCCATAGAGGAGAACAGACTCCACGGTAGCAGAGAAGAAACTGATCTTGATATGTCGAGGGAGGTTGGATTTCCACACACTGGTCATGCCATTAAGAGCTCGCCAGGCAAGTGCCTTCCTCACTTTAAGGTCCTTCTCTGTGGAGCCGACCCATGCGCCCAGGTATTTGAAGTCACTGACCCCCTTTAGGACAGTACCTTCTATTGTTGTTAGGGGCAGATGTCCTTGGGGGATGTTATAGGTTATGACCTCATATTCTTCTTTGCATTTAGCCTGAGGCCAACTTTGGCGCACTCCATCTCCACACTGGTCAGGAGAGCCTGTGCCTGCCTTACGTGGTCAGATAGCAGGCAGATGTCATCAGCGTAGTCCAGGTCTGTGAGGGTTTCTGCAGGGTGTCTCGTAGACCTTCTGGGTGCGATAGTGAAGCCGAGCTCTGTCTCCCTTCCATTAATAGCTTGTCTCAGAGCATAGTCCAATACTATTATAAAAAGGAAGGGGGCTAGGGTGTCTCCCTGCATCACTCCGGTTTGGATGCTGAATTCCTCGCTGTTACCATCCGGCGTTGTCACTCGGGCTCTCGTTCCCGTGTACATGGTATCAATGGCTCGGAGCAGGTTCGGAGGAACATTGTAGGCCTTGAGTATTCTCATCATCATTCCTCTATGGATTGAGTCGAAGGCCTTCCTGAAGCCTAGCACTGCTTCTAGGTTGTTCCTCTTTACCTCTTCAATGATCCTCCGTAACGCAAGGATCTGGGCTAAGGTTGTTCTCCCCTCTCGAAATCCGTTTTGGTTTTCCCTGAGGTGGGGGTCGATTGCGCTCCTTAACCTGTTCAGTATCATGCGATTGAACATTTTTGCTATGATACAGGTCAGGCTGATACCACGGTAATTGTCAGGTTTTGACAGATCTCCAGATTTTGGTACTGGGATGATGTGAGAGAGAGACCATATTTCTGGCATGGTGTTTCCCAATAGAGCCTGGTTGCAGATCTCCAAGATGACTTCATCAAGATTGCAGTTCTTGATTACCTCAGGTGGAATGCCGTCAGGTCCAGCACTTACCATGAGGACACAAACCTACTATAGGCTATACACAGTACTATGTGTATAGCCTATAGTACATCCTATCATAGTACTATGTGTATAGCCTATAGTACATCCTATCATAGTACTATGTGTATGTAGCCTATAGTACATCCTATCATAGTACTATGTGTATGTAGCCTATAGTACATCCTATCATAGTACTATGTGTATGTAGCCTATAGTTAGTACATCCTATCATAGTACTGTGTGTGTCTATGCGTCGGTGGCTCGGGGGTAGAGTGGCCGGATGGTTGCCAGTTCGAACCCGGGCTCCCCCAGAGTTAGTGTCGAAGTGTCCTTGAGGAAGACACTGAACCCCTGATTGCTCCTGATGTGCAGGTTGGTGCCTTGCATGGTTTCCGCTGCAATCGGTGTATGAATGTGTGTGTGAATGGGTGAATGTAATGCACAATCTATGTAAAGCGCCTTGGATAAAGGCGCTATATATAAATGCACCATTTATTTTATTTTATTTTTGTTTCTTTTTTTTTTTTATTCTATCATCGACTATTAATTACTATCTTATGTTGTCAGAATGGCATGTTCTATGACAGTGGTTCTCAACCAATGGTCCTTAGGGGGTTCCAGCTGGTGGTCCCTACATGGAGAGTTGGTAACCAAATGGACCCTTATGGATCTTTAACTCTTGAGAATTACGCTCTCGAAGAGTTAAATTATTGTTAAACATCTGCATTAATTAATTTACAAGTCTACACAATTAGCGAATGTAGAAGAATTGTTGTTTTTGATCAACATTTGCCTGTTATCTCTCCCAATGATACCACACATCAATATAGCATGGAATTATAGCAATATAGCAAAATCTTATCCAACGACAACATTCTTTAGTTTTGGGTCTGAGTGCTGTCATCAAATGGTGGTCCGTGGCTCAAATGGGTCTGAGAGGCTAAATGTCATCAAATGGTGGTCCGTGGCTCAAATGGGTCTGAGAGGCTAAATGTCATCAAATGGTGGTCCGTGGCTCAAATGGGTCTGAGAGGCTAAATGTCATCAAATGGTGGTTCCGTGGCTCAAATGCAGAATCAGAAAAATAGCAGGCCTTGATATTAAAAAGGTGGAATGAAAACCTCTGCATAGAAAATGCAGGGAGCTGTTTAAAAAAGAAAAGCAGCAACAGCGACCTCTGCTGCTCAGCTGGAGTGAGTCACAGGACAGGATTCGGTAAGCCACCCCTCTCGGTGTAACACACACACCACAGGCATCTCAACGGATAACGGCCGTTTGGTTCGGTGTAGTTGCAGCTCCGTGCGTGTGTGTGTGTGTGTGCGTGTGGTCACTGTCGTGCTGCGTGCGTGCGTGCGGGATGGATGGATGGACAATGCTCGTGCGTGCATCATACATAGCCGCGTTATAACGCCTCGCCATCTTCCTCCTCCTCCTCCTCAGCCTCCATCAGCACCGCCAGAGGCTTCAGTTTAAAACATATTTGCTGCAGAATCAGGCTGATCTGGAGTGACTGCGACGTTACACCAATAACCATGTCCTGCTCTGTCGCAGCAGGCCTGCTGCTTCTGACGGGTGAGTTATTCATTTTATATTATTTATTAATGTTGTTGTTGGTGTTATTATTCCACTGGAGTGCATGAAGTATAATATCCTATTTTGGGGTAGGAGGCAAAAAAATAAAACAAAATCGACTATTATAGATCGACTATTTCTTTGGGGGGGGGGGGGGGGGGGGGGGGGTAAGATAATTCGTGTAGACTGGTTATTACTGGTGGTTAATAGTGGTTATTATTAAGTATTATTTATTATTATTATTATTATTATTATTATCATCAACATTGTCATAGTGCTGCATGCAACCGGCCATTAGGATTTCTGCTGTGTGTGTGTGTGTGTGTGTGTGTGTGTGTGTGTGTGTGTGTGTGTGTGGAGACAGACTGCAGTGTTTAACACACGCATGCACGCACACACATGCACGTACGCGCACACACACACACACACAAGATTGTGATGGTGTTTTACAAACATAAAAAAGCGTACTACAATAAATGCAACCACGTCTCTGTGTGTGTGCTCGTGTGTAGTATGTGTGTATGTAATCCACGTCAAACGCCCTGCACCTACTTCAAATCCCCCACCCCCTCATGGGGAGTGCAGTGCCCGGCATTGGGTCAGTCGGATACACGGTTGTCCAGAACCGCTACAAAAGGTCTCTGGTCGTCATGGCTCTGCCAGACAGTGGACCTAATGAGGCTAAGTCCCCCCACCTGTGCAATTTCCAGCCTCTGCCTGAGCCAATTGATTGCCATGGTGACCCCAGCCTTATTCCCCCACACCTGCCATTTGATTACTTTTCCCAGTGAGTTTGCGCTCTTCAGATTCTCCTCAGACGTTTACCACTGCACAAGGACTTAGGGGGACAAGGGAAGGGAGAAGAGTCTGGGACGTGTGGAGCGTTGTCCAGGGTGTTTTAGAGAAGGGAGAAGAGTCTGGGACGTGTGGAGCGTTGTCCAGGGTGTTTTAGAGAAGGGAGAAGAGTCTGGGACGTGTGGAGCGTTGTCCAGGGTGTTTTAGAGAAGGGAGAAGAGTCTGGGACGTGTGGAGCGTTGTCCAGGGTGTTTTAGAGAAGGGAGAAGAGTCTGGGACGTGTGGAGCGTTGTCCAGGGTGTTTTAGAGAAGGGAGAAGAGTCTGGGACGTGTGGAGCATTGTCCAGGGTGTTTTAGAGAAGGGAGAAGAGTCTGGGACGTGTGGAGCGTTGTCCAGGGTGTTTTAGAGAAGGGAGAAGAGTCTGGGATGTGTGGAGCGTTGTCCAGGGTGTTTTAGAGAAGGGAGAAGAGTCTGGGACGTGTGGAGCGTTGTCCAGGGTGTTTTAGAGAAGGGAGAAGAGTCTGGGACGCGTGGAGCGTTGTCCAGGGTGTTTTAGAGAAGGGAGAAGAGTCTGGGACGTGTGGAGCGTTGTCCAGGGTGTTTTAGAGAAGGGAGAAGAGTCTGGGACGTGTGGAGCGTTGTCCAGGGTGTTTTAGGGAAGGGAGAAGAGTCTGGGACGTGTGGAGCGTTGTCCAGGGTGTTTTAGAGAAGGGAGAAGAGTCTGGGACGTGTGGAGCGTTGTCCAGGGTGTTTTAGAGAAGGGAGAAGAGTCTGGGACGTGTGGAGCGTTGTCCAGGGTGTTTTAGAGAAGGGAGAAGAGTCTGGGACGTGTGGAGCGTTGTCCAGGGTGTTTTAGAGAAGGGAGAAGAGTCTGGGACGTGTGGAGCGTTGTCCAGGGTGTTTTAGAGAAGGGAGAAGAGTCTGGGACGTGTGGAGCGTTGTCCAGGGTGTTTTAGAGAAGGGAGAAGAGTCTGGGACGTGTGGAGCGTTGTCCAGGGTGTTTTAGAGAAGGGAGAAGAGTCTAGGACGTGTGGAGCGTTGTCCAGGGTGTTTTAGAGAAGGGAGAAGAGTCTAGGACGTGTGGAGCGTTTTCCAAGGTTTTTTAGGGAAGGGAGAAGAGTAGAGAAGAGAGAAGGGTCTAGCGCCCCTCAAAAAAGTCATTTGGGGCCTGGGCCGTGGCTCAGCTGTCCATCCTGGGCCGTGGCTCAGCTGTCCATCCTGGGCCGTGGCTCAGCTGTCCATCCTGGGCCGTGGCTCAGCGGTCCATCCTGGGCCGTGGCTCAGTGGTCCAGGCACCTTGGCTGGTAATCCAGTCTGGCAGTGTGCCGCGGGTTCGGCTCTGGATGGATGGATGGATGGATGGATGGGGGTTGACTGTCCAGGACAACATCAATGTTCTGAATGAATGAATGGATTACCAGGACAACATCAATGTTATGAATGAATGAATGAATGAATGAATGAATGGATGACCAGGACAACAGGGAGGGTCTGAAGCCACCAGGGAGATGTCTATGGAAATAGATCTCCACCCTTCTACACATACAGATAAAACATCATGCATTATTATTATAAATGTAATCATTATAATGTATGCAATAACATGCCTGTGTAACCCGCAAAAGAGTGTAAGTGTCTGTCCCTCTGCTACTGTTGGTTGTTGTTGCTCTCTCGCCCCCCTCCGTGTGTGTGTGTGTGTGTGTGTGTGTGTGTGTGTGTGTGTGTGTGTGTGTGTGTGTGTGTGTGTGTGTGTGTGTGTGTGTGTGTGTGTGTGTGTGTGTGTGTGTGTGTGTGTGTGTGTGTGTGTGTGTGTGTGTGTGTGTGTGTGTGTGTGTCAGTCAGAGGGATTTGGAGGAGGGGTGGCAGTCTCTTTATAAGCTGATTTTAGGAGTGTTAACCCGTCTGTCTGTCTGTGTATGCATGCATGTCTGTCTGCATCACAGACTGTAGAGGTCTGCATACATGTCTGTCTGCCAATATAACTAGCACATATGCACCGTAGAGTATGTTAATACAATATAACTTATACAATCTGTATGGTAGTATAATTTATACAGTGTATGTTTTTTTTTGTATTATAATTTTTATCCCACGATTTTGCAACCCAGTTTTTCCACCCAGTGTCAATCCTGGGCGCTACACTTCCTATGCCAACCTGGGGGGACAGCGGACTGACCTCATGCTTCCTTCTATGCATGAGGAGTCCCAAGCTGCTTCTTTTCATCTGACAGGGGGGGAGTTTCCCCGGCCAGACGTAGCGCATGGAAGGAACACGTTATTCCGACCAGTTCCTTTCCCCTCCATCAGGCGCCCCGGCTGGCCAGGGGGAGGCAGTTTAGAGACCAGGATTACTGCATGTTTTTTGTGGGGTACCTACCCTAGGGGACACGGGGAGAACATGTGAGGGTACCTACCCTAGGGGACACGGGGAGAACATGTGAGGGTACCTACCCTAGGGGACACGGGGAGAACATGTGAGGGTACCTATACCCTAGGGGACACGGGGAGAACATGTGAGGGTACCTACCCTAGGGGACACGGGGAGAACATGTGAGGGTACCTACCCTAGGGGACATGGGGAGAACATGTGAGGGTACCTACCGGGGACACAGGGAGAACATGTGAGGATACCTACCCTAGGGGACATGGGGAGAACATGTGAGGGTACCTACCCTAGGGGACACGGGGAGAACATGCAAGCTCCACACAGAAAGGCCCTTTCGCCAACCCCGCCTCGGGTATGGGCACTGATGACGCGGAGGAGGAAACGCGCCCACAGCGTCCCCAGCGGGAATCGAACCCAGGACCTTCTAGCTGTGACTAACTGTGCCATCGTGGCCCCATACAAGAGTATGTTAATACAATATAACTTCTCTCCTCCGCAGGTCTGCTATTGGCTGGCTCAGAGGCCTTCGTTGTGGGCGTGGTCCAACCCCATCTGGTCCATGATGTAGCCCCGCCCCAGATCCTCCAGGCCATGCCCCATCTGGTCCATCATGACGTAGCCCCGCCCCAGAGCCTCCAGGCCACGCCCCATCAAGACGTAGCCAATCAGAGCGCAGCCAGCAGGTCCTCTGTGGATGACAACCAGGATGTTTCAGATGAAATGGAAGTGGGTTTAGTTCAACTACTTTGACTCATTATAGGTTTCATGTCATTCATTTTTATTTTTCGGTTTATTTTTGTATTTTTGGTTTTATGGCCTCGATTACACCCCACACCACCTGAACTTTGAACATTCAGTGGATTTTCTGTGGTGCTGGGGTTTTCTCGGTGTGTTCTGAAGCCTTTTGAGCTGCAATGAAAACAGGCTAACAGACCTCAACGGTGACATCTGCTGGCAAATTGTAATGTGGACTCACATCACAGTCACAGTCACAGTCCACAGTTTGAGCCAGAAAACCCCCAGACCACAGAAAATCTACTGGATGTTAAAAGTTCAGGTTTTTTTGTCTGCAATTGAGCTCAGAAAACCAAAAAAAGATATAAGAAAAATTCCAAAAACCTTTTTTTTAACAGGTTAACTGCGGACCATTTAGGGCCGTCTTTACGCAGACAGCCTAAGTTTAAATTTGCCTTTGAACAGCCACTGCACCGACCGCTGAGTTGGTTAAAGTTACCTTTGAACAGCCACTGCACCGACCGATGAGTTGGTTAAAGTTACCTTTGAACAGCCACTGCACCGACCGCTGAGTTGGTTAAAGTTACCTTTGAACAGCCACTGCACCGACCGCTGAGTTGGTTAAAGTTACCTTTGAACAGCCACTGCACCGACCGCTGAGTTGGTTAAAGTTACCTTTGAACAGCCACTGCACCGACCGCTGAGTTGGTTAAAGTTACCTTTGAACAGCCGCTGCACCGACCGCTGAGTTGGTTAAAGTTACCTTTGAACAGCCACTGCACTGAGTTGCTTGCTGAGTTGAAAATCCACTTTAAAGCGGTGTAATCGCTTGTTGTAGTGTAGAAAAGTATTCCTTAGTGGCGACCACCAGAACAGACCGGCCTCCGGGAAGCGCACGGCTTCATCCTCTGGCGCAGCTTCTCCATTGTAAACAATAGGGACTCAATTTCCCATAACCCTTTGCACGCCGGTATGACGGACCTTTTTGTGATGACGTCATCAAAATGCGTCTCATATCCCATTCTGTCCGGTGGATTGCCAGTATGACTTAAAACTGATTAAAAAACGTGGATTAAACAATGAAAACATAACTCGGGCAACTTGCGAATCGCAGGGAAAGTGTTCTACAATTTATTAACTCGAGCAACTCGGGTTTAGTAGTCAAAGTGTTAACATCACGATCCCTTTAATGCATTTTGGGCGGGAACCCCTTTTGGTGTTTTAAACATTATGTTATAATTTAGCTATTGAAAAATAGCAGATCTACAAGCTCATAGCGCGCCACCGAGTGGCGCGCTACGAGCTTGTAGGTCTGCTATTTTTCAAAAATCGTGAAAATGTGCCTCAAATCTTTGAATATATATACTGTATAGTTACAGAGTGAACATTTTAACTCAAATCTTTGCTTCTGAGGGGTTCCTGGAACAACATATTTTCAGATGGGGGTCGGTGGCCGCAGATGCAGATATTTTTTTGGGTCCTTGACATGAAATATTGAGAACCACCGATATAGAAACATGTCTTTCAGAAAAAAATAAATTTTAAAAACATTTGTTTTTAAATTTCGACGTCAGGCCTAAATGGGTTAAAAGTGTTAACTGTGGTTCCAGCGCATGGTGCACCTGGACCGGCTCCTGCAGGGACCTCCGGGCTCCCACGCCGACCCAGAGACTACAGCCGCTGGCGGGCCGGGAGCCGCCGACGCCTCCCTGGAGGCCTCGGGGGCCGGGGGGGGTCTCTACGACACGGAGAGAGAGCGAGGAGAGGAGGAGAGATGGGCGAGCAGGGGAGCGGAGGGGGGAGAGGAGAGGAAGAGGAGAGGAGGAGGAGGAGGGCAGGACGAAGAGGAGGTAGGGATGTGCCACCCTAAAACATGATCATCAGGTATTATTATAATATATAAGGAGGAATAACTTTTTCCAAAAAGTGTACAGTATTTGTTAAAATCATGCTTTTATGTGTATTATGCCTCATAGCACGCCACCGAGTGCCGCGCTATGAGCTTGTAGATCTGCTATTTTTCAATAGCTAAAGTATAACATAATGCTTTAAAACACCAAAAGGGGTTCCCGCCCAAAATGGATTAAAATACATTGACATTATTTTAAACTACAGTAAGTAATCAATCCCCTCTTTTTCTTTTATCTTCTAAAAATTGCTAAATACCTGCACAAAAATGTAGTATTGATACAATCGATTATTTGCATAGCAAAACGATATGATATCAATTATTTCCATTGCAAAACAATACGATACAATACATAGTCAATGTTGGTGTTTTCATTTCGATATACTATTCAATGCAGTTCCTGTATCGTTACACCCCTACCTGGCCCTTTATCGTAAATGGATAAATAACTATTTGGTTAAGGAATATAATATGCCTTTTTTATTATTTCTGTATATCAGCAAAATGTAGATTGTTATGCTAGACATTGAGGGCAATTAACCCATTTTGACCCGAGATCAGATTCTATAAATGTCTTCTACATCCTGACAGTTTTCTGAAAAAGCTACGTTTCTATGTCAGTCGTTTTTCGATTTTTCAAAAATAGCAGACCTACAAGCTCGTAAAAATAGCAGACTGCTATTTTTCAATAGCTAAAGCATAACATAATACTAACATCAAAAGGGGTTCCCGCCCAAAATGGATTAACATTCTCCGATTATCTTCTTTTTTTTTTACAAAAAACACCACTCATCAACTAGCCAGTTAATCGATCGATAAGGTTATCAAGACTTATCAATTAATGAATTAATCAACAATTTCCGTCCCTAGGAGGAGGTGGAGGAGGAGGTGGGGGGAGGGGAGGAGAGCCTCTGGGACCAGGCCGAGGACCTCAACCACACTGCGCCAGGTCTGGACGCCCTGATCGGTGAGTAGCTAGCTGTGTGTGTGTGTGTGTGTGTGTGTGTGTGTGTGTGTGTGTGTGTGTGTGTGTGTGTGTGTGTGTGTGTGTGTGTGTGTGTGTGTGTGTGTGTGTGTGTGTGTGTGTGTGTGTGTGTGTGTGTGTGTGTGTGTGTGTGTGTGCGCGTGTGCGTGTGCTTTGCACTTTCTTCAGTGAAAACACAAACATTGAATGGCTGATGAAACAGACCACAGAGTGTGTGTGTGTGCGCGTGTGTGCGTGTGCTTTGCACTTTCTTCAGTGAAAACGCAAACATTGAATGGCTGATGAAACAGACCACTGTGTGTGTGTGTGTGTGTGTGTGTGTGTGTGTGTGTGTGTGTGTGTGTGTGTGTGTGTGTGTGTGTGTGTGTGTGTGTGTGTGTGTGTGTGTGTGTGTGTGTGTGTGTGTGTTTGTTTACCTCCCATTGCAATAAGAACTGCAGACTCACTCCCGCAGTCTGAAAGTCCACCTCTTCAGACTCCATCTCAGCCCGTAGCACTTGCCCTAGCCTCGACGACCTTGCAGTTGTATGCAGAGGCTAAACCTATGTCATTTATTTTATTTTATATAGACCATGCATTCTATAGTGTGTGTATACGCATAGTTTCATTATATAGATCAGGGGTGCCTCCTTGACATGGCCCTAAAGTATATTTGATTTAAATATAAAAACGTTTTTTTGGCATCTGTCACTTGAATTAAGTTGACTTGATTGATTGACTGACATAAAAAAAGGGCCCGTCAGCTCAAGCCCATAATGCAATACTTTGTAGTGTTGCTGTGCACAAATGTCGGTATAGATTACAGATGAAATACAGAAAATCTCTACCTATTCCATTTCTCCCCTTTCCCATTCCAAGTTAACCTGACTCCGCCAGTTGGGGCAGCAGAGAGTACACTGGGTTCCCCCCTCCTGCTCCCATCTGGGAACTCTCAGGCAGACTTGATGCCCGGCCACAAAACGGCCTGGCCAATCAGCAGCAGCTAGAAGCTGCTGCTAGAAGTTGCTAGAAGCTGCTGCTGATTGGCCAGGCCGTTTTTGTCTTAAATGTAATGCCAGCGCCGCTATTCCAAAGCCATTTTCAGCAGTGGTATGATAATGTTTTCATTGGGTAGATCTTGTTGAGCTGGTCATTTTGAAAGTAGCTCTCAAGTCAAAAAAGAGTGTGAACCCCTGATATAGATATTCATTCCACTGTTAGGTTCTTAGCTTACGTATGATTCATGATGACTGTTTTTATGTAGCCTACTTGATGTATTACCATGTTTTTGTTCTTGCTTATTGTAAATCGCTCTGGATTAAGAGCGTCTACTACTAAATGCTTAAATTGCGTGTGAGTGCTTATTGGACCACCGCTTTTCTCGAGAGCCTTGCTGTGTTTGGAGTGGCACACACACACACACACACACACACACACACACACACACACACACACACACACACACACACACACACACACAGAAAACTCAAGCGTGTGTGTGTGTGTGTGTGTGTTTCAGGTTACAGTGCGTCGTTGGTGCAGGGCTCGTCCCCCCCTCCACCCCCAGGTCAGGAGCCCCATGCTGGGCTGCAGGAGCTCAGAGCCCCCCTGGTGGCTCAGGTGAGACCACCGGACACACACACACACACATGCACGCACGCACACACACACACGGCTGAGTGCTGGAATGCGGTGGCGTGTGACTGCGCGGACCTATAGGAACCGATATGCAGAACCCGAATTTATTTTATTTTATATGGGTACCCGCCCGCCGGTACTCGCCATCTGTTTGTCGGTTCCCAATACTAGGCTACCTCAACCCATTTTGCTAGCCTAGGTTGGCTACCAGAGTACCACCCAGTGCCCACAAACATGGGGAAGTTCTCCTCTTACAGCACTGCCACCCAAGCGTGGCATGGAATGCCCTGACCCCTTCCCTAAAATAAATATTTTTGAAAAATCGACTGACATAAAAACATTTTTTAGAATCTGATCTCAGGTCAAAATGGGTTAAAACAGGCCTGACTTGTTTTTAAATTATATTTGCACATTCAAAATAAAGACAATCAAATCCAATCATGGTGTATAACTTCATCCTACAGGTGGCGCCATTGGACAGGGATTTATGGGAGGCGGCGGGAGAGGAGGAGGAGGGAGGGGCCAGCGGCTACGGAGTGTTCCGTTCGTCTGGCCCCACGGCACCCACTAGTGGAGACTCTAACGCTACTGCAGCTCTCAGTGCTAGTGACGCTAATCCTGCTGCCCCCGGTGCTCCCAGCACTGCTGCCGGTCCGCTCACTGCAGGGCCTGGGACTGCAGCGGGTACCTCGCTTTCAGACACCAACACAGGGCCTGGGGCTGCAGTACTGGGAACCTCGCTTCCAGACACCAACACAGGGCCTGGGGCTGCAGTACTGGGAACCTCGCTTCCAGACACCAACACAGGGCCTGGGGCTGCAGTACTGGGAACCTCGCTTCCAGACAGCAACACTGGAACAGACTTTGGACTGGTGGGCAGTCCTGGACAGCAGCAGCACTCTGAGAAAGGTACATTAAAACACAATCCCCGCCAAATAACGTAACCTATACGTTAATAATAATTGTGTTTAGTTTCCAAGATGGCCGCGGCACCAGGAGGGGGTGGTGCGGAGGTGAGCGGGTGGGATCGACATATGCCCTTTACTGGGCTGCATTCAAGACACTTGCCTTGTGTCTGACACCTGAATTGTGTCTGAACACAGCTTTGATCGATGTGTTCTGCCCCCCCCCCCCCCCCCCCTCCCCCATCAAACAAAATGTTCGTTCGAACCATATGGGCTTCCATTGGAAATGCATTGGAGCGGCCATTAAACACAGACACAAGACAAACGCAAAACAGGTGTCTTGAATGTGTGAACGCAGCCCAGTAAGGGCATTATGTCGACCCCGCCCGCTCACCTCCGCCCCACCCCCTCCTGGTGCTGCGGCCATCTTGGAAACTAAACACAATATAAACAATTGGAGAGGGGTGGGGCCGAGAAAAGCCCTCATTGTTTACTCTCGGTTGCGTTAATTCAGTGAAACATAAAATGTTTCTGTCCGATCTATAGTGGATACTCACTATAAGGATACTCAAATTAGCTTCGGATGGCTATCTGTTCTTAGCTTAGACACTGGACTGCGCCATCTTCATTTGCGCGTGCACACACACACACGTGTCGTGCGCGCACAGGCACACGCACGCACGCTTTCAGTCGCTTTAGACTCTAAATCCCCGACACAGGCGGCATTTCTGGTCAAAACAACGCTTATTGCACGGAGCCTAGCGGTCGTTGTAAGGCTTCACTCACACCTGCACAACAGATTGTTGTATAGCTGATGCATGAGACTTGCTTGTTGACTGATGCAAGCTAGCAATTAATTTCCAATGGGAGTCACATGGTTTGACACAACATTTTTGTTGTATGAGGGGGAGGGGGGCAGTCGAAACACAGCCGAAAGCCGTACAACAAAAATGCTGTGTCAAACCATGTGACTTCCATTGGAAATGCATTGGGGCGGCCATGACACTTACCCTTTGTTTACATCTAGCATCCAACAATGTTGTATGCTAGTAATCATTCTGTAATAAGCCTATCTCACAGAATTTCCCCGCCCCCCTAAATACGCCCCCTTTCGGGGTTAGTGGTGATAGCGTGACGTCACTCCATAGACGCTACATGTTAACAGAGGTAATTTAAGAAGTCTACAACTTTTGTTTTCTCAAGGTAAGGTTTGTTCTATCTGTTCGAGCTGATTTACCATCTTGTTTGCTTCATAATAATATTGGTCTGTCACATTTTTACATTAGAAAATGTACTTAGATTCTCCAGAGAAAAAAACTTGTAAATGCTCATGTTAAAGACACCACTATTTACCGGAAGTGGGCGTGGAAAGCGGGCTGTGAGATAGGCCTATTAATCCTGGCAGGGAATGTGTTTTACTTTTTTATTTAACATATATGACATCACGTTGTCACGGTTACAGATGAGGAGGAGGAGGAGTTGGAGAGGGAGGATCACATGATGGGGGCGGGGCTTTTTACCCACAAGCCCACGGTGCCAGAGGTGGGTGTGGCTCCCAGCAGACGGCCCCTCCAGCCCAGCATGGAGGAGGAGGATTGGTCGGAAGAGCCAGGGGCGGAGTTAGATGGTACGTGTGTGTGTGTGTGTGTGTGTGTGTGTGTGTGTGTGTGTGTGTGTGTGTGTGTGTGTGTGTGTGTGTGTGTGTGTGTGTGTGTGTGTGTGTGTGTGTGTGTGTGTGTGTGTGTGTGTGTGTGTGCGCGCGCGCGCGTTGTGATTGGTCACAGGTGCGTGTCAAACTGTTCTGATTGGTCACAGGTGTTAATGTGTGTGTCAAACTCTGTTTTGATTGGTCACAGGTGTGAGAGTCTCAGAGGAAGAGGCGGAGCGTAAATGGAGGGAGATGGAAAGGGAGGCGGGGTCACGGAGGAGGCTCCTCCTCCCCCTCACCACGGACTCCGCCCCCCCCACCGTCGGCTTCACCAACCTGTCCTGGGATTGGCTGGAGCGGACCACGCCCACCCAGGTCGAGGGAGGGTCGGAGGTCAGGGGAGGCGGGGTCACAGAGGAGATACAGCAGGTACAGGCTACACACATACACACACACACACACACACACACACACACACAATATCAGCACTTGAAGGACTCGATAGCCAAATTCAAATACCCCAAATCTCGCTCACTCACACTCGATCACTGCAGCATGGCGGTGTTACAGTACAATTGGTGACATGCCTAAATATGTGACCATCTTGTGGACTTTATATACGTGGCCTGAATGCTGCTATAGGTTGAACTGGCAATAAGTGGCGCTGTCTCAGAGGTAGTGTGGCCGGATGGTAACCGCAAGGTTTCCAGTTTGAACACGGGCTCCCCCAGTCCCCAGAGTTAGTGTCGAAGTGTCCTTGAGCAAGACTCTGAACCCCTAATTGCTCCCGATGTGTGCAGGTTGGTGCCTTGCATGGTTTCCGCTGCCATCTGTGTGTGAATGTGTGTGTGAATGTGAATGCACCATTTACCATTTGCCAATAAACAAAGAAACGATTTACGTTCAGACGCTGAGAATTATGTGATGTCTACACGATTGTCACACA
>NC_136802.1:3979130-3999130 GCF_951216825.1 Electrona antarctica | reverse complement strand
ATGACTCGTTAAACTGAATGGTTTCCGGATGTTATCAGATGACTCGTTAAACTGAATGGTTTCAGGATGTTATCAGATGACTCGTTAAACTGAATGGTTTCAGGATGTTATCAGATGACTCGTTAAACTGAATGGTTTCAGGATGTTATCAGATGGTTTCAGGATGTTATCAGATGACTCGTTAAACTCCGTCATCAGCCCTTTATCAACACCATGCCATGGAGCCAGTATGGACATTTACTACATATTGACGTTTGTTGTCCGGCGTTGCGTTGGTCGTGTTGTCCTACTACTCATCATCATCATTTTTCGACCGCGGTCGAGATCATGGATTTCAACGATGCCACGCCAGACTTCCCGGTCCTTCATTTCCATCCCCAGTTCCTGCTTTACTGATGCACGTGTCCCTAGCGATAGGGACAGTTTTTTCTACTCCAGAGAAGAAGAAGGGAAGATATAACCTCATTGTCAGCTCTGTAGCAGTGGCCGGCAAACTGTGTTCTTCTGGATCGGACTAGTGTAGAAACACGGGGAAGGTTGCTGTATATTAGATCAGTCGATGGGTGGCTCTTCCAAGACAGATTTTGTGCTCTCATTAGAAGGCGGGAGTGTAAGTGCCCGTCAAGTGTCCATCAGTGGCGTGCACAGGACATTTATAGGGGCAGGTGCTCAAGTGAAAAAAAGGGCACCTTGTGCAGCGCGTGGAAACGGCCGGTTGCCTTAATAGTGTGAGTTTTATAGATTGTGGGGCCTAAATAATATATTAGAAGCTTTTTATCAAGAATTGATCAATGTCACCATGGAATAAGAAAGGGCACATTGCGCTCTAGCACCCCCTAGTGTCTATCTGTGCACGCCACTGGTGTCCATGTCTCGGAACCATAGAGTAGAATACTAACCCTATAGAGCGTCGCAGTCCCCCCAAACCCCCCCCCCCCCCCCCCCCCCCCCCCCCCGAGGGACCCGGAAAAGTATTCCCCGTTCATTTTCCTCTTAGACTTTTCAAAAAGTATTAATTTATTTAAAGACGTTTACGCTGCGGACAAAGCCAACTCGAGTTGTGACAAATCATGACAATAAACACAACCTCAGTCTTAACCGGGCCACGCGAGTAAACATAAAGCGAAGTTCTCGTATTATCGCAGTGTCGCCATGTTTCTGCCTCGGGCAGCAGTATAGTTTCACTTCGGTAGGCAGTATGTAGGAAATGTCCATATTGCTCCATTGCGTGTTCTTGATAAGAACATATTGGTCATTATGGGTTGATGACATTCAACGCGGGTGGTTTTGGGAGTGTGGGGGGGGGGGGGGGACGTGTAATATTAGGAGAGACAGAAGATGATTGGACGTTTCTCTGAAGGCACTTTAATTATCACACGTCGCGTCGAGACGGACAAATAATAATCGCCCATGAACCAATCAACGACGAAGAGGATGTATTCAGCCAATAGGAACGATGCAGTGTCGCCGTAGAGCGCTACTGAACCGACTACTGTATGTTGCACACACACACACACACACACACACACACACACACACACACACACACACACACACACACACACACACACACAGATGCTATTATGTATGTGCTGCCTCTGTTATGCTGCTGCTTGGGTCATGTGGGAACAGCTGCTCCATTTATATTTATATTAGCTGAAGATTCTATTTACTACTGCTGAAGACTGGACGACACACAGCGAACATTACCCCTGGAACAACATGTTTTCAGATGGGGCGTCGGCGGCCAAATGCAGATCATTACAATTTAAATTTCGTCCTCGGGTCTAAATGTGTTAACACATACATTTATATATGGTCGCAAGTTACCACAGTAGGGAGGGGGGGGGGGGGGGTGGCCATGTTTGCTGTTGTGACATCATCGAGTGACGGCGCTGATGGCCAATCAGCCACTGCGTCAGAGTCACCTGACCTGAATCGCCATGACATCTTATTTTGTAATGGTAGCGATTCAGGGCTGGAGCCAGGCTAGTTTAGTGTGATGCATTATGAACTTGTAGATCAGTGATTCAGGGCTGGAGCCAGGCTAGTGTAGTGTGATGCATTATGAACTTGTAGATCAGTGATTCAGGGCTGGAGCCAGGCTAGTGTAGTGTGATGCATTATGAACTTGTAGATCAGTGATTCAGGGCTGGAGCCAGGCTAGTGTAGTGTGATGCATTATGAACTTGTAGATCAGTGATTCAGGGCTAGGGCCAGGCTAGTGTAGTGTGATGCATTATGAACTTGTAGATCAGTGATTCAGGGCTGGAGCCAGGCTAGTGTAGTGTGATGCATTATGAACTTGTAGATCAGTGATTTTCACACTACTTTCACCCGACATCACACGAGTAGAAAAAAATGAACTTTTTGTTGTCCTCGCAATGTTGCCTGCTTGCCGTACTGGCCGTTTATAATGACATCATCCATGTAGCAGTCCTGTGTATATATGGCTTCATCATTAAATATGCTAATTACTACTCGTTAATGGTAATTAAGGCTAATTAATAACAGTGATTGATAACAGTGACAGACGGAGCCTCCCAATTAAGTTTGGAGCTGCAACGTTTCGGAGCTTTGAACCGCAATGATATATATATTGTTTTTTTTATTTTCATTTCCCCGTTTGAACTGGAATTATATATATTGGTATCGACACGTTGTCTCGTACGCCAGACCGTCGCCTCCCACGGCGTTCCAATGCCTCCACTCAGAGGTCAGGGGTCAGAGGTCATCAATATGTCCCTATTCACAGGTCAGGTGTTGTTTTCGTCGACTAAAACTAAGACGAAAAAAGTTCGTCGACTACCTTTTTTCACTGAGGAAAAACTAAATGGAAACTAATTGAAAACTAAGCTATGGTGACTAAAAGTAAGACTAAATATATTGACAATTTCTTCAACAAATAAAAAGTAGACTAAAATGTTAGGAAGGGACTAGTGGACAAGAGATCCAGTATAAGTCATTTTACACTTGGTTGCATGCTGAAAATAGCCGATCTACAAGCTCACAACGCATCGCGCTGCTTGCTATTTTCAGCAAGTGTAAAAACGGTCATTACGACGGCATCAAGGCCCGCCGAAATACATTTTAGTCGACTAAATCAACCGTAGAGTCAGTCGACTAAAATCGCATGATATTTAGTAAAACTAGACTAACACTAAAACATTCCAGGTGACTAAAATGTGACCAAATGGAAACTATTCAAGAGACTAATGACTAAAACTAAACACTGATACAGATACATGTGTCCATGAAACTAAAACTAAACACTGATACAGATACATGTGTCCATGAAACTAAAACTAAACACTGATACAGATACATGTGTCCGTGGAACTAAAACTAAACACTGATACAGATACATGTGTCCATGGAACTAAAACTAAACACTGATACAGATACATGTGTCCATGGAACTAAAACTAAACACTGATACAGATACATGTGTCCGTGGAACTAAAACTAAAAAATGGGAATTTTTGACCAAAAAAGTCCACCACAAGCCATCATGTCGATGAGCCCTGCTTCCATCGTTCAGTCTGTCTGGAGAAGGGGTGGGCAACTGGCGGCCCGGGGGCCACATGCGGCCCCCACCTTCACGTAATGTGGCCCTCAGGTTAATGTCAGAATACTGATATAATATTGGTTTCAGATGTTAAAATTCAAAACATGCAAACATGACCCGCTTTAATTCAGTCTAAATTAGTAGCTCAATGCTTCAACACAAGTATACCGTAATTAAAGGCATTTGAAATTACATAAAAATGTTAATTTTCAGGATTCCAATTAAAAAATATCAAAAAATAATTCAAGATTTAAATTTGAATGTAGCAAAAATAGCCCATCTAAACTCAAACTCAAAACTTTTTTTGAGCTTGTAGATCGGCTATTTTTGCTTAATCTACATAATTGAAGCCTAATATAGCTTTGCTGCTTTAGTAGAGATGAGAATTCAACAGTCTGATATAGTATTCACACCCGTTTCCACTGTTATCAATAGACAAGACCGCAGTGATCACTGAGGATCAGTACGATTAGAGGATGGGCTGCTCTGCCGACTGATAAAACAAACCCACAGGATTAAGGTTGGCGAACATGGGTTAATATTAGGACCGCGCTGCGACATGCTTGCGGTTATGTTTAGGGGAGGGTATGAGGAGGCTTGTCGTTTTTAGTAGGCAGTAGACCAAAACGACAGGATTAAGGTTGGCGAACATGCGTTAATATTAGGACCGCGCTGCGACATGCTTGCGTTTAAGTTTAGGGGAGGGTATGAGGAGGCTTGTCATTCTCAGTAGGCTCCCAGCATGTCCAGTAGACCTGAGTAGACCGATAAGATCGGTTAACGTGTCATCAACGCCAATCGCAGCCAGTAGGCCCCAGACTACATGCAGTAGGTCCGATAGGCTAGATAAGATCGGCGTAATAATAAGTAACCCACTGGGAATTATCGGTTGATTTTGGGTCGAAACGGCTCGTATTCAGAGGTTGTGAAATTAGTTCCAGAACTACTTCGAAATGGGTTCCGGTCTGGTTTAAATGGGTTCCGGTCTGGTTTAATGGGTTCCGGTCTGGTTTAAATGGGTTCCGGTCTGGTTTAATGGGTTCCGGTCTGGTTTAATGGGTTCCGGTCTGGTTTAATGGGTTCCGGTCTGGTTTAATGGGTTCCGGTCTGGTTTAATGGGTTCCGGTCTGGTTTAAATGGGTTCCGGTCTGGTTTAATGGGTTCCGGTCTGGTTTAATGGGTTCCGGTCTGGTTTAAATGGGTTCCGGTCTGGTTTAAATGGGTTCCGGTCTGGTTTAATGGGTTCCGGTCTGGTTTAAATGGGTTCCGGTCTGGTTTAAATGGGTTCCGGTCTGGTTTAATGGGTTCCGGTCTGGTTTAAATGGGTTCAGGTCTGGTTTAATGGGTTCCGGTCTGGTTTTAATGGGTTCCGGTCTGGTTTAAATGGGTTCCGGTCTGGTTTAAATGGGTTCCGGTCTGGTTTAATGGGTTCCGGTCTGGTTTAATGGGTTCCGGTCTGGTTTAATGGGTTCCGGTCTGGTTTAATGGGTTCCGGTCTGGTTTAATGGGTTCCGGTCTGGTTTAATGGGTTCCGGTCTGGTTTAAATGGGTTCCGGTCTGGTTTAAATGGGTTCCGGTCTGGTTTAATGGGTTCCGGTCTGGTTTAATGGGTTCCGGTCTGGTTTAAATGGGTTCCGGTCTGGTTTAATGGGTTCCGGTCTGGTTTAATGGGTTCCGGTCTGGTTTAAATGGGTTCCGGTCTGGTTTAAATGGGTTCCGGTCTGGTTTAAATGGGTTCCGGTCTGGTTTAATGGGTTCCGGTCTGGTTTAATGGGTTCCGGTCTGGTTTAATGGGTTCCGGTCTGGTTTAAATGGGTTCCGGTCTGGTTTAAATGGGTTCCGGTCTCTGGTTTAATGGGTTCCGGTCTGGTTTAATGGGTTCCGGTCTGGTTTAATGGGTTCCGGTCTGGTTTAAATGGGTTCCGGTCTGGTTTAAATGGGTTCCGGTCTGGTTTAATGGGTTCCGGTCTGGTTTAATGGGTTCCGGTCTGGTTTAAATGGGTTCCGGTCTGGTTTAATGGGTTCCGGTCTGGTTTAAATGGGTTCCGGTCTGGTTTAAATGGGTTCCGGTCTGGTTTAATGGGTTCCGGTCTGGTTTAATGGGTTCCGGTCTGGTTTAAATGGGTTCCGGTCTGGTTTAATGGGTTCCGGTCTCTGGTTTAATGGGTTCCGGTCTGGTTTAAATGGGTTCCGGTCTCTGGTTTAATGGGTTCCGGTCTGGTTTAAATGGGTTCCGGTCTGGTTTAAATGGGTTCCGGTCTGGTTTAAATGGGTTCCGGTCTGGTTTAATGGGTTCCGGTCTGGTTTAATGGGTTCCGGTCTGGTTTAAATGGGTTCCGGTCTGGTTTAAATGGGTTCCGGTCTCTGGTTTAATGGGTTCCGGTCTGGTTTAAATGGGTTCCGGTCTGGTTTAATGGGTTCCGGTCTGGTTGAATGGGTTCCGGTCTGGTTTAAATGGGTTCCGGTCTGGTTTAATGGGTTCCGGTCTGGTTTAATGGGTTCCGGTCTGGTTTAATGGGTTCCGGTCTGGTTTAATGGGTTCCGGTCTGGTTTAAATGGGTTCCGGTCTGGTTTAATGGGTTCCGGTCTGGTTTAAATGGGTTCCGGTCTCTGGTTTAATGGGTTCCGGTCTGGTTTAATGGGTTCCGGTCTGGTTTAATGGGTTCCGGTCTGGTTTAATGGGTTCCGGTCTGGTTTAAATGGGTTCCGGTCTGGTTTAATGGGTTCCGGTCTGGTTTACGGTCTGGTTTAATGGGTTCCGGTCTGGTTTACGCGAGACTCAGTCAAGAGTCGTAGTGAAGCATGTGTGTGTTGCATATGAGACTCATACGTAGGATTATAATTAATTCAAGTAATTATAAGACTTAATATGTTAGGGATGCAACCGTTCACCGATCATCATTTTGGTGTTAGCATTATGTTATGCTTTAGCTATTGAAAAATAGCTAAAGCTCATAGTGCTCATAGCGCGCCACTCGGTGGCAGAAACATAGCTTTTCAGAAAACTGTCAGGATGTAGAAGACATTTTTAGAATCTGATCTCAGGTCAAAATGGGTTAACTATAGAAAACAGCTGAGAAAGATGCACATTTAGCACAATCTCACATTGTATTAGGAATTCTGCAACCCAGAACCACAGTATAACGGGTGTAAATTAAACCCTATATACTGGTGGAAATGTTTTATTGCAATAGCGATAGCGGAACTTTTGACCGATGTCATTGATCGGTTAAAATGTCACATCCCTACATAAAGTATTGTGCTGTATTTATTATAGATAATATTAACCTTCTGCTTCATGTTGCTTTTCTCTGTGTGTAAAGAAAAATAATCGATTGATTGTTTCTGTTGCTTTTCACATGTGACAAAACAAAAGCAAAGAATGTTCACTTTAAAAATGTAAAAATATTATATATATTATATTCAAAGATTTGCACAGATTTTCACGATTTTTCCAAAATAAATCTGCAATTTTTGATTAGCCAAAGAAATATAAAATATAGTTAATGTGGTTAAAATGATTGTGTTAATATAAATTATGTTTGCAAAATATGTTGGCTATATTTTTCTGAGGACCACACTTGGTCAGCAGTGGTTCCTAAAGTGGGGTCCGGGGACCCCCAGGGGTCCTTGAGGGAGTTCCAGGGGGTCCGGGGACCCCCAGAGGTCCTTGAGGGAGTTCCAGGGGGTCCGGGGGGGTCCTTGAGGGAGTTTGAGGGGGTCCGGGCACCCCCAGGGGTCCTTGAGGGAGTTCCAGGGGGTCCTGGGACCCCCAGGGGTCCTTGAGGGAGTTCCAGGGGAACCCCAGCTAAATGATATTTTGGAACCAAATGGACCCTTATGGGTCTGTAACTCAGAGAGTGTACAAATGGAATCAAATGGACTCTTATGGGTCTGTAACTCTGAGAGTGTACACATGGAACCAAATGGACCCTTATGGGTCTGTAACTCTGAGAGTGTACACATGGAACCAAATGGACCCTTATGGGTCTGTAACTCAGAGAGTGTACAAATGGAATCAAATGGACTCTTATGGGTCTGTAACTCTGAGAGTGTACACATGGAACCAAATGGACCCTTATGGGTCTGTAACTCTGAGAGTGTACAAATGGAACCAAATGGGCTCTTATGGGTTTGTAACTCTAAGAGTGTACAAATGGAACCAAATGGACCCTTATGGGTCTGTAACTCTGAGAGTGTACAAATGGAACCAAATGGACCCTTATGGGTCTGTAACTCTGAGAGTGTACAAATGGAACCAAATGGACACTTATGGGTCTGTAACTCTGAGAGTGTACACATGGAACCAAATGGTCCCTTATGGGTTTGTAACTCTGAGAGTGTACACATGGAACCAAATGGACCCATTAGGGTCCATTTGGGTCCATGTGTCACCTCTCAGAGTTAAATTAAGATTGATTTTACATGTATTGGGGGTCCCAGAGATAGAAAGGCCATGCAATGAGCGTCCGTAGCCTAATTCAGGTCAAACTGGGGGTCCTAGAGACGTAGAACTCTTCTCTAGTGGGGGTCCTTGGCATGTATTTTCAAATGGGGGGGGTCTGCGGGCTGATGAGTATCATCTCGGGCGTCCTGGGGGGGGGGGGGCTGATGAGTATCATCTCGGGCGTCCTGGGGGGGGGGGGGGGGGGGGTCCTTGACATGAACAAGTTTGGAAACCACTGACTTGGAGAAGCAATGGTCCATAGCATTGTTTGATTGTTTGACCTCTAAGCCCCTCCCCAATCTGCTATGGTCCAATCACAGCTAGGGGGTTAGATCAGAGTAATAGAGACACACGGGGACTACAAATGTCACGCCCCCAAAGGAGACAGCCGCCCCACTTCTGGTCCGTTTCAACGGTGTACTGCAGCGCCCCCTTCTGGTCCGTTTCAACTGTACTGCAGCTGCCAATGCAATCCCTATGAGAGGCATCATGAAATACCCTAATTTCACTGGTTCATTACTGAGGCTGTAGCGATTTTTGATTTGTCCTTTTCAATGTCACATACCTGCTGTAGGAGCTATGAATGGGATTGTTGCAATGTGTGGTTATGTTGATTATATGTTTGGTCAATGAAATGACTGCGCTGTCACTGGTGCTATGGATGATTGATTGACGGGCATAGGGGCGGACCTGATTGGTTCATAAACGTCACCTGTTCACCTGTTTGGTACACACAGTGAGAGAGAGGGGGTGTGTGGGACGCCATACCTTTTGTTGACCGCTTTATTTTACTTTATTTCATATACTTTATAGCTGTGGTCATTTTGCTTTACGTTTGAGCACCGTTATGAGTTTTTTTTATATTTCTTTAATAAAACCCCTTAAACGCATTGTTTTGGACCCAGTGAATTCCTTTGGTTTGTGGAGCGGAGCGCGTCTGACAACCTGGCCCATCCCATCGCCTCTCAGCGACTTTAAGGTTATCTTTTCATGTAGTCGCTTTACACCTGCCATCTCAATATTCATCCTACAATGTACTATAATATACTCCATCAGTTTGTGAAAAGTACTAGCATTGTAATTCTCAAGTCAAAGTGGTCGCACGGTATATACGTCACGGTTGCATCCCTTGAGGTTTTCAATACCCAGGTATATTTGTTGTATTTCGTTTTATATGCTATGTATTTGTTGAAAATGATCTAAACAGCATCTTGCAAGACTACTATTAATACTCATCTGGAGAATTCACTAGGTAGTTGAAAATGTCAGGATGTCACTCCTCCAATTAGCTGGGTTATTTTCCCATGCAACTATTCAGCAAAGTTAATTATACAACAAGTTGACAGTGGTAAAACACACCGTCGGAGCTCCGTGGTAGGTAGAACATATATAGTGAGCCCGTGACATGTTCAAAATATAGACATGAATAACAAAGTCAGTCGGGATCGGGATGTATATTGAGAATTCCACTCTTCAAAGTCGGTGCTCGTAGCCTCGTAAAGGCAGTGACGTCCCTTAAAAGCGACAGGTTCTGTGTCTGCCGTCAACCCTCTGCTCCGTTAACATTATGGGTAACTCATTCAAGTGGTAAATTAAATGTGAAATACATCCTCTATTGAGAAAACAACAATATATGTTGACAAAGACACTTCATACATTTGGAAACATATTTTTATTCAAATCAATATAGTCCAGTTCATTTCATATTATTTTAAAAGTAGGCTAACTACAGTTGAATTTCAATGGACTTCTATGGGCTGGCCTGCAGTATCCGTGCCAACGGACCAGAAGTGGGGACGCTGTCTCATTTGGGGGCGTGAAATTTGTAGTCCCTGTGTGTCTCCATCTAGTAAGAGAGTGGCGACACTAGCGTTGACTCCCATTGTAACAACGGAACGCGGAAGTGCTCATTCTATCTCAATGGGATAGTTCCAGCCATACGAGCAATGTTTGGAACTATAGCACTTAAGTGGTAAAGGCCAGGGCATGTTAGCATTTTTAGCAATGCTAGTGGAAGACAATGAGAACTGGAGCATGATGCCATTTCAGCCGATATTGAAAGAAACAATGAACCTCTTGACAGTATTTAAAAACATGTTTTATTTCTGATTTTTTTAATTTATGTTTAACTGAGATTGTAATTAACCAGATACTGTAGGCCTATTGGTATCCTTTGTGTTATTCAAATGATCAGATGTATTCCAGTTGTTATGTTTTATGTTTTATGTTCTTATTTATAACGTTATTTTATACACCTGGTTTTGAATTTCTTTTTTTTTTCATCAGTGTAATAATTTAAAATGGACAAATAAAGTTTGGAGAAAACGAGATCTCAGCAGGAGTCTTTATTTCCACCTGAGCACTATTTAAGAACTGCTATCAGCTTTGTGCGTTGGCAGTGTGTTTGACTGTGAGTACGTCGCGACACCCCACAGGTGATTTCATCCACCCCACAGGTGATTTCATCCACCCCACATAGGTGATTTCATCCACCCCACATAGGTGATTTCATCCACCCCACACAGGTGATTTCATCCACCCCACAGGTGATTTCATCCACCCCACATAGGTGATTTGATCCACCCCACATAGGTGATTTGATCCACCCCACATAGGTGATATCATCCACCCCACACAGGTGATTTCATCCACCCCACATAGGTGATATCATCCACCCCACACAGGTGATTTCATCCACCCCACATAGGTGATATCATCCACCCCACATAGGTGATATCATCCACCCCACATAGGTGATTTCATCCACCCCACAGGTGATTTCATCCACCCCACACAGGTGATTTCATCCACCCCACATAGGTGATTTCATCCACCCCACATAGGTGATTTCATCCACCCCACACAGGTGATTTCATCCACCCCACAGGTGATTTCATCCACCCCACATAGGTGATTTCATCCACCCCACACAGGTGATTTCATCCACCCCACAGGTGATTTCATCCACCCCACATAGGTGATTTCATCCACCCCACAGGTGATTTCATCCACCCCACATAGGTGATTTCATCCACCCCACATAGGTGATTTCATCCACCCCACAGGTGATTTCATCCACCCCACAGGTGATTTCATCCACCCCACATAGGTGATTTCATCCACCCCACAGGTGATTTCATCCACCCCACATAGGTGATTTCATCCACCCCACAGGTGATTTCATCCACCCCACATAGGTGATTTCATCCACCCCACACAGGTGATTTCATCCACCCCACAGGTGATTTCATCCACCCCACATAGGTGATTTCATCCACCCCACACAGGTGATTTCATCCACCCCACATAGGTGATTTCATCCACCCCACATAGGTGATTTCATCCACCCCACATAGGTGATTTCATCCACCCCACACAGGTGATTTCATCCACCCCACAGGTGATTTCATCCACCCCACATAGGTGATTTCATCCACCCCACACAGGTGATTTCATCCACCCCACATAGGTGATTTCATCCACCCCACACAGGTGATTTCATCCACCCCACAGGTGATTTCATCCACCCCACACAGGTGATTTCATCCACCCCACACAGGTGATTTCATCCACCCCACATAGGTGATTTATTAGGTGGCCCCTGACCACCCTATATACTGACTGTTTTTTGCCCACACTTGGACATCAAAACAACTCTGTTTCTCTATTATATGAAAGCCTATTATTGGCCCATTTAAGATTTATTGAACGGACACTGTGCCATTTTTGCCTAGCCAAAGCATGCCTATACCTGGGAATTGAACAACAATAATAATGTTGAAATACAATCATGTTCTCTTCAATAAAGCTCACATGGTTGTAAATGCATTCATTGTAACATGATGTGGGGTTTATTTATTGACCAATAGAGATTTAAAGAAAGGGACAATAATGTAAATATGACTGAAATATGCAAATATCAGCCTATGTCGTCAGCTGGACGATATATATCGGTCAAGAGTTGCCACCCTCTGTACTTAAAGATGGAGTGCTGTGATTTGTGTAGTTTTTCATGTGTTCATTCAGTATTTAAGTCCGACGTCATTTTGTAGTCCTACGTTACGTCCGGGTCCAAGTGGCACCAGCTCCCGTCCGCAGCTCATTGTAAATAGAATATCTAAACGCGTGAATCTTTTTACAATGACGTTATTTTTCAGAAAGGAAGCCATTGAGGGTTAAAATGGGTCTTAATGCTTCCAACTCGAGTAGAATTAATAATGTTTTGTACAATTTGTCCATGACAAAATAAATATATGATGTGGAGACAATAAAGACTATTATTATCATTATTATTGAAGGTGGTAACAGTCCATTTGCTCAGTAAAATATTTTGGGGGCATATTTAGAATGTTTGCAGGCTTGAGTATGTTGAATCTAGTTTGCATTAATGAGGATTTAGTTGACACAATGAAATAAAATGGCGATAGTATTCCGTGTGGGGCAGAAAGCCTGTCAGCCAGATTTGGGAGAGCAGGCTTTGTTGTTGCGAGGAAAGCGGTAAAATGAGACTTTCGTAGTTTTCGTCTCAGATTTAGTCCGACGGAGCGTCACAGTATAACTATGGGGACACAAAAGCGACACAAAAGTAGGACCAAAGATGGTTTATGTATGAAGATGGGCCAACTTCATTGGAGCCACTAGAGGCGAAATGGTACACAAAGCCTACAAATGGTCTCCTAAATATAGTAGGCGTGGTTTGCTTCTCCCCGACCTCCACCCTCCCCCCCTGACAACAACACTGTTTCCACACTCAGTCTAGTAGGTGGCGGTAATGCACCATTTAGGTTTGCCGACCGCCATGAAACCCGATAGAAGAAGAAGACAACAACACTGACAAGTCATTTAACAAAGTACATTGAAAACAACTGACAAGGTGTACTTTTGAAATAGTCGTTTTAGTTTCTCGAAGTCCTCCAACCATATAAATTCATGATTTGGATCTATCTCATTAAAAAGTCTCTCCCTAATAGAGTTGTAGAATGGACAATAAAAATTTCCTTTAGATCACACAGACTACATAATCTATCCTCCTCAACCGTGCCTACATATCTGCCTGTCTCAATATGCAGACCAAGTATGCCAGCTCTAATTTGGGCACATAAGGATAATTTCTAATCGTTTTAAATATGTCCATTCATTTCACATTATAATATTCACATATTATCATCTTAAATATGGGGTCAGAGCCCCCTATGTGTTGTCCGTGAAATTGCAGATGGACAGAGAGAGGCTTCCGGACTCATCTCAAATCTCGCGAGAGTTTGTTGCTGGGATAAAGAAATGTCATTAACAAAGTAGATTTTCTCCTGGTTTGTCTCGCTAAAAGAAGCCATTTTACTATGAATATCTTGTAAATATTGTGTGCCTTGTGATGATTTGGTCCAGTATTTAGTTCAGTGACCATGGAGTTAAGGAATGGTTCAGAAGCTGTGTTCACGTTCACTCTCCCATTGGAAATGAATAGACTCCAACATTCTTCCTGTCTCCTAATAATGTTACCGCCCACCTCACGCAGATACAGGAAGTAAGCAAAGTTGGCCTCTCTTGCTAATTCTCCTCTTGGGTAGGACCCGGAAGTATCTCAGGAGGCGGAGCTGATCGTCACAGCTAAAATACTGAATAAGACCCCTTGGTGTGGTCGGTTTGTGCAATGCAGAGCCGTAGAGTATAGATAGTTACGCAAACTCTGTTCACTTCATGGGGCTTCAGTCCAATGGCAGCTCTCCTACATAGACTCCTATTGGTCACTTCATGGGGCTTCAGTCCAATGGCAGCTCTCCTACATAGACTCCTATTGGTCACTTCATGGGGCTTCAGTCCAATGGCAGCTCTCCTACATAGACTTCTATTGAGAATGGGGACAGCAAATAGGGACAAGTCCTGGACCGGAAGTAAGCAGAAATGCATTGGACTCAGGCAACAAACAGCCCAGCTTTAATGATCTTAAATTCATTTATTTTAGATTGTTTTGTAGTAATCGTACAACATAAACATTACAGACACTTTAGTTGTTACTGTACAATACTTTAAAACAGTTGTCATGTTGCACGCGTGTCTAAAATTGCTTTTATTTGTGCCGCCCTCGTTGAAAACAATGTATTTCCAACTCCAGCTTGTCTCAGTTCAGGCTGCATGAACAGTGCTCGAGTGCTCGGTTTCTGCCCCCTCAATGTCATAACTCTTCTATTAGACGTCTTTCCTTTGTATTTATGGTTTCTTCCTGGAGGCTGAAACCTTGACAGTCAAATGTGCCAATGAAAGAAAATAAAGTGATATAGTGACATCACAATATATCATGTTTTAGGGTGGGGAAAAATCACTGCTCTCCATCTTAAACAAAAACTTAGAAATATATGTGATAAAATACAATAAATGAATCGAGATGTGAAAACGGCAAAATAAACATGAACCTAAAGTGATTTAAACACCAAGGTAGGTAGATAGATAGATAGATAGATAGATAGATAGATAGATAGAGTTTTTATTAAAGTGTCCTACATCATAAGATTCCCAGCCCGCACAGGCTTACAAGACACTCACAAAATTGTACATACATAATGATACATATACACAAAATACATAGATATATAGTTACTTATGGATACATCGTTCTCCAACGTAACTGCCACGCCTTCTCTATGAATTTTCCTAAAAAAAAAACTTCATTACTGAACAACCAATTTAACATAAAACACTCAGACATCCAAAACAGATCTGGGTTCTTATCCTGAATTTTTTAAAATAAAGAGTTTCTTAAATCATGGTATAGTGGACAATAGAAAACAAAATGAAACTCATCCTCTACAACTCCCAGGTCACAACGAACACACAGTCGCTGCTCCTCAGGAATGCCAGAAATATGTAGAAATATGTTCATATTAATACAATAATACAAATCTTAGATCTGTACAACTCAAAGTTAAGTTTTAGTGATCTGATCTGAATGATTCAGTACACTGAAAAGAACAACAATGCACATCACTACTAGTTGTGTGAGCTTGTAGATCTGTTATTCATCCGTGTGACACCGGTGTGTGCAACAAAGTATAACTCAAGCCTAATAAAGTTTTCATCTATGAAACATCTTCATCTCTCACACTCGTCACATCACCAGTGTCTGCCTGGCTGGGAGCAGCTATGCTCATGGTGTCATGTCCTGAAGAGGGCGCTATTGGTCCAGGATGTCTGTTCAGCCAATCTGAGACCTTGGCAGAAGCTGTGTCACCACTCACTGCAACACAAGACAACAAACACACCACACATTTACACTTACAATAAAAACACAAACCCTCACATTTTGTTCTAAATGGTGGTATGGCCGACTTACTGGAAGGCCTACTGTAGCCTAGGGGATATTCTTCCTCATTTCTGCCTATTATTATAACAGGCTTAAAAACACATCTTGCTGGAAAAGAGACAACGAGAGAGCTTTACAACAGAAAGCCAACTATTAGAGGACTGACTATTAATTAGGGCATTTGAACACTGATGCCTGTCAGTCACAATGTGGGACAGGGTCTCAGTTTGAACACTGATGCCTGTCAGTCACAATGTGGGACAGGGTCTCAGTTTGAACACTGATGCCTGCCAGTCACAATGTGGGACAGGGTCTCAGTTTGAACACTGATGCCTGTCAGTCACAATGTGGGACAGGGTCTCAGTTTGAACACTGATGCCTGTCAGTCACAATGTGGGACAGGGTCTCAGTTTGAACACTGATGCCTGTCAGTCACAATGTGGGACAGGGTCTCAGTTTGAACACTGATGCCTGTCAGTCACAATGTGGGACAGGGTCTCAGTTTGAACACTGATGCCTGTCAGTCACAATGTGGGTCTCAGTTTGAACACTGATGCCTGTCAGTCACCATGTGGGACAGGGTCTCAATTTGAACACTGATGCCTGTCAGTCACAATGTGGGACAGGGTCTCAGTTTGAACACTGATGCCTGCCAGTCACAATGTGGGACAGGGTCTCAGTTTGAACACTGATGCCTGTCAGTCACAATGTGGCACAGACAGGGTCTCAATTTGAACACTGATGCCTGTCAGTCACAATGTGGGACAGACAGGGTCTCAATTTGAACACTGATGCCTGTCAGTCACAATGTGGCACAGACAGGGTCTCAATTTGAACACTGATGCCTGTCAGTCACAATGTGGGACAGACAGGGTCTCAATTTGAACACTGATGCCTGTCAGTCACAATGTGGGACAGGGTCTCAGTTTGAACACTGATGCCTGCCAGTCACAATGTGGGACAGGGTCTCAAATTGAACACTGATGCCTGTCAGTCACAATGTGGGACAGGGTCTCAATTTGAACCCTGATGCCTGTCAGTCACAATGTGGGACAGGGTCTCAGTTTGAACACTGATGCCTGTCAGTCACAATGTGGGACAGGGTCTCAATTTGAACCCTGATGCCTGTCAGTCACAATGTGGGACAGGGTCTCAGTTTGAACACTGATGCCTGTCAGTCACAATGTGGGACAGGGTCTCAGTTTGAACACTGATGCCTGTCAGTCACAATGTGGGACAGGGTCTCAGTTTGAACACTGATACCTGCCAGTCACAATGTGGGACAGGGTCTCAGTTTGAACACTGATGCCTGTCAGTCACAATGTGGGACAGGGTCTCAGTTTGAACGCTGATGCCTGCCAGTCACAATGTGGGACAGGGTCTCAGTTTGAACACTGATACCTGCCAGTCACAATGTGGGACAGGGTCTCAGTTTGAACACTGATGCCTGCCAGTCACAATGTGGGACAGGGTCTCAGTTTGTGGGACTCCTGAAAAGTCTTGGAAATGAGGGACTCCACGCAACGGCCGGGGGACATCTGGTCACCCTAAATGTTCATCTCAGAGCAGCCTACTAATCATTCTTTAATGAAAATGTATCTAATCTTGTTATTTTATGAAATGCATGAACACACATTTGAGTAAGTAATGTATGTCCACATAAGAGGACAACAGTAAGACTCACTACTTGGTTCTTGTGGCTCCGTCATCATAAACGTCAACATTGTCTCGATCAGCTCCTCCTTTCTCTTCTTCCATTCTTCTGCTGTTAGAGTTTTAACTCCTGTCAGTCTCTCAAACCGAGTCTTCTGTCGTGTCTCCTTGTCACACTATCAACAGGAAAGAGAGGGAACATTGTAATTAGTGAAAAAGCGCAAATATCATCCCGATATATCAGATAGATGGTATATCAATCATCAGTACTTCAATCTGATTTATCTTCCTATATAAAAACAACAATGAAAAAATATGATCAGTCCAAAGCTCTTAGTTATCAACAAAGTGTTATGCTATGTTGATTAATTGAATACATAGACCACAATGGAAACACTTACATCAGTCTCTGCCTGGCTAGAAACGACACTCATGGTGTCAAATCCTGAAGAGCGAGTTCCTCCACTCACTGGAACACAAGACAACAGACAGCAACACATTTACACTGACAATATAAACACACTCACTGGAACACAAGACAACAGACAGCAACACATTTACACTGACAATATAAACACACTCACTGGAACACAAGACAACAGACAGCAACACATTTACACTGACAATATAAACACACTCACTGGAACACAAGACAACAGACAGCAACATATTTACACTGACAATATAATCACACTCACTTGAACACAAGACAACAGACAGCAACACATTTACACTGACAATATAAACACACTCACTGGAACACAAGACAACAGACAGCAACACATTGACACTGACTATAAACACACTCACTGGAACACAAGACAACAGACAGCAACACATTTATACTGACAATATAAACACACTCACTGGAACACAAGACAACAGACAGCAACACATTTACACTGACAATATAAACACACTCACTGGAACACAAGACAACAGACGGCAACACATTTACAATGACAACATGAACCATGATGTCATTTTGACCGTGACCTCAACTTCCACGCAAAAGTTCACTACAAAAGTTCAGTAATTGTATACACACACATACATATATATTATGCACATGCACATACCCATGCGCGCACACACACACGGGCACGATTACATAATCATTGATAATTTTTTTCCTAAATTAATGCTATAAGTAGTCTGGCTGTGTGTTTTATAACTATTGAACCAATAAAAAGTATTAACAACAGCTGTGACTAAATAATTACTACCCATTGAAACACAGCCTCTTTTTATTTCCTGAAAAGTAACATTATTGGACATATAGTACAGGTTTCCATCTGACAGTGATGACATCATGATGTAAACAGGATATTGATACTCACTGCTTGGAGGATCCCAAATCATGCTGTTCCTTCTCTTGACAGCTGACAGGGTTGATTCTTCTAGCCCCGTCACCACAGACTGAAAATACAATGAAACATGAAGTAAAGATAAAGAACTTAAATATTTGTGATTAATCTCAGACTAAAGTTTCATCTATGAAACATCTTCCTCTCTCACACTTACATCAGCATCAGTGAAGGTTGGAGCTCCACTGGCGGTGTCATATCGTGAAGAGCGACTTCCTCCACTCACTGGAACACAAGACAACAGACAGCAACACATTTACACTGACAATATAAACACACTCACTGGAACACAAGACAACAGACAGCAACACATTGACACTGACTATAAACACACTCACTGGAACACAAGACAACAGACAGCAACACATTTATACTGACAATATAAACACACTCACTGGAACACAAGACAACAGACAGCAACACATTTACACTGACAATATAATCACACTCACTTGAACACAAGACAACAGACAGCAACACATTTACACTGACAATATAAACACACTCACTGGAACACAAGACAACAGACAGCAACACATTGACACTGACTATAAACACACTCACTGGAACACAAGACAACAGACAGCAACACATTTACACTGACAATATAAACACACTCACTGGAACACAAGACAACAGACAGCAACACATTTACACTGACAATATAAACACAATCACTGGAACACAAGACAACAGACAGCAACACATTTACACTGACAATATAAACACACTCACTGGAACACAAGACAACAGACAGCAACACATTTACAATGACATGTATGTATGTATGTATGTATATGTAATCGCGCGCGTGCGTGTACACACACACACACACACACACACACACACACGATTACATAATCAATCACTAAATGAATGCTCTAACTATAGTCTGGCTGTGCATGTGTTTTATAACTATTGAACCAATAAAAAGTATTAACAACAGCTGTGACTAAATAATTACTACCCATTGAAACACAGCCTCTTTTTATTTCCTGAAAAGTAACGTTATTGGACAGTACAGTACAGGTTTCCATCTGACAGTGATGACATCATGATGTAAACAGGATATTGATACTCACTGCTTGGAGGACGCCACTGTATGCTGTTCCTTCTCCTGACAGCTGGCAGGGTTGGTTCTTCTAGCCCCGTCACCACAGACTGGAAATACAATGAAACATAAAGTAACGAAATGAGAACTTAAATGTGTGTGATTAATGTCAGACTAAAGTTTCATCTATGAAACATCTTCCTCTCTCACACTTACATCAGCATCAGTGAAGGTTGGAGCTCCACTGGCGGTGTCATATCCTGAAGAGCGACTTCCTCCACTCACTGGAACACAAGACAACAGACAGCAACACATTTACACTGACAATATAAACACACTCACTGGAACACAAGACAACAGACAGCAACACATTTACACTGACAATATAAACACACTCACTGGAACACAAGACAACAGACAGCAACACATTTACACTGACAATATAAACACACTCACTGGAACACAAGACAACAGACAGCAACACATTTACACTGACAATAAAAACATGCCTGGATGTAACCCCCCCCCCCCCCCCATCTCTGCATGACTCTGTTCCTCTTGACCTCTTACACCAAAAAGGTCATCAGAGCATTTGTGCACACACACACACACACACA